>NC_134894.1:45664721-45697221 GCF_041734735.1 Babylonia areolata | reverse complement strand
CACACACACACACACACACACACGCGTACGCAATTGTTGCTTATTCAGTTTACCATCGTGAAATAAGATCTTGACTTGACTTAATCCACAAACACAATCGCACATGCATGAATATATCACACACACACACACACACACACACACACACACACACACACACACACACACACACACACACACACCCTTGCCCCTAACCGCACCCACCCCCACCCCCATCTAGCATTTCTCATTCGTCAAAATGTACCGCAAACGACACGTCGGCTAACAGATGACCACACTTGCAACTGCTAACATAGGGAGTCACTGAAGTAGAACGAACGGGACACAAACATGGCTGAACCGATGATACCAAGGTCACGCATGACACGCCCTCCTCGGCTCGCCATCGCGTTTGGAATTTATCGTGGAATTTTATTACCGGGAACATCTTTTTGTTGTTGTTGTTTCTGTTGTTGCTGCTGCTGTTGTTGTTATTGTTGCTTTGATTCTTCTTTTGTTTTAATCTGCATACTGCAAACCTGATATCTTTTTATCGACTCACCGGAAAGACAATAACCCCGACGCAACTCAATAGAAAATGGGAAAAGGGAGAGGAATCTTGCTCGTTCATAATTCGAATTGTGCTGGGTTGTGTGTGTGTGTGTGTGTGTGTGTGTGTGTGTGTGTGTGTGTGTGTCTGTGTGCGTGCATGCGTGCATGATGAGCCCTGGATACAGTGAACACTGATGTATTCACTGCCCTGATGGTCGTAAAGACATGGAACATCTTCTTCTGCGTTCACTCGTATACACACGAGTGGGTTTTTACGTGTATGACCGTTTTTACCCTGCCATGTAGGCAGCCATACTCCGTTTTCGGGGGTGTGCATGCTGGGTATGTTCTTGTTTCCATAACCCACCGAACGCTGACATGGATTACAGGATCTTTAACGTGCGTATTTGGTCTTCTGCTTGCATATACACACGAAGAGGGTTCAGGCACTAGCAGGTCTGCACATATGTTGACCTGGGAGATCGTAAAAATCTCCACCCTTTACCCACCAGGCGCCGTCACCGTGATTCGAACCCGGGACCCACAGATTGACAGTCCAACGCTTTAACCACTCGGCTATTGCGCCCGTCAGTGGAACATCTAACCCTCTTAAACTTACAAGCAGTCAGTATTTCCGGTAACCACATGCATGTATGACAATAGTATGCACGAATTTCAAAAGTGATATTTCAGCAAAAAAGTGCAGTTTTATATCTTCGTAATGCCCATTTATATATATACTCAACTCAGCTCAACTCTACTCGACTCAACTCCAAGAAACCCTGAATAAATACACTTCTTTCTATTGAATTCTGCCCATTTCATGTCCATTGTAATGCGTTTACTTTTCTGTTGTGTATTCATATTCCAGGTCATTGCGCTGTACACACACACACACACACACACACACACACACACACACACACACACACATATATATATATATATATAGTCGGTTACGATTTCTTGATTCTCAGCGCATAATATTATACAGATAAAGTAATTTTGACTATAAATGGATTTGCTCAATTAGATCTACTATCATATGTTTATATGTGTGCACGTGTCCGTGCCTGTGTGTGTATGTGCGTGCATGAGTGCATGTGTGTGTGTGTGTGTGTGTGTGTGTGTGTGTGTGAGTGTGTGCCCAGTGAGTGTGTGTGTGTGTGTGTGTGTGTGTGTGTGTGTGTGTGTGTGTGTGTGTGTGTGTGTGTGTGTGTGTGTGTGTGTGTGAGTGTGTGTGTGTGTTGCGTTTCATCGGTGCCATAATAATTATGACCCGTTCCGCTATTAACCGCTTCGCTGCTACCACAGTCCTATAAAATAAAATTTAAAAAATAAAAAATAAAACCCCACTACTAACCATCCAAATGCTGTCGCATTTCCATCACCACGATCACCACCACCACCACCCCCACCACCACTGTCACCCGTTCAGCTGACTGGTAACCTAGGACACATGCGACGCATGTAGAGAGCGAAGAAGCATTCATGCGTACAGAGATAGCCAGATAAGATAGATTAATAGTCCCTCCTATGTGCTTAAAAAAGAAAGAAAAAAAAAGTCAAGGACTTATGGAGAGAAATAAACTTGCCACAGGGTAAGAGGTGGTTTCGTTATTTTATTTTATTTTATTATTTTTTTATTTTTTTTACCTTCTTTTGCTTTTTTTTTTTTTTTAAATCGAAGCATGAACATCTGTCAACGTTTGTGATAGAGTGTGGAGAGTTGTGCATTTCTTTGTTTTCTGTTCATTTCTTCTCTCTCTCTGTCTCTCTCTCTCTCTCTCTGTATGTGTGTGTGCGTGCGTTCGTGCGTGCGTGTGTGCGCGAGCGCGTATATGCGTGCGTGTCGGAAATCACGCAGCGATAAACAAACACAAAGAAGGAAAAAAAAATATGATACCTGTTGTCATCGGACCTGCTCCTAATCATTCATACTTTTTGAATTACTACTACTGCTACTGCTGCTGCTGCTACTAATACGACTATTACTACTGCTGCTGCTGCTACTACTACTATTACTACTGCTGCTGCTGCTGCTGTTGCTCCTGAAAATAATGATAATAATCATCATCACCATCATCGTAGATAAAATCATGATAGTAATAATAATCATAATAAAGGACAATCTATTCCAGACTGCGTCTTTCCATTAAAAAAATAAATAATTAAGAAAAGAAGATAAGAAAACTCTATTTTGAAGAAAAACAACAACAACAACAACAACAAAAACAACAACAGCAATGATGACATATAGGGATGATATGTATGTTAAAAAAAAAAAAAAAATCAGACACACACACAAAAAAACAAACCTTTGGACACAAACCCCTGATAGGCCCCAACCCGATGTCAATCTGGCGTCGAGGCGTGACGTCACAGCTGTCACCTACAGGTCAAAGCAGTCGACTACTGGGCTTCCCTTTCTATCTTGCCCACCAGTAGTCGACGACAAGACACTGACCACGACAAGCTGTGTATACTGTGTGTGTGTGTGTGAGAGAGAGAGAGAGTGCGTCACTCACGTTCTCTCAGTGTTTGGTAGACTATTGTACAGTCACATACATTTTTTTTCTTCTGCACATTGCCTTGAAGCCTATTTTATAGTCATGAAGGAATACGTGTTCTGTGCTGTCGTCTTTCTTGGCCTTTGCTGCTCAGGTACAGTACCTTGGATCAGATAGAAACTGACGATGACAATGACACTGATAATGATGATGACGATGAAGAAGAAGTTTTTTGTGGTAGTAGAGGTAGAAGAAGAAGAAGAAGATGATGAGGATGTTGAGGATGATGACGGTGAAGAAGAAGAAGAAGAAGAAGAAGAAGAAGAGCAATAACACCAAGACACTAGTGATCATGATGAAAATGATGAGGATGTTGAGGATGATGATGAAGATGTTGATGATGATGAGGATGTTGAGGATGATGACGGTGAAGAAGAAGAAGAAGAAGACGAACAACAACACCAAGACACCGATGATCATGATGAAGATGGTGATGATGATGAGGAGGATGTTGAAGATGATGATGAAGATGGTGAAGTGATGATGATGATGTGATGATGAGGATGATGACGGTAAAGAAGAAGAAGCAGAGGAAGGAGGGAGGAGGAGGAGGAGTAGAAGAAGAAGAAGGAGAGCAACAACAACAACAACAACGGTACACAAATGATCATGGAAGATGGTCGCAATTATGGAGACAGGAGGGAGAGAGAGACAGACAGACAGACAATGACGGAGCTATGACTCAAGCAGCAACATAATAATATGCATATACATATACATACATACACACACACACACGCGCACACACACACACACACACACACACACACATATATATATATATATATATATATATATATATATATGTATATATATAGATATACATATAATTTATGTGTATATATATATATATATATATATATATATATATATATATATATTGCTATCGTTGAGAAGAGTCAGTCATCTCAGTACTTGGCAGAGAACGTGTCTGTTTTGGACACAGGAAAAATACCTGTGTCAGTTGTTGCAGATAAACACTCTGTGTGTGTGTGTGTGTGTGTGTGTGTGTGTGTGTGTGTGTGTGTGTGTGTGTGTGTGTGTGTGTGTGTGTACGTGTGTGTATTTATGTGAGCGTGAGTGAGTGTGGAGTGATATTCAACTGGGTGGATAGACAGGGCCGACTCCCTGCACTGCGGAACAGGTAATGTTGTTTTTTTTTTGACACAAAGACTCCCTCTGGTGTGACTGTGATAAAAGGGGAGTAAGAGGAGAAAAAGGGGGGCGGGGGTAGGGGTGGGGGGGGGGGGGCGGACGGGAGCTGGAGGCGGTGGGGGGGGGGGTGAGGGGGGGCATAAAAGGGAACGGTGGGGGCGGGGGAGCTGGGGTTGGGGGGGTACAAGGGAGTGACAGTCATCTTCAGGTCGGTTAGTTCTGCCTGAGGGAGACCGAGAGACAGGGAGAAAGAGAATGGTGTGTGGGAGACAGAGAGACAGAAAGAGAGACACACACACAGAGAGACAGAGAGAGACAGAGACAGATAGACAGAGACAATGAGGGAGAGATTGGGATAGTAAGAGAGAGAGAGAGACAGAGAGACACGGAGACACAGAGACAGAGAGACACGGAGGGAGAGAATGGGATAGTGAGAGAGAGGTAGAAAGAGAGAGAGAGAGAGAGAGAGAGGAAGAGAGAGAATGACAAATTTATACAGAAACAGTGACAGAGAGACAGACAAACAGAGACAGAGAGATTCGGAGGGAGAGAATAGGAGAGTGAAAGAGAGAGACAGAGATAGACAGACGGACAGAGACAGAGAGAAACAGAGACAGACAGACAGACAGACAGACAGAGAGGGAAGGGTTCGGGGGCTGGGGGGTAGGGGTGGGGGTGGGGGGGTGGGGGTGAACTCAGACTCAAACTCCGATGTTTTATTCATAAAGGCCATTGCCCCACAGTAGTAACACACGAAGATAGGAAAGTCGCGCACTGTTACACAAAGAATGTTCATGTTCCTAAAGAGACACTTCGTCCTTCGAGTGGAATGTTTTACAAGATTTTTACTTGCAGATGACGTTGACAGGATGTCTGTCATTGGGCAGCGACTAATAACTTGGAAGATATTTTACAGTTCAGTCTGCATAGAGTGATGGAGTGATGGCCTAGAGGTAACGCATCCACCTAGGAAGCGAGAGAATCTGAGCGCCCTGGTTTGAATCACGGCTCAGCCGCCGAAATTTTCTCCCCCTCCACTAGACCTTGAGTGGTGGTCTGGACGCTAGTCATTCGGATGAGACGATAAACCGAGGTCCCGTGTGCAGCATGCACTTAGCGCACATAAAAGAACCCACGGCAACAAAAGGGTTGTTCCTGGCGAAATTCTGTAGAAAAACCCACTTCGATAGGAAAAACAAATAAAAGTTGCACGCAGGAAAAAATACAAAAAAAACACTCGGCGTACGCCCGTCCGTCGCCTAAAAACAAATAAAATTGCACGCAGGAAAAAAAAAAGAAAAAGAAAAAAAGGGTGGCGCTGTAGTGTAACGACGCGCTCCCCCTGGAAAGAGCAGCCCGAATTTCACACAGAGAAATCTGTTGTGATAAAAAGAAATACAAATACAAAATACAAATTCAAATAGATATCTAAATCGGTCACTGGAATTCCAGTTTTTGCCGTTTGCAGTTATCCAGTCTTTCACGAAGCGCGTGAAAAAAAAAAAAAAAAAAAAAGAAAAAGAAAAACAAAAAAAAAAAAAGCTTTTGCCAATAAGGAACTCCACAAAACCAAATTCATGTTCACATGGCTTCACCCTTACATTCGAAACTTATCTAAATTTCTAAAGGGTAGTCTGTGAACATTCATTTGTGTTCATATTAACCAGTATCTAATGCTTTGATAGCTGGTTGCAACGATATTGTGTATACATCTGTGTGTGTGTGTGTGTGTGTGTGTGTGTGTGTGTGTGTGTGTGTGTATTCGTGCGTAAGTGTGTGCTTGTGTGTGTGCATGCGTGGGCGTGCGCGCGCGCGTGTGTGTATATGTGTATGTGTGTGCGCGCACACATACAAACACACTTTAAGTAAATCGATCATTATATTCTGATGGATAGTTGGTCACTTAGTTATAAGTTGCATGGTTGGATAGTTGGTTGAATAGACGTTTTCTATATTAACTCGTCAAGAAGCTGACATGTGACTCTGTGTGTGTGTGTGTGTGTGTGTGTGTGTGTGTGTGTGTGTGTGTGTGTGTGTGTGTGTGTGCGTGCCCGCGCGCATGTGGTGTGAAAAGCTTTTGCAGCCAACGTCGACTGTCCGGACAACTATTGTTATTCGTCCTGTCCCAACGGATATCTGACAGACCAAAATGGCTGCCCTTCCTGTTCCTGTCTGCCCAGTGAGTTGAGTCCCTTTTGCTTTGCCGTTTTTTTTTTTGTTTTTGTTTTTGTTTTGTTGTTGTTGTTGTTGTTTTTTGCTTTGTTGTTTTTGTTTGGGGGAATGGGGGTGGGGGTGGGGGTATTTTGTTTTTTTTAGTGCTGCGCTACATTGGCCACCTTTCGTTTATTCACTCACGGTTAGTTAGTGAGATCATTAGTAAAAATTAGTCAGATATAAGTTCTTCGTTTACATAGACAATTTCTAAGTTAGTAAGATAATTAGTAAAAGTTAGAGATAAGTTTGTCTTTTATCTAGACAATATCATCTCATTTCTTGATGATCTGTCTGGGTTGGGTCTCATTGACTGCAGCTTTTCTCCACCATGATTTACCGGTGTAGCAGATAGTTTGTAACCTCCGTTGGTGTTTTACCCCCTCGGGGTCAAATCTCTGTAATTAGACTAGGCTGGAATGACCTCCCAGGGTGGTAAACTTTAATTAGTCAGAACTGAGCCCCCTCACCCCTTGCCTGCGCCTAGTTGGATTTTAGCACTGACCACCGCCCCTTGTAATGGATAAAGGGGTCATTGTAGGTTGGCTTGTTTGCGTGATTATTTCCTGTTATGGATTTATGCTACTTGTAGTTGTCTCTGTTTTGCTTTTTGTCTGCTTTTTTTCTTCTTTTTTTTTTTCTTTTTCACTGTTAATGTTTATCTATCTGACTGTTCTTTTTGACTCACTTGTGTGAACAAAGTGAGTGTGTTTTAACCTGGTGTTCGGCTGTGTGTGTGTGTGTGTGTGTGTGTGTGTGTGTGTGTGTGTGTGTGTGTGTGTGTGTGTGTGTGTGTGTGTGTGTGTGTGTCTGTGTCTGTGTGTCCGTGGTAAACTTTAACATTGCCATTTTCTCTGCAAATACTTTGTCTGCCAATACCAAATTTGACTTAAGCATAACATAAAAAAATCTTCACAGTCATTCCAGTAACAGGTTGTAAGTCTCCCGAATTAACTTGAGCCATTTTTTCCGAATCATTAACGGTTTATTTCGTTGAGATTTGTTCCGAAATCCGAAAATTCTAATTCTAGGCCTACTAGCAGGTTGTAATTCGAAGACATGACCTCGTTTTTCTTGTTCACATTTTGAAAGGAAAGAAATGCAAATTCTGGACAAAATTCATACGGTAATACTAACTACACCATCGATGTGTTTACTGCATATAAATATTCTAAAGTGGACACTGAATTAACTGGATTGAACATAAAAGAACAATTGAGTCGATCGTTTCTTTCAGCTCGATGTAGGCCTCGACTGGTTCGTGCAAATCTAGAGATCTACCATGTGTTTGCTTTGTGCTTGAAGGGATAGCAAAGTCTCCTTTACCGCCGAAATAAAAGAATAGTCGAGATATAACAAAACGCACAAAAACATGATTTAAACGGCGTTATTACATCCACTACAATCACATCTATTCATCGCACGATGAAGAAAACGTCAACATTGCTTTAATTAAGTATCAAATACAGTCAAATGACTTCAGATGCGCAGCAGCAGTGGGGGATTAGTCTGCTTGCTTCGGAACTAAACATGCATGGTTCGATCCCGCTGGCATACCCCCCCCCCCCCCCCCCCCCCCCCCCCCCGCCCCCCCCCCCCCCCTTTTTTTCTTTTTTTTTTTCTCCCAAGCTTATTTGATATATCATATTTAATACAGAGCACTTTTCAACGTTTTTTTAAGTAACTTTTTTTTCTCTCTCGTCATGATTCCTTGACTGGATAAAGCGCGAAGCAGAAGTTAGCCCTGAAGGCTTTGCCTCTTGTTTTTTTTGTTTGTTTTTTGTTTTGTTTTTTTAATTCATACGACGTGTGCTTACAAAGCTCGTGCATGTTAACGCTAAAAACATAGTCAATCTTGTTTTCATCCGAAAATGTTTAACCCCCGAACAAATGATCCGTGCCTATGAGAATCGTTTTTCATTAATTTCTTCATTTATCATTTTGTTTCTTCTTCTTCTTCGTCTCTCTCCCCCCCCACCCCCCCACCCCTCCTTCTTCTTCTCCGATCTTCTTCTTCTTCTCCTCCTCCACCTTATTCTTCTCCTCTTCCTCTCCTAATTCTTCTTCTTCTCCTCCTCCACCTTATTCTTCTCCTCTTCCTCTCCTAATTCTTCTTCTTCTCCTCCTCCACCTTATTCTTCTCCTCTTCCTCTCCTAATTCTTCTTCTTCTCCTCCTCCATCTTATTCTTCTCCTCTTCCTCTCCTAATTCTTCTTCTTCTCCTCCTCCACCTTATTCTTCTCCTCTTCCTCTCCTAATTCTTCTTCTTCTCCTCCTCCACCTTATTCTTCTCCTCTTCCTCTCCTAATTCTTCTTCTTCTCCTCCTCCACCTTATTCTTCTCCTCTTCCTCTCCTAATTCTTCTTCTTCTCCTCCTCCACCTTAATCTTCTCCTCTTCCTCTCCTAATTCTTCTTCTTCTCCTCCTCCACCTTATTCTTCTCCTCTTCCTCTCCTAATTCTTCTTCTTCTCCTCCTCCACCTTATTCTTCTCCTCTTCCTCTCCTAATTCTTCTTCTTCTCCTCCTCCTCCTCCCCTTTCTTCTTCCTTTCCCTTCTTCTTCCTCCTCCTTCTTCCTCTCCCTTCTCCTCTTGCTCTCCCTTCTTCTTCCTCCTCTCCCTTCTTCTTCCTCTCCCTTATTCTTCCTCTCCTTTCTTCTTCCTCTCCCTTCTCCTCCTGCTCTCCCTTCTTTCTCTCCCTTCTTCTCCCTCTCCCTTCTTCTCTCCATCTCCCTTCTCCTCCTCCTCCCTCTTCTTCTCTCCCTTCTTCTCCTCCAACTTCTTCTCCTCCTCCCCCTTATTCTCCTTCTGCTCCCCATTCTCCTTCTCCTTCTTCTCTTCCTCCTCCTTCTTCTTTCTTCTTCTTCTCAGCATGTGAGCATGAAACTCAGCAGCAAATTAAAAAAAAAAAACAACTACGTTCTTTCCCTCACAGGCCAAGCGGCTCAAACCCGAACCTGCCAAGACATGCAGTGCTTCGCCCCCTGCGACAAGGGCTACCTACTGGACAAGGAAAACCTCTGCCTCACGTGCACGTGCGCGCCGGACTCCGCTGTGGAAGCCAAAGGCAGCAGCAGCAGCAGCAGTAGCAGCGAGGGCATCGCAGGTTTTGCGCCTTCGGGTCTAAGTGACTGCAACCGCGTCCGATGTCTCGTGCCCTGTGAGAAAGGGTACGTGATGGATGCCCGGGGATGCCCCACGTGCGAGTGCATCGTCGGAGGCTCTTCCTCGGCCAAGTCCGAGTCCAAAGCAGCTGATGAGTCCCAGGGCCAGGGCCTCGTGAAAGACACGGGTGCGAAGAGTGCTGAGGGAGGTGGCGATGGTGATGGTGGTGATGATGGCACGTCATCCGCTCCTGGTGAGTGTTCTGCTGTAACTTACGATGTGTGGGTGGATGGGTGGGAGAGGGGTGTGGGTGTGAGTGTGTGTGTGTGTGAGTGAGAGGGGAAGAATGGGTGAGGTCGAGTGTGTGTGTGTGTGTGTGTGTGTGTGTGTGTGTGTGAGGGGGCGGGGAGTTGGGGTGTCCTGGTTGGTGAGACCTGTGTGTGTGTGTGTGTGTGTGTGTGTGTGTGTGTGTGTGTGTGTGTGTGTGTGTGTGCGGGAAACAATTTACATGCCTTTTTTCGTCTAATTATATATATATATATATAGATAGATAGATAGATAGATAGATAGAACCATCAAAAACACCCACTCTAAATAAAACCCAAACTCAAACATCCGAAAGAATCAACAAATTCAGTATTACAATTCCATAACGAATACACTATTTTCTCTATTTCGTTTCGTTCTGTGAGAAACCATCATCTTTGTCTTTGTTGTATTTACGACTTGTACCGAACGCGACTTTTTTTTGGGGGGGGGTGGGAGTGGGGGGAGGGTTGATAGAGTGTGAATGTTCGTGCGTCCATAGTGTGAGTGTGTGTGTGTGTGTGTGTGTGTGTGTGTGTGTGTGTGTGTGTGTGATTGCGCGTGTGTGAGTGATTGCGTTGCGTGTGTGTGTGTGTGTGTTTCCGTGTGGGTGTACGTATACGCGTGCTTACCAAACTGTGTGCGTGAGGATGATTATTTCACACACCATGTACCAGAAACATGACAAACTGTCCTAACCAAGCAGTGAAAAAGCGAAAGGCTCAGACGTGTTGTTAACATGTTGTTGTTGTTGTTGTCTGTCTGACCACGCACCCATGTCCAGCTCCAGCGGCGGTAACTCTTCTTGTATGCATCGTCCCACTTCTCGTCCTGATGAGGCTTATGTCCCTTTGAGACGGCACCGGGACCTGTCTGGCACAGCAGGAGCAGCAGCAGGAGGAGGAGGAGGAGCAGCAGCAACAACAGCAGGAACAACACCAACAGCAGCTAGCAACAACAGCAGGAACAACACCAACAGCAGCTAGCAACAACAGCAGGAACAACACCAACAGCAGCAGTAGAAGCAGCAGGAACAACACCAATAGCAGCAGCAGAAGCAGTATCAGCATACTCGTCTTCGTTTAAAAATAACAAAAAAGCTTCTGTATTCGGCTGTGTCATGCACTACAACATGTTTTGATATGAATAAAATCTGAACGAATTTGGATCGATGTGAGCATTATCACAAGTACAGCATTACGGGTACCATATGCAGAGGCACCACGTTTGTCGTAAGCACATGTTTAATAACTAACCATACGTACAATAGCAAACAGTAACCAAAATGAATCATCAACAGCATAAAGTACGTTTGAAAATGCATGGAAGCTTTATACGAACACTCATAACAGCAACAGCATCATCACTGGCAATAAAGTCGCCAACAACATCAGGTAGTGGGTTTGTTTTATTTTTGCTTTAGCAGCTCCGACATTATCTTCAAGCTGAAAACAAAGTTTCTTCGAGAATAAAAGTAGTGTATACAGAGGTGAATGTTTCGAAAGAGGGCGTTATCATGATGCGAACGACAACGCAAGGTTCTTTCGTGCATGGAACTATAAAACTGCTGAGTTGTATATCAGTCTAAATGTCTTACATCCCTAACAAATGTAACACGTCAATGTGTGTAACTGAAGTTAATTTCTTCTCCAACCGTTTTTTTCTTTTCTTCATCTTTCTTTCTGTTTTTTTTTCTCCTTATAGATTGTACTACACACGCTATTGGTCTTCGGATTTTTTTCTTCCATTTGTTTCTGTATTTTTAACAAGTCAAGATGTATTCAAGACTCAATTAAATCTTTGAAATGTTTGTTGCACGAAAACAGAAGTCATCTGCCTTTGGTGATGACTGCTGTTTTCCTTATTCCGTAATACGTGAAATAAAGATACTACATCTTAGACCTGTTGTGCTGAAGTTTATGTTAAATAAATAAATGAAGTACAAATTAAAAATATCCATGTCTTTGTATGTATTTGTACACACATACACACACACGCGCGCGCACACGCGCACGCGCACACACACACACACACACACACACACACACACACAAAGATCGATTTGACTGAATGTGTGGTAATTGCGGGAATACACAGACACATGAATTATGAAGATGAATGCTGGCGCTGCGATTTTCTGCCACAAACGAAAGCACTGTTTCAGCCTGGCGATTTAAAGGCTACGCAAGAACTCTCTCTCTCTCTCTCTCTCTCACACACACACACACACACACACACACACACACACACACACACACACACACACACACACACACACACACACACACACACACACACATACACACACAGAGCGCGAGCGCGCGCCTTCGGGTTACTAAGCTGTAACTGCCTTTATAACAGTGACGGTAATATTGGCAGTCTGAATCTTTTATCCTATTTCTATGTCGATCGCAGGAAAGCTTTTCAATACATCTATAACACTCTTGTTGATCCGATGGTAGTCGTGTACTGAGAAGAATAGAACCTTCGCAATTGCGCGCTGCCTGATCTGTTCGCTAATTAATTTTGAAGAAATCTCACAGTGTGAAGGCACTCAAATGAAAGCCACATGAATGCCTTTGAGAGAGAGAGAGAGAGAGAGAGAGAGAGCGTGCGTGTGTGTGTGTGTGTGTGTGTGTGTGTGTGTGTGTGTGTGCGTGCGTGACAAGCAAGGGTAGTTGTTGCCCATGCATACACACACTCGTCTGAACACACAATACATCCACACTTAAAAACAAAACAAAAACAAAAACAAGAACACGCACGCACCAAACGTACAGATACATCCGAACTGCGAAATCAATATTGCTATCAAAGTTATCATACTCATCATTTGAGTTCGGACATGCATAGCGAGTATATCAGCACTACAGATAATTAATGGCCGTATTGATGACGTCAGTTTAGAATGCCGCTGTATTGATCAGTTCGGAATGACGTTATGGTCAGCTTGTGGTCAGTGGTGCTGATCGAACCCCCCCCCCAAGCCCCCCCCCCCCCCACCCCCCCCCCCCCTTTTTTTTTTTTTTTACTTTTTTTTTTTAGTGGCGTCAGATGGAGAGGCTGGGGATACGGATTCGTTGCTTTTTCTGTCACTCTCTTTCTCTCCGCCTCTGTCTGTCTGTCTCTCTCTGCCTGTCTCTTTCCTCCCTCTCTGTCTCTATTGTGCCTATGGGCTACCTGTCTCTGTCTCTCGCTCTCGTACACACACACACACACACGCACGTACGCATGCACGCACATGTTGGGGCTAGCAGGAAAGGAGGCTGTTTGATGGTTAGTTACGTTGGGATTTAACGTCGACAGCCACCTCGGGTGGGAGCTAGCAGACCATGTCCAACAATCTCGTTTTATCCAAGAAAGTTTGAATACACGCGCACGATTGTGTGTGTGTGTGTGTGTGCGCGTGCGTGCTCCGTGTAATTTTCCGGAAATGCTTGCAACATTTGGCCAGCAAATGGGACTATCTAAAACAGAACGGAGAATAAAAGTAGGTAAGCCTACAAGTCTACACCACTGACATCATACGAGGCCTGTTCCAAAAGTCTTGTCGCATGCAACAATATGAGAGGTAACTCTCCATTTACAAGGTATACAACTTCAAGTCAGTGCTGCTCATGTTACCGAATCAGTTAGTATACAGGTAAATATAAAGTGCAGAGGAACAAACCCCTTGTCACTTCCTTCGCGAAACAAACAAACAAACAAAATTTTTTAAAAAAAGAAAAAAAAAGGGGGAAGTCCAATGTACGTGTTATTCGAAGAGTCCTTTATAGTAGTCTCCTGCTCTCTCCACACAAAGTTGTAAATCTCTTCATCCAAGAGCAAAATGCTTTCTGATGGCTTTGAATAAAAAAAAATAGTAGTGGTTTCACCGCTTTTCCCATGTCCCGGACTCTTGAAATCTTCGTGTGAACAAGGCATTGCTTCAGAAGGGAGAAACAACCAGAATGAAGTCACATGGGGGCTAACTCAGGACCGTAGGGTGGGTGAGGGAGAACTCTGGTGGATTGCCCTTGTAGAAAACGAGGGAACATTGATCTTGGGTTTATGGACACATTTGCCTTGTCATGTGGTTGGAGCGTTTTGCTGATACCCACATTCGGACATTCGGATGATGGAAAAGGAAAATGCTTTCTGCACATAATCTAGCAATGACAGCAAAATAACTACAACTACATGGCCTTTGGAGTTGAAGAAAATGGAGAAAAGTCTCTTCCGGTTTTGAAACCCACGTCTCAGTGGGCTGCAAAATTAATGATCTTTCGTCCTTAGCACCCACCAACATTTGATTGGACCGTTTGTTCGTAATGGCATAGAAGCTGAACCGTGTTCCGTCACCTGTGACCACGTCACATAACCCTTTGGGGCTCTCTGGCTCAAACGTTTCAAGCAATTTGAGCTACTCACTGCTAGGATCGATTTTTTCGGACGCAGCGTTACTTACTTTACTGTTTTTTTGTTTGGAGAAAACTGAAAGTGATTCGTATCAGATTTCTTCATGTTTTGGTTATAAAAAATAAATGTACCGAAAAATAACATTGACTTATTTAGTTATGTAGAATACTGACTCCGTAGAAAACTATTGGAGACCCATATCGATGTCTCTTTCTCTTTCTGTCTCTTTCTTTATGTCTTTCTCAGTCAATGAAGACCTATGAAGACCTATACCAAGAAAGTTCCCCCAAGTACCTACCATTCACTGAAGACTTTGACCAGATTTTTTATTTTATTGAACTTTTTTTTTTTTTAATGTGGCCTCAGTTGCATGCATGATCACGAAGCACGTTGTATCATACAAAAACAAAGAACAACAAGGAATAAAAAAACAAGAATGAACCTCCATCCCCCTGGATTTCTTTCACACTTCATCAAAATCTTGCAGACAGAGAAAAAAACATAACGGACTGAAACCACAACCTTCTTTGTGGGGCGAATAAAAAACAACACCAAAAAACACACACCAGCAATAGCAAGAGACAAACAAACATACAAACAGTTATGCAATACAATAAGCACGACGACAAACAATGACGACAAGTAAACGAACGAAAGCAGGCAGCAAATAAGAACATGAAATAGAAAGAATAAATAAACGATAACAACAACAAACAAACAAACAAGCACCCCCCCCCCCCCCCCCCCCCCCCCCCCCCCCCCCCCCCCCCCCCCCCCCCCAAAAAAAAAAAACAAAAAAACCCGGACAAATAAGAAAGATGACAGAAACGAAAACAAAAACCTTTCGCCATATACGTACATCGATAAATACTATATTTTGTTTTTGTTTCTTATATACGAAAGGAAAAGAAATACAGTTTTATTTCTTGTACATATTTACACAGTTTTACACAGTTGCGTGGTCTACTCTCTCTCTTCTTTTTTTTTTCTTTTTTTTAAAGATATTTTTTCTCGTTGCTTACTGGACATGTAGCACCGATGTGAAACTGAAAAAAAATAATAAAAAAAATAAAATGAAAATGCAATGTCTATTCAAAGCAAAACCACCCATCACGTCTATCTCGGTAAGCGTGGCACATGACGTTTATGAAGACAAAAATAGAGTGAATAAGAAGATACAAAAAGACGAAAATGACGTCCCAACTCATCCTGATCATCTTTAAAACAATGATGAATTACTGGATAAGATTTAACCACAAACTACAAGGAAACACACAATGATACTCCCAATACTCCTATCAATGAATTTATAAAATAATGAATAAAAGCATGAAAAAGTTTTGTTGGGGGGTAGCCCGAAGTTATAAACCAGACAATATTTCTACTTATTAGAAATAACGCCATTCGGACGTCGTGTCGATTTCAGTTTTAATTCTTTCTTGACAAAGTTATAAACCAGACAATATTTCTACTTATTAGAAATAACGCCATTCGGACGTCGTGTCGTTTTCGCCTTTTGTGATGTCACTTTCTCACCCTCTCTGACGTCATCCAGTTTGCGATTGGATTCCACGTCATCTTTGTCGTCACGTCTATGACCTTTTTGTCTGTCATGTATTGTCGTTTTGCTCACTTTTTTGTCTACGTGCTTGAGGTCTTGTGACGTCATACCGTTGCTACCCTTTCTGATGTCATCCTGCGCGGGTTTTTTCTGTGACGTGGCTTTACCAGGGGTGTGTACCATGGTTTGGGGCGATGTTGTGTGGTATTTTTGTACGTCGTCTTTTTCTTTCGGCTTCGGCTGTGTCCCGAGCACGCCTTTGTCGGCATGTCTGGCAGTGGATTTCAGCAGCTGTTTGTCCCTGTCTTTCTTTTCGTAGTCGTCTGGTCTGGAACTGGGTGTCGTCCCGTTGCTGAGTTTCCTCCCCTCAGTTGTGTTTGAACTGAAAGACGCTGTGGACAGACGCTTTGTTGCTTCCTTGGACCTTTTCGCGTCAATTGTCTTAGAACGTGTGGTATCGTCCGAGCCAGAACTATGTGACCTCACCACAATCTTTCCAGCGTCATCCGAGGACGTGGTTGTGCTTGTTTTCCTTGGACCCACAGGTCTAGCTTTCTTCGGCATTGCCTGGCCGTCCTGTTTATCATTCGGGTCAGCTTTAGGAGGCCCGTAATAAGGGCTTTTGTCTCTGACACTGGGATGGGCCTTTGCCTCCGGTTTTTCTGCGTCGTTCGTTTTTATTAAATGTCGTGACGGTTCGGGTTTGAGTTTCGAAGCTTTGGCGTCCGTTTTGGACGTGTGAGGATCTGACCTGGCGCGAGGCCTCTGTACGGGCTGATCCGATTGCTTAGTTCGTCGTTCGCTTGCTCTGTCAACGGACTCTTCGTTTTCTGGAACTTTCACAACACGTCTCTGAAACAGAGGTTCTGTCCTGCTTTGGGTGTCAGGCACTGAAATTTTCCGCTGCAGTGATTGTGATTTCACGACGCTTGTCGTCGGTGGAACGGGCGGTCCTCGGGGTGATTTTTTAGATGACTGGGAGTTGCTCGCAGAAGTCGAGGGTTTCTCATGGTTGACGTGGTGGATTTTGATGACTGGGACGTCCGCTCTTTTGTGCGTTTCTTCTTTCCTAGTCACGGGGTGGGAAAGCCGTCGTTTGCGTTCCGTAGCTGGCACTACGGTGATGTCCGCCATGACGCTGCTGCCTGACGTGTCTTCCCGCATGGGTCTGGTCAGCAGTCGGGACAGTTCCAGTTTCCGCTCTGCTGCCTTGTGGAGGTCCGTGTCAGTTTTGGGCGGAGTGTCCTCTCTCTTGTCGGAGCTCCGGTCTGGGTCGGACGGGGAAACAGATCTGCCACTGGCTGTGGTCGTCTCCTCCTCCTCCTCTTCTGCCATCGTTTGCAGCTTGATCCTCTCCATTTTGTCTTCCACCAGATTGCTCTCTGCGTCAGCGATTTTGATGCGGAGGTCGTCAGCGAAGCGAATGAGGCTGGGCCGAACCTCCAGCTGCACCATGTAGTCCTGCCTCAGCAGCGACTGCTGGAACTGCAGCATCTGTATCGCGCGCTCTGCGCGTGCCACCTGTTCGTTCAGGTCGTGGGTGTGGTTGTGGGGTCTGGGGACGGAGAGAATTTCTGCGGCTCTGGCATCCAGCATCTGGTTGTGGGGAGGGAAGGTTTCCTTCTCTCTCACCGTCACCAGCTCCTTTCGCTGCCTCGTCTGCTCTTCCAGCTCGGCGGTGACTTTTTCGTAGGCTTCCGCCAGGCTTTCAAAGTGTCGCTCTCTCTCCTCAAGTAGCTCGAGTTCGTTGTGAAGAGAGTGCAGCGAGTCCTCTTTGACTTGAATGCTTTCCTCGATGTTCTGGAGCTGCTCTGACACGGGCACCTTGCCTTCAGACGTCTGACTCGGCGACGTTCCATTCAGCGTGGACAGCTCAGACTCGCTCCCTTGCCTGCTGGAGTCCTCTTCTCTCAGGTCTTCAAAGGCGTCCCGTGTGGGGGTCGGGGCTGTGGTGGGCCGGTTGATGGGCAGCTCCGGGTAGATCTCGTGCGCCAGCACCCACCACTGCTTGAGCAGCTCCAGACACTTGTAGAACTTGGCGAAGATGTCAGGCAGCAGCCTGAGCACGGGCTCGAAGGCGGCTCCGGTCTCGGAGAGCATCTGCAGGTCCTGGTGACTCTCGGCGTCCAGGTCCTCCTGGGGGATCTGCCCCTCCGCCGTCATCAGGCGGTCCCAGCGGGCAAGGATCTGCTGCATGTCCGCCACGGTGCGGCGAAGCTTGTGGCCCGTGCTGCCGCTCATCTGCTGCAGCGTCAGGATGCCGAACTGCTTGGCGGATGCCTCGTAAGAGCTGGGGCCCCCCGTGCCGTCCAGGGTCCCGGCCCTGCTGATGGCTTTGCCTGACCGCACGTTGGAGCGTTCCCGTCCCGAGTCTGAGTCCGGGTCGTAGTAGTATCTGTGAACAATGGAGACATACAGTGTAGTGTTGATGTTGTTGTTGCACGAGTTCTTGCCTTGGGATCTCGTTTTTTTTTTCTTCTTTTTTTGCTTCTGCATACACACACACACACAAACACACACATACACACCTACCTACACACACACACTCATACACACACATATCCCATCCCCAAGACGCCTCTACCACACACACACACACACACACACACACACACACATCCATCCATCCACCCATCCACACCCCTTCAACCACCCACCCACCCATCAAACCACCCCCAGCTCAACCCCCCTAACCTCCCACACCTCTCCAACACCCACGCCCCACTCCCACACCCACATCCCCCAACACCAACCCATCCACCCATTCAGCCCCCCCCTCCCCCTCCACCTCAACCCGCCCCCCCCACCCCGACCCCCAACAACTCCCCCCACCCACCAACGCTCAACCCCCCTCACCGCCAGCCCCCCCTCCCTCCTCAACTCCCTAACCCCCCCCCCCACCCCACCCTCTAACCCTCCCACCATCCACACACGTCCCACCCTCACCCACAACCCATTCCACACACCTGTACAGGTCAGCCACGTACGCACACACACACACACACACACACACACACACACACACACCCTCCCCCAACCGTCCACACACACACACACACACACACACACACATACACACAACCACCCCACATCCACACCCACACACCCACACCTGTACAAGAAGCGGTGCAGGTCGGCCACAGCAGTCTTTCGCCTCCCGCACACAGCTGAGGGCCAGGAGGAAGTTATCCAGCTCCCTAAGAGCCTGGGCGTCCGCCTCCCGCAGGCTGCCCCCTTCCCTGCGCAGCATCACGCCCCGAGACAACGCGCGCAGGTCGTCCAGTCCGCTCAGCCTGGTCAGCACGTGCTGCTGGAGGTGGGGGTGGTGGTGGTGGTGGTGGTGGGGGTCATCCTGGTGGTGGTGGTGGTGGAGGGCGTAGCAGAGGGCAGTGAGGGCGTGGTTCCAGCCGTCGATGGAGAAGCGGGAGATGCCGTGGTTCAGGAAGCGCTGCAGGGCCGTCACCTTCCGCCGGAACGACGCCTCGTCGTCCTGCCCCGGCCGGCTCTCCACGGACTGTTGGCCGTTCATCGTCATCGTCATCATTGTCGTCATCATCATTGTCGTCATCATCATCATCATCGTCGTCGTCGTCGTCGTCATCATCACATCGTCATCACTGTCGTCGTCGTCGTCGTCGTCGTTGTCATCATCATCATCACCATTCGCATCATCATCGTCGTTGTCATTGTCGTCGTCGTCGTCGTCATCATCATCATTCTCATCATCATCCCCAGCATCATCACAGAGGCAGACAGAGGTGTGACGTGGACAGGTACAGGTGCAGACATAAAAAAAACAACCCATGAAATACAGACACATACGCGGATATTAAGACACACATGCCCATAAACAAAATACAGAAGCAGAAACAAATGCAGACACAGGTAGAGAAGCAGACAAAGAAACAGATACAGACGTTCAGAGATACAGACACAAACGCAGTCAAATGAACAGACAGAGGCACAGAAACGTGTATGCCTATATATTAGGATACATCATGCAGGCACATAAGCAACAACAACAACAACAAAAAGTACAAAACAAAAGTAGAAGAAGTAATAAAGTTCCTATGGGCTTGTCACTTTCTTTTTTATCCAGTTAATATCTTACCTTATTTTGTTTCCTATCTTTGTGTGTGTGTGTGTGTGTGTGTGTGTGTGTGTGTGTGTGTGGATTTTTTGACATTCTACTTGAAGGCCCAGTAGTGGACTCTTCTTAATTCAAATACGAACAGCGTATTGTCAACAACAGATATACTAAAATACTAGAAGTGTTTGTTGTTATGCCCCGAGTTCTCATCCACAAGGTTAAGACTGCACACACAAAATTACCATTCATATATAATATATATATATTCTTCTTCTTCTTAACGTATTCAATGTTAAATGTTGGCTTTGTAATCGGGACATACCAATCTCAGTACGGTAAGATTTCGCGCCCATCAAAGTTTGTGCACTCTGTACCCCTCTGCAGTGATTTCTTGGCTTTTCATACCCCTAACTAAACGATAAATGCGCAGGATTTATACTCACCTAAACTGATGGAGTGCTTTTGTACGCCCAGAGAATTTGTTTTAGAGTATAGTGAAGTCACATATTTGTAATTACATAATTATGTGTTAAAAAAATGTATTCTATTTGCTTCGTTTTGAAACTGACTTTTCCTTCTATAAAATCTAGACATGGGAGAAAAAAAAAATCCTTGGCTGCTGATATTTCTTTGGCTTATCGTTGAGATTTCTACTTGGAGTGAATCGAAATGTGGCAGTGAATTCAAACCTCGCCCAAGACAGATCCGAATTCAAACAGTTCGTTTATCTCACTGTTTCAATAATGGATGTATGGAATGACTGGGGACTGGAAATATTGGTTCGGTGGCCCTTTGTGGTGTTTGTGTTACTGATAAGGGGACTTAATTTGCTATGTAGGAAGAAGTACAGACTGTTGATTGATTCGGAGTTCCATGGCCCCGGCTCTTATCAGGTGAGTAAGGAACTTTTATGAATAAGAGTTGGAAAGATAAATATATCCGGAACACTTCGACTTGTGGGGAAAGAAACTATGGAACGAGGGAGGAAGGAAGGTGTGTGTGTGTGTGTGTGTGTGTGTGTGTGTGTGTGTGTGTGTGTGTGTGTGTGTGTGTGTCTGTCTGTATCTCTGTGTGTGAAACAGAGAGAGGGAGAGAGACACTGGACACTGGAATTATTTATTGTCATTGCCAAGAAAGGCCTTTTGACAAGGGAGCAACAACGTAAATTCATATATTTTTTTGCTTCAAAATAACAAAAACTCTCTTTGTTCTCTCAACCATTCAGTCAATTCAAACCAAGAAAATATGCAATCATTGGAAACACGTAAGTCACATCCTGGAGAGGGAGAGAGAGAGAGAGAGAGACATGATGATAATGTGGAGAGGGAGAAAGAGAGAGAGAGAGAGGCAGACATGATGATAATGATGATGATGATATGCATAATTACATAGCGCCTATCCTCGGTCGGAGACCAAGCTCTAAGCACTTAACAAACTCGGGGTCATTAGCACAACAGCCTGCCTACCTGGGTAGAGCCTACAGACGGCTGGCATTGGGCGCTCCCCAAGTCATCATTCGTTCCCTGTGTCATTCACTCAGATTTAAGGCACACACACACATACATACACTCAGACAGACATGTAAAATTTTATGTGCATGACCGTTTTGTTTATTTACCCCACCTTGTAGGCAGTCATATTATTTTTTCAGGGGTGTGCATG
The DNA here is from genome assembly GCF_041734735.1 of Babylonia areolata. Lineage (NCBI taxonomy): Eukaryota > Metazoa > Mollusca > Gastropoda > Neogastropoda > Buccinidae > Babylonia > Babylonia areolata. The sequence goes on along the minus strand of NC_134894.1, from coordinate 45,675,633 downwards.
CTGGGTATGTTCTTTTTTTCCAAAACCTACCGAACGCTGATATGGGTCACAGGATCTTTAACGTGCGCGTTTGATCTTCTGCGAGCGTACGCATACGAAGGGGGTTCAGGCACTGACACTGTAACGGGTCTGCAAGTATGTTAACCTGGGAGATCGGAAAAATCTACATCCTTTACCCACCAATCGCCGTCACCGAGATTCGAACCCCAGAGCCTCAGATTGAAAGTCTTACGCTTTAACCACTCGGCTATTGCGACTGACGAGATAGACAAGAGACACAGAATTATACTGTTGAAAAAGGCAACACAAACACACACTCATTTCTCCTTTGTTTTTTTTTCTCGGTATACGTTTTGACGTCATAAACAACATTTTACGTAAACCGAGTGACGCTATTCCTCAAGCCGCAAAACTAAAGCAAACTAAAGTAAAAAGTGTCACTGTGGTGGAAAGATCGACAGAAACCGTTTTTCAACCTATCGAAACGTAAGTACTAGTAATATTTGTTCTATTCACTTACTCATTTACCTATTTGTCTACCTTTCAGTAAATGTTCGACATCCGATTAGTTGACATGTTGTTTGCTAACAGCGGAATGTGTTGTAGTAACAGAATATCACCAGGAGCAAAAGACGATACGGTCCAATGTACATAATAGCCAACTTTTTACGAACTAGTGTTGTTCTGACAAACGATAGAGACACGGTATGCTGTGGAGATGTCCACTCTCGTATCCATAGTAAAAAACAACATAACCAGATCGTCTAGGCAACAGCTAGCCGCAACAAGCGCTGGTGGTTTCGCAGGCTTAGTTGCTGGGCGAACGAAGAATCTGCTTCAGCTTAGCTGGCGCATCGGTGCAGCCGTTTTTTTTAAGCTGCTTTGAGATATTGGAGTTTTTCCCTACGTGTTGCAAAAAGAAGCATGAAAGAAAGGGAAAATTCTAAGCGTCGAGCAGGCATGGTACGCCCACGGTTGAAGTTGGGATGCGAGACAAAGGCTTCAAACTCTCTGGGGAAGAAAAAGGGCTTTTCTCCGTCATCCATCTACCGTTATCTCGTCAACTCCACCGGGGTTGTCTCCCATCCTCGCACCAAGGTTGCCTTGATGCTGAAAAGAATGAGCGGAGAAAGCCCCGGGAAAGCAAACGCGGTCAAAGCGCTGAAGAGACGCAAAGAAAAAGTCGAGGCAGACGACGACGAATCCCAGTTTCGCCTTGGACAGGATGATCTGCTGGCGGCGGAGGAAAGCATCAAGAAGGCAGCTGGCACCTCCCGGAGGACGAGGAAGAAGTCCAAACGGGGCAGACCCACAGGGAGGCGTCAGCGCGGAAAAGGGGGACGTCGAGGTGGTGGAAGGCAGTCCAGAAAAAGACGAAGTGGTGGAGCCCGTCGGGGCAGAAGACCCTCATCCGGCAAGTCCCGTTCTGGCAGATTCCGCTCTGGCAGATCTCGCTCCGGCAGGTCCCGTCGCAGCAGACACACGTTGAAGCCCCGTGGCAGGAGGAACCGCAAACGCCGCGCCGCCAGCGGGAGAGTCAGGCAGCGCCGAAAAGCGAAGACTGACATTGAAAACCAGTCTGAACCTGACAATGACAATGTGCAAAACCTTACTGAGGCCGAATAATGATCAATAAAAGTCCTGATATGGGCTGTGATGATATCCATCCACTTGACTGGATTGCAATTTCTGCAAAAATTGTGGTGTGTCGCGCGTGCGTTGTTCGCGTGCGTCTTTTTTTTTTTTTCCCCCAAGCATCTTTCAAAACATATATGTGATGGACTCTCTCTCTCTCTCTCTCTCTCTCTCTCTCTCTCTCTCTCTCTCTCTCTCTCACTGTCTGTCTCTCTCTCTCTCTCTCTCTCTCTCTCTCACTCTCTCTCTCTCAGTCGGCATATAAACAAATAAGGTTGCTAACATACTTGTCACACACACACACACACACACACACACACACACACACACACACACATTTTTAGAATGTCAGATTATGAGAGTACAAGAAATTCAATGATGAAAATTTGTGTAGAGCACTGCAATATAGGAAAGATTCATTAGATAATAGAATTGCACAAATATGGAATGCACTACCTATTGAAACTAAACTTGCACGAAATACTAATGTGTTAAAAAAAATCTCCTTGACATGAACATCAGTTTAAAAGAAAAATTTATTTACTTTGACGAATGATTTACAGTACTTATAAAGGAAAACATATATATGTATCCCACAAATAAAAGGAGACCGAATTTGAAGAGGACATAAAAAAAAGGCTGTGAGACCTAGGCAGTCAAATGCTAGTCCCTACACTACCACTACTACTACTGCTACTATACACACACACACAACACACAGACACACACACACACACACACGCGCGCGCGCGCGCACACACACACACTATCCGTCAAAATTGATTTGAGTCATTGAAAAACACACACACACACACACACACACACACACACACACACACACACACAAACAAATATTGGTGTCGTGGGTTCTATTTACGCGCCTCGCAAAGTACAACATACTTGACACATGAACCCCTCATCCCCAGACTGCCCACAGACGGCTGGCTGAGAGAGGAGGGGAGGGAGGCTGGACAGAGGACAGAACATAACTCGTTCTCGGTTGGTTCACAGACACGGGTGGGCAACGCACGAGACCCACCAATGCACTGTGTCATCCACAGTGTGATCTGTGGCGTGAAGGCAAATATCTGACTTGAAAGTGTATGTATGGAGCCGTGGTGTTCGTACACTGTGGTGTTGTTGTGCGGTTGTGTGTGTGTGTGTGTGTGGAGGGAGGGGGGGGGGCGGGAGGGGGGGGGGCAATCTGTTAAAAAGAGTAATTGAAGGGGAGGGGGTGGGTGGGGTGAGGAGGGTACTTTGGGATCGTGCGGGGTGGGTGTGTGGGGGGGACACGCGTGCAGATGAGATGATGATGATGATGATATGGATACTTTTATGAGATGTGACTGAACGTCTATGAAATGACGTGGTGTGATGTTGTGAATTACCAATACGGAACCCGGGCTTTTTTCTTCTTCCTTTCCTTTCACACACACACACACACACACACACACACACACACACACACAGTAGTCGCCCGCTTACACGCATGCGCATAGAAACACATACACAAACACACATACGTGCGCTACTCAAACATGCATGCGCAAAGAAACACACACACACATACGCACGCACTCACAAACACGCGTATACACGCACATTCGGCACACACACACACACACACACACACATATCGTAGTCACGCGCTTATACGCATGCATAAGTACACATACTCAAACACATACATACATGCATGCACGCGCTACTCAAACACACATGCGCAAAGAGACACACATGCTCATACACAAAATGTTGATAAAGGGAACGCATACAGCACAGCACACACATGTATGTGGCTGCCCAGTTTGCTCAATTACTTGAGCTCGGAGGTAAATTCTTTGTTCGAATCACAGAATTCAACTACTAAACGTTGGCATAATTGTCGCCTCTCGATCTTATTTACTTCTTGTCATTCTGGTGGTGACAGTGCAGTGTTCGACCTGTTACATCTTTTTGCACGCCCATTGACGTGATCTGTCTCGCTATTTGTGTGTGTGTGTGTGTGTGTGTGAGGCTGTAACGTGACATTTTCTTTGCTGTACTCGCAGGAAATCCTAAAGGTGAAACAATCTCTACACACCCCTGACCACCCAACCCTCCCATCACCAAAAGCCACCACCACCACCACCACCGCCACCACATAAGATCTCAAGACACCTACGAACCCGAAACATCCATCCACCCTCCACAAGAGTAGAGTACCTCTAGACGACGCCCCCCGCCCCCCTCCCCTTCCCCCCTTCCCTCCCTCCCCTCCCACCCGAAATCAAACCAGAGAGATCAAGAGATCCTCATCAGTCAATCACCATCATCACCATGATGTCCGGCCACCCACGCGCCAACCTTCAGGACGTGGTCCAGCAAGCCCTGACCAGCCTGTGTGAGAAGAAAGGCTTCTACCCCAGCCGCACCCTCCACCGCTACCTGACCACCACCACCACCACAACCAAGCTGCCCTCCTCCTCCTCCTCCTCCTCCTCTCGCCGTACTCCCATCCACACCCGCCTGGCCCTGAAAAGAGCTTGCCGCCGACCCAACCCCAGACCCCGGAACCCCACACCGATGCCCAGCAAACCGGCGCCGCTCGTGCCCTCCTGCAATGTCCCGAAGAACAAGCCCCGCTTCCATCTGGACTTCAAGACACTGCGGAACAGAGCTGCGAAGGCCTCTACACGAGGGTCCCAGAAAAAAGCGCAAACAAAACGGAAGCGGAAAACCGTGAGCCGTCAAAAGCGCGGCAGGAAATGGAATCGTCAGCGGAAACCGAAGAACAGACGAGCAGCGCAACGAAGAGGAGCAAGAGGAAAGGGAAGGATGGGGAGATAAGAGGGAGGGAGGGAGGTGGAGCCATTTGAAAGCGACGTAGTCGTCGTCGTTGTTGTAGTTGTAGTTGTCGAGCGAAGAAAGGGGTGTGTAAGAAGAAAGTAGATGAAATGAGAAGGCCATTTCCTGTTGTCCGGGTGTCTCCGTCGTGTATTCTATCGTACATCGAGATGAAAACAACAGCAGCATCGACGACAACAACATCAGCAGCAACAACAACAACCACCACCATCACCATCACAGCGCAGGTTAACGCAACACAGACCAGGTTTGGCCTGGCCTCTTGTTACGCTATGCAGCATGGCCTTGAATGTTCGCAGACATCAGCACGGTTTTATAGATACTGTATCTTTTAATCCCAAAGTCCAGTCACAAAAATACTATATATATATCTGTTGTCACATCACAAAATACTATGTCTTTTGTTGTCTTGTCACAAAAACAAACTACCATATCTTTTGTTGTCTAATCACAAAATACTGTATCTTTTGTTGTCTAGTCACAAAATACTATATCTTTTGAAGTCCTATCACAAAATACTTTTTTCTTTTTGGTTGTCTGATCACAAAAGCCGGATGTTTGCAAAAAAAAAGAAAGGTAAAAAAATAGAAATTAAAAAAAAGAGAAAAAGCTACTTTGCATGTGATATACTTCAGTTTAACGGTTGCTATCAGCAGTCGTTCTCAAACAGGGCGTCTTTAACTCACCTTGCAAAAATTAAGGTAAAAAAAATATTTTCATTTCAGTTGTGAGTGAAATTTGACGGTATCTGAATTGTCACATAACGTGTGTGTGTGTGTGTGTGTGTAGGGAGGTAGAGGGGGGGGGGTTGAAGAAAATAGGAGGCTGAGATATGTATATGTTCTTACAAAAATACGCCCTGGCGTGATCGAAACCTTTGCATCATGCGCTTTAAAAAATGTTTTATTGTTATTCATTTATTTATCTTTCATCCTGTCATGTTTTCTCAACACTCCCCAGCTTTCAGCAATAAAGCGTCTGTGCACCCAGCTCTGTGTTGTGTTTTTTTTTGCAGTGATCTAATGTTGTTGGAGTACAGTAGTAGTAGCAGTAGCAGTGGGACCTGTGGACAGTCTTCTATTTTCTGGCATTTCATCAGAATTGAGCTGTGTTCTGTTGAGTTAAGATCTGTGTAAAATTGCGAGCAAAATGTTCGTCCTCGCATTAGTTATCAACCTATCGTGTTATGAATGCATGAATACATACATATGATCTATGATATATCATATTATATATATATATATATATATATATATATATATATATATATATATATATATATATATATATATATATATTGGCAGTGGAAGGATAGAGCGCGCGCAATCGTATAAAGATCGGAATAGTAAACGAGTTTGCACATTATCTGGGTACGATTAAGTTATCGCAGATCACGCACTTACACACATACACACACGCACGCACACACACACATCACAAATTCACGCACGCACACACACACGCACACACACACAGTGATGCACGCGTGAGTGGGTGGAGTGCTCGGAAGGGAGATTAAAAAATAAAATTGATCAAAAACCGATTTGATTTAGATCTATAAATACTTTTTTTTTTTTAAAGGGGGGGGGGAGTAAAAGACAGAAAATCCTCTGTCTGTCTGTCTCTTCTCTCTCTCTTCTTCTTCTTTTCTTTCTTTTTTTAAAAAAAAACCAAAGAGACGAGCATAAAAAAAACAACACGAAGGTCAAAGGCCTGAACCGGGAAGAACGGTGAGGAATGTAATATTAACCAGGGATTCAAACACACGGTGACAGACACTGTGTGTCATGCCATGTGCAGAGTGGGGAATCCCTTCGGCACTGACAACAATAACAATGCTTCTCATTGTGCTGACTGGGTTTGGGGGTAGGCTGTAGCTGTGCTCAACTGTTTTTTTGTTTTTTTTTTAACTCACTCAGTACGGCCAGTCCTCTCTTCTCCTCTACACAGACCCCTCGGATGTCCAGTGGGTGTTTGAATGACCCAACCTTTAGCTTCCGTCGTCAGAATTGTGGTATTCTTTGTCAGCATTCACGTCTTCAGTATAAGAGCCTTCCGCTTGCAATATTTTGATGATGGTAATTGGGGTGAAACGCTGTTAACGTCGTCTCTTTCGCCGTTCGTATGGAGAGAGTTAACAGTTTCTGGAGTAGAGAGAGAGGGGGGAGGGGGATAGAGAGCACCGAACCATCTGAAATAGCCCCAGACGTGGAGAAATATGCACACAGAAAGGTTTAGAGAGAGAGAGAGTATAAAATCTTCTGAAATAGTTCCAGAGATATTAATTATAGCGACGTACATGGAGACAGAGAGTGAGAGAGAGCGAGACAGAGTACAAATTGACTGAAACTACTCCAGGGAAGATATATATAGGGGATATGCATCCCCCCCCCCAAAAAAAAAAAAAAAAGAAGATAAAAGACTATACTGCCGCTGATGTCAGTTTGATATGTTCTATCAATATGTTCTTATCGTTGAACCAACCTTTACATGTATGTTGTAATTATTGATTTATCACCTAACCCCCACCTTCTCCTAAGAATCCACCATACTCTTTCACTGAAATCATTTCATTTCCTGAATTTTTTTGTTTTGTTTTTTGGGTTTTTTTCCCCCCCAAACTTTCTTTCACACACACACACGCCCGCGCGCGCCCGCGCACACACACACACACACACACACACATTCGTTCGTCTTCCTTTTGACTGGAAACAAAAATCTTTAATTCTAGGGCTTTGTCTTTTTGCTATCTTAGAGATTTCACAAAAAAACAAAGTTCAACCCATGCCATAAACTGTAGACTAAACAAAGCTCAGCTCATCGTCCTACGCCGGGTTTCAAGGCTTAAGATACAAGTATATATATAAAAGTGAAATTCAAAGCAGAAAAAAAATTAAGAAAGAAAAAGCCACACAAACAAACCACAGCCTGTTTTTTTGTTTTTTTTCTTTTTTTGTTGTTGTTGTTTTGTTTTATTAAATAGCACGGGTGAGCGCTCAAGCGAATCGTCCAGGTATTATTGAACGGTGTATCGATTTCAAGCGAGGCGAGCTCGTTGCTGCGCTGTCTTGTGTGACGGGGACTGCATGACGGCTGCAACAAGGGCGTGCACTCTGTGGCATTTTCATTATTATTATCTCCCCTCGTCGCCGGTGTTGTCGCCAGTTCAAAAATAATTGTCTTTTATTTTATTTTCATTTTTCCCGCTCAGTAGTATCTCTATTGAAGTAGTTGAAAGACAGACAGACAGACAGAGAGAGAGAGAATGAATGAATGAATGAATGAATCTTTATTTTCCAACGGTAGAGAGAGAGAGAGTGAGAGAGAGATCAAAGAAACTATAGAAAAACGGTGAGAGATATGAAACACACACACACACACACACACACACACAGAGGAACAGAGGGTTGGGGTTGCCGAACGGGGGTGGAGATATTTTAAATGACAATTGACATAAAAGAAGCATGGTAAATTTCACACCACTCAATCACTCTTTTCACACCACTCAATCATTTTTTTTTGCGAGAGTAAGAGAGAGGGGCGGGAGGTATATGAAAAAAGGAATGACAGAAGTATTTGAAAGAAATATGAGAGAGAGAGAGAGTGAGTGGGAGAGAGCGGGCGTGGACTGGAATTTCTTTCTGTGATATACAATGAACGTGGTAAAATTCCATACCACCCAAACTCTCGTTGCTTGTGGAGGGGGACGGGGGGGGGGGAAAGAAATTGCAACATTAGCATGTGCGTGCGTTCAAGTATAGCAGGCACCAAAAGAGTGCGTGCGCATACGCTGGCGAGCTCGGCGAAAAACAACATGGAACAGAAAGGTTGATATTTCGTTAAAAAAAAAAAAAAAACTTGAAAAAAAAAACAAACAAACCTGTCATGTGGTTAACAACACCATTAGTCACTCGACCGAATCACCGCCAACATGAAAAAGGGCGTATCGATTTCAAAGCAGACATCAATCTGCACTTCTGTGTGCACTCATACGCACATCACGTCCTGTCAAACTATTGTTTTGTTGTTTTCTCGTTGTTGTTGTTTTTATTTTGTATATGTTTGTTATATTTTTTCTCTTTTTTTGTTTCATGGGGGGTGTGGGTGGTAGTGGTGGGGAGCTTGGAGAGGGGGGGGGAGGGAAGGGAAGGTGTTATTGTGTGTGTTTTGTTGTCTTTGTTGTTCAGTGTTGTTGCGTAATACCTTTCGTCGCGTGAAACAATCAATAATCAAGGTCTAGTTGCTGTATCTGTCTGGGACAGTTGTCTCCATTGAAGAAAAGACATTCTAAACAATAAACATAAGACATGGAGAAAAAAGGGACTGAGTAACAAACTGAGAAATAAAGATCGCAACAAAAAAAAAAGAAAAAAAAAAGAAAGAAAAGGAGCAGAAATAAAACCACACAAAACAGGAGAGAAAAGTGAAAAAGAGAGAACGAGAGAGAAACGAAACGAAAATCGCATTCAGTTCAGGGCCACCATACTCTTCGGAGAGTACAACTACAACGCGTCCTGTTCAAAAATGAATGAACATGTCTGATAGACGGTCGTGACCGACTATGACCATAGAAATTGACTATAGTGGAGAGTGTCTCTTGCCCAAGTCACACATCCCCACTCTCTCGGCCCCAAGAGAGCTCTTGGACTGTCGGCGTTGGGATGGTCCCCAAAGGCCAACTCGCCCCTAAGGCTGCAACACCAAGTGACAGTGCAATCTTGCCTCCTAGTTTGAGGGTCACGCTCCTTCACAAAAGGAGTGAATGGATTCCCCACTGTAGTGGGGAAAAAAAAAACCCATCAAAAAAACATTGATCATACAGCTCTCACTTTGCTGTTGGCCCACCTGTAAGCTTATGCCGGGCATAGAACAAAGACATAATTATATAGAATATATTCAGTAGAATGTAGACAACAGAGACTGGCATTTTTGCAGGCGAATGGTATCAATATTGCAAACGTGCACTTCAGTGACACGTCTCTTGACAAAGACAGACAGACAATAAAGGAAATATCCGTTACCTGGGTTTTAACAGCGCAAGCAAAAAATAACCTAGTTCCAGCAACTCGTACTGTGTTCATTACGAATCTGAAGATAAGAGAGAGAGGTGGTGGTGGAGGAGGGTTGGGGAGTAGGTGGTGGTGTTGGGGGTGGAGCTATGGACATACAAATGACAGTATCGCCTTCATTTCTATGGGATAAAAAATGTTCGACAGAAATGACGATTTCTTTAAAATGTCAATCTTGTTTAAGTATTATAACGCAGTCAGCAAGCGAGAATTATCGTTGTGCCTTGTCACCTTTCATGAAAAGCAAAGAATAAGAAGAGTAAGAGAGAGAGAGAGAGAAGAAGTGTGCATGTGCGTGCGTTGCCGCGCACGTTTGTACGTGCTTGTGCCCATGGCTGTTTCTATGTCTTCGTGCACGACTGTTTCCACAAAAGAAAGAGCAGCATAAAAAGAAGAACGTACGTGCAAACGACGATCAATGATTAAGTGTCTTTTCACTTTTACCTGCATAGCTCGCTGATCACTCAACCGACTCACATACATGTCCATAAGTGAACTGTCCATGTATGGGTGAGGTGGGAGGGGGTGAGGGTAGGTGGGGGGTTTGCTGAGGCCTGTGTATTTCTCTGTGTGTGCATACGTGTGTGTGCATATGTATGCATGTATGTATGCAAGTATGTATGTAAGTGGAGTGATGGCCTAGAGGTAACGCGTCCGCCTAGGAAACGAGAGAATCTGAGCGAGCTGGTTCGAATCACTGCTCAGCCGCCGATGTTTTCTCCCCCTCCACTAGACCTTGAGTGGTGGTCTGGACGCTAGTCATTCGGATGAGACGATAAACCGAGGTCCCGTGTGCAGCATGCGCTTAGCGCACGTAAAAGAACTCATGGCAACAAAGGGATTGTTCCTGGCAAAATTCTGTAGAAAAAATCCACTTCGATAGGAAAAACAAATACAACTGCACGCAGGAAAAAGTACAAAAAATGGGTGGCGCTGTAGTATAGCGACGCGCTCTCCCTGGGGAGAGCAACCCGAATTTCACACAGAGAAATCTGTTGTGATAAAAAGAAATACAAATACATTCACTTCCAGCGCAGAATTTTAAAGCGGCATGGACATTGTTCATGACTGAAAATTCCCACTACGAGTGGTGTCGAGGTGGGTGTGGGGGTCGCTTCGCTTCCATAAGATACTGTGAATAGTCAGCAGAACTGGTGACCCGATACAATTTAATGTAACGACTTACGAAAAGAGACCGCACGCGCCTTTTGACCAAAGCAGGACACTTCAAGTGGGTAATAAGGATGAATTTTACTTACTTCCGACCGTCTTCATTTGATCAAAAACGACCTCATTCGATCCTAAAATCTAAATACAAAATACAATCGTGAAGCGATGTGCCGAATTTCATTTTTTTTTTA
>NC_134894.1:45602221-45644721 GCF_041734735.1 Babylonia areolata | reverse complement strand
TGAATCCAGAGGATTGGAATACTACAATACTATTCATACTGGTCACTGTGATGCGATGGTTAGCATCGCTAACCGTGATGACAACACGTTGATAACTGGGAGGCAGTGGGTTCCAATCCCAAATCAACAGCAGAAAATCGTCACTTGAGTGATTTTTTTTTCTTTGGGAGGTGGTGGTGGTGAGAGAGGGGCATACAATAGAACTCACCCATAACCAGGTAAGCTATAGGCTCTGCTGTGAAAACAAGAACAGCACAGACCAGTTTGATTTGCACTTCAAGGACGAGTCTTTTGAGAGAGTGTTACCCAAATTACTTGACTGACACCACAAGCACAACTTAATCTCTGGCTGATGCTGGGACATATTATGAAAAGTAGCACAGAGTATATTATACACAGCCTTGTAGTGGTCTCAAAACTCAAACACGGCCACTGTGATGATATTCATTTATCGTCATACAGCGGGGAAAATAAGAAGTGTTCCGCATTCTGTGGCTCTTTGTGAGACACACCTGACGATTATCCAACACATACAGACACACACACACACACACACACCATATATTTTATATTATATATATATATACACACACCACACACACAAATACAGCATACGAGACAACATACATATACAAACCACAAACACTCACACACACACACACACAAATCTACTTCTACTGTTCTGATGCTATCTCAAAGTCTATGCACAGGCATTGGGTTTATTCATGTCTGCTGCCTTTGAGAAGAACAATAGCCACAGCATACTCCTTTCCAGACGTGAACGTGTATTTGGGATTCATTCAACAGTTCCGAATTGGATTTCTTTATACCTGTCCAACAGCTTCCAGATTGTCACCGTTAATAACTTTCAGTCTGATCCAGCCCTGATGTCCTGTGGTGTGCCACAAGGCTCTGTCCTGGGCCCCGTTCTGTTTGTTTTGTATACTGCTCCTCTTTCTGATGTCATTTCTGGTCATTCTGTTCTTCACCACTCTTTTGCTGATGATGCTAAGCTACAGAAGTCTGTAGAACCTAGCCAAGTGCACAGTCTGATTCAGTCAATATCATATCTATCTATCTATATATGAGTGTGTGTGTGTGTGTGTGTGTGTGTGTGTGTGTGTGTGTGTGTGTGTACTAAATCTGTCGAACAATCCAGATTTCCGGGAGAACAAAAGGAGGGCAGGACAAGAGCACAGGAAGATGGGGAAGGGAAACAATGCTGCACTGCCACACACCAACACACACTCCACAAGCCGCTGAAAACACGGCTCTGGTTTCACATGGACTAGCACACATCCTTACAACACTGGTTTCACATGGACAAAACACATCCTTATAACACTGGTTTCACATGGACAAAACAGATCCTTACAACACTGGTTTGACATGGACTAGCACACATCCTTACAACACTGGTTTCACATGGACAAAACACATCCTTACAACACTGGTTTCACATGGACATAACACATCCTTACAACACTGGTTTCACATGGACATAACACATCCTTACAACACTGGTTTCACATGGACAAAACACATCCTTACAACACTGGTTTCACATGGACAAAACACACTCTTACAACACTGGTTTAACATGGACAAAACACACTCTTACAACACTGGTTTAACATGGACAAAACACATCCTTACAACACTGGTTTAACATGGACAAAACACATCCTTACAACACTGGTTCAACATGGACAAAACACACCCTTACAACACTGGTTCAACATGGACAAAACACAAAAACACACTCTTACAACACTGGTTTAACATGGACAAAACACACCCTTACAACACTGGTTTAACATGGACAAAACACACCCTTATAACACTGGTTTAACATGGACGAAACAAGTCCTTACAACACTGGTTTAACATGGACAAAACACATCCTTACAACACTGGTTTCACATGGACAAATCACGTCCTTACAACACTGGTTTAACATGGACAAAACACGTCCTTATAACACTGGTTTCACATGGACATAACGCTTCCTTACAACACTGGTTTAACATGGACAAAACACATCCTTACAACACTAGTTTAACACGGACAAGACAAACTGCTTACTGGTAAAACTGGTGTATTTCCATTGTGCTCACAGCAGAGCTAGCGCTCCACAGACTGTCACCACAAGAATGGACTGCAAAGGCACACATTCCAGCATGCTGCTTTGACACACCGATAACTCATTCTCATACGAAATTCAAGTCCATCATATAATCTCAGTACTAAAGTATGCGAGATGATAAACATACACTCAAATGCATCATTTCATGACAACTGATTGTGCCTGGGTGTGGGGGGAGGGGGTGTGTCAATACAAATGAAGCAGGGAAACAGAGGCTATGTTAGTTACTGTGTACACACACACAGGTCAATATTTTTTAGCTCTGATGCGCACAAGTATTTTTCAGACAAGCAATATCCAGTTTACTATGATGCATGATCATGATCAGCAATTTGAAACTAAATGAGAAACAGCAAATTCAAACCTTGAGCAAAATCCACAACTTTATTTTTGCTTATGATGCTTATGATGGATAGCATTTATGTGCATGAAATAGACTTGTATTATGTATGAAAACAGTTCACGCACAAATAGGATGTAATCTTTACCTTGTATGCCTTTTTTTTTTCTTCAGAAAAAGCTTGGTACAGTTAACAGCTAACTTGATACAATCTAGTTGCGAGCAGAGAAACATACAACAAAATGAAGAAACACCTTAGTTTTTTATCCACCCAGTTACAAGATTTTATAGTCAAGCATAATAATAATAATCATCATCATCATCATAAAAATAATAATCATAATAACAAAAAATAATAACACTGAAAATAATATCAGTAACATATTAAAGCAACATTTGTAAATTATTACTCTTCTGCTATCTGTATTAATTCTCTTTCATCATCAAGCACTGCCATACACACATTTTGCTGGCTTTCAAATGTTTCCTCCAAGTCAAAGACATGTGATAATTTCCTCTGAGTCAAAGACATGTGATAATCAAAGGGGTACGAAAAAAAAAAAAAATCAACTCGTTGATACAAACAAATGAAGACCAGAATGGTTGCTATAACACCGTCAAGTCATGCTCACCTCTCTCCACCTCCATTCATTCATTCAGTTCCCAACCATTCTAATCACTCAGGAACCACCACTTATATTCTGGACACAACAAGCTTCAAACAGGCTGACAATCCAATCCTCATGATCCCAGGGCCGGTGACACATCACTCAAATGACCAGCCAAGAACGCAGCGAATCAGGTCACAGACAAAAGCCAGAAATCCAAACACCAAAACAGCACAACACACAGTGGGGCTCCCTGCAACCTTCCCATCCAATGCATCAGAATTCATCCACTTTTCTTTTTCTTCTTCTGCGTTCATTGACTTGAATCGTGATCAAGAACTGCCAGTGGGCTTTCATGCATAGGACCATTCCACCCCCCCCCACCCCCTAACCCCCGCACCCCGTTCCCCCCCAACCCTATTTCCTAGCCCCACCCCCCCAAACAGGCAGCCATACACTATTTCTTCTTCTTCGTTCACCGGCTGCAACTCCCTCGTTCGCTTGTATGTACACGAATGGGCTTTTACATGTATGACCGTTTTCACCCCACCGTGTTGGCAGTCATACTCCGTTTTCGGGGATGTGCATGCTAGCTATGTTCTTGTTTCCATAACCCACCGACCGCTGACATGGATTACAGGATCGTTAACGTGCATATCTGATCTTCTGCTTGCATATACACACAAAGGGGGTTCAGGCACTAGCAGGTCTGCACATATGTTGACCTGGGAGATTGGAAAAATGTTCACCCTTTACTCTCCAGGCGCTGTTGCTGAGATTCAAACCGGAGACCCTCAGATTGAAGGTCCAACGCTTTAACCACTCGGCTACTGCACCCGTCATACACCGTTTAATTGGGTGTATCTCAGATTCTCTTCTCCCCCAAACCCTCCTCCCTCATTTCCCATGTAGGCAGTCATACACCATTTGGGGAGAATCCGTACTGTAAAAAAAAATGCCCCAGTCCCCCACCCCACCTCCTCCAACTGCCCCCTTTGTAAGTGGAGAATCAAAACACCATGTTGGAGTATGTAACAGAAGAGTGAGCGAGGGAAATACAAAAGAAGTCCATCTGCATATAATAAATAATAGCCAGATAAAAAAAAAAGAAAAAAAGCAAAAAAAAAAGCACCATCTTAACAACCATTGGTAAGCATCTTCCTTCCATCCTCCTTCTCCACACACACACACACACACACACACACACACACTTTAACACAGATACCCAACTTAAAACACGAGAGACACAATTAAATGAACAGTTTAATGTTTGGAAGTTTTTATTGACACTTTCAGAAACTAAAATTTCCCCTAGCTAAAGACACATACAAAGTGAGACAAAACTAAGATGCACAGATACCCAGCTAACCAATACCTTATAAAAGACAGAGAAACACAACAAAGACAAAGACCCAACCAACAGATATCTAAAGACACATAGAAACACAACTAAAACAAACAGATACCCAACTAACAGATACCCAAAGACACAGAGAAACACAACTAAAACAAACAGATACCCAACTAACAGATACCCAAAGACACAGAGAAAGACAACAAAGATGAACAGATACCCAACAAACAGATACCCAAAGACACAAAGAAACACAACTAAAACAGATACCCAAATAGCAGACACCCAGAGACACAAGAGAAACACAACTAAAACAAACAGATACCCAACAAACAGATACCCAAAGACACAGAGAAACACAACTAAAACAAACAGATACCCAACTAACAGATACCCAAAGACACAGAGAAACACAACTAAAACAAACAGATACCCAAAGACACAAAGAAACACAACTAAAACAAACAGATACCCAACTGACAGATACCCAAAGACACAGAGAAACACAACTAAAACAGATACCCAAATAGCAGACACCCAAAAACACATAGAAACACAGCTAAAACAAACAGATACCCAACAAACAGATACCCAAAGACACAGAGAAAGACAACAAAGATGAACAGATACCCAACAAACAGATACCCAAAGACACAGAGAAACACAACTAAAACAAACAGATACCCAACAAACAGATACCCAAAGACATATAGAAACACAACTAAAACAAACAGATACCCAACTAACAGATACCCAAAGACACAAAGAAACACAACTAAAACAAACAGATACCCAACAAACAGATACCCAAAGACATATTGAAACACAACTAAAACAAACAGATACCCAACTGACAGATACCCAAAGACACAAAGAAACACAACTAAAACAAACAGATACCCAACTGACAGATACCCAAAGACACAGAGAAACACAACTAAAACAAACAGATACCCAAAGACACAAAGAAACACAACTAAAACAAACAGATACCCAAATAGCAGATACCCAAAAACACATAGAAACACAGCTAAAACAAACAGATACCCAACTAACAGGTACCCAAAGACACAGAGAAACACAACTAAAACAAACAGATACCCAACTAACAGATACCCAAAGACACAGAGAAACACAACTAAAACAAACAGATACCCAACTAACAGGCACCCAAAGACACATAGAAACACAACTAAAACAAACAGATACCCAACTAACAGGTACCCAAAGACACAGAGAAACACAACTAAAACAAACAGATACCCAACTGACAGATACCCAAAGACACAGAGAAACACAACTAAAACAAACAGATACCCAACTGACAGATACCCAAAGACACATAGAAACACAGCTAAAACAAACAGATACCCAACTAACAGGTACCCAAAGACACAGAGAAACACAACTAAAACGAACAGATACCCAACTAACAGATACCCAAAGACACAGAGAAACACAGCTAAAACAAACAGATACCCAACTAACAGATACCCAAAGACACAGAGAAACACAACTAAAACAAACAGATACCCAACTAACAGGTACCCAAAGACACAGAGAAACACAGCTAAAACAAACAGGTACCCAACTAACAGGTACCCAAAGACAGAGAAACACAGCTAAAACAAACAGATACCCAACTAACAGATACCCAAAGACACAGAGAAACACAACTAAAACAAACAGATACCCAACTAACAGGTACCCAAAGACACAGAGAAACACAGCTAAAACAAACAGGTACCCAAAGACACAGAGAAACACAACTAAAACAAACAGATACCCAACTAACAGATACCCAAAGACACAGAGAAACACAACTAAAACAAACAGGTACCCAAAGACACAGAGAAACACAACTAAAACAAACAGATACCCAAAGACACAGAGAAACACAACTAAAACAAACAGATACCCAAAGACACAGAGAAACACAACTAAAACGAACAGATACCCAACTAACAGATACCCAAAGACACAAAGAAACACAACTAAAACAAACAGATACCCAACTGACAGATACCCAAAGACACAGAGAAACACAACTAAAACAAACAGATACCCAACTGACAGATACCCAAAGACACAAAGAAACACAACTAAAACAAACAGATACCCAACTAACAGATACCCAAAGACACAAAGAAACACAACTAAAACAAACAGATACCCAACTAACAGATACCCAAAGACACAGAGAAACACAACTAAAACAAACAGATACCCAACTGACAGATACCCAAAGACACAAAGATACACAACTAAAACAGATACCCAAATAGCAGACACCCAAAGACACAGAGAAACACAACTAAAACAAACAGATACCCAAATAGCAGACACCCAAAGACACAGAGAAACACAACTAAAACAGATACCCAAATAGCAGACACCCAGAGACACAGAGAAACACAACTAAAACAGATACCCAAATAGCAGATACCCAAAGACACATAGAAACACAACTAAAACAGACAGATATCCAAATAGCAGACACCCAAAGACACAGAGAAACACAACTAAAACAAACAGATACCCAAAGACACAAAGAAACACAACTAAAACAAACAGATACCCAAATAGCAGATACCCAAAGACACAGAGAAACACAACTAAAACAAACAGATACCCAAAGACACAAAGAAACACAACTAAAACAGATACCCAAATAGCAGATACCCAAAGACACAGAGAAACACAACTAAAACAAACAGATACACAACTAAAGACAGGCCTGTAAACAGCGGGAATGAAGGGAAGATAAATCCTACACATATCAAAGCTGGCCACTCACACACGACAGACAAAACAAAGCGTGCGCACGCACGCGCAAACACACACACACACACTACACAAGGTAAGTGGAGATTTTATAAACAGATGAAGGAGGGAGAGAGAGAGAGAGAGAGAGACACTGGAATAAATCCTCAATCCCCTTGTCTGATGTCAGGAGGACTAGTGAATAAAGTAAGCATGATTCAAAACAGAGGTTTTCTATTTACACGAAAATATAAGCATATTCAACTGATTAACACATCAAAAAGTTTTCCTAATCCAGAAGCTTAAAAATCTGATTTGTTTATAAAAATATTTCTGTTATTCATTAGCCAAAAACCATGACAAGCAAAATACCTGGCAAACATGAATCAAGTTTTCTGTAAAGCTGTGAAACCAAATAAATGTAGAGTCGTAAACTGACAATAACTAGAAAGAAAACTGAAAAGAAAGATACATTTTGAAACCAAAGACATTTCCTGATGAATGCAAACAATGCAAAAAGCAGCCAATGCAGTCCCAGAACATAAGGGCTAACTAAAAAATTTATCAAAGCAAGTCGACGTAATGTACAGGCACCCGCCGATGTCTACAACCACAGCAGCAACAACGAAAATCATGAACAGGACACAGACCATTACAATGAAAATTCCAATGGGAATACAGGCAAATGGACTATTTTCCAGTTACAAGGTTTATCCAACTACAGAAGCATTATGCCACAGAGAAAAGCCAATGAATGAGCCAAAATAAAAAATCTCATGTCTGACATTCATTCATAAACAATTTAACACCCCTCCCCCCCTCCCCATCCCCCCTCCAAAAAAAAAAGGCAAGTGTCAATGATTCGGAAACTGGGGGAGTGGGTTGGGGAGGTGGGGGGTTGGGGGAGAGAGAACAGGGTTGTGGAGGCAGGGGCAGGAGTGGGGGAGTGGTAATATGGGTTGGGAATGGGGGTTCATACAGCATTTTATGTAATCAGTGTCAGATGAAAACTGCACACAATATTTCCCTAATGAAAAAAGAAAAAAAAAAGAAGATAAAATTGTTTCGCTGTTTTACTTCTCCCCCCCCACCTCCGTCCCCCACCCCCACCCCCACACCCCCTCTCCTACATTGCTGGTATTTTGTGCTTTATTATCACAGCTTGAAATATGCACCATTACGTTTCAACCAGCAGTCATGTAAACTTCAACCTGTCTTTAGAACTTGCACATATGATGCGATAAACAATTCACTTATGTCTGTCAAGACACAAACTAGTCCACATTCACACTGTGCATAGCCATATCACCTATAATAACTCTAGTGGGTGCTCAAACCTGTATTAATATTGTAATGCATTTCCCCAGCATTATGATGATCTCCAAACATGTAACATAATAAATAATCCATAAGTACATCCATTCAACTGCTATAAAACGTTCAAAGCTGCATTTTTTTTGTACAGCAGTGGACGTGCTAGCATGATTTTTTTTTTTTTTTTTTTTTAAAGGCTGGTCCCTTAATGTTCTTCTATGCACAGCTAATCTACTTGCTAAGCACTGAGACTTGAGGCTGGGTACATTATTTTCTGTAACCACACTATATACATAATATGGTGTGGTGTAAGGTGGGATGAGCTCTGCACTGAACAGAACTGAGTTGGCACTGTAAGGATATCACAAAACAATGATCAAGCACTTTTCATTACTACTAGTTCAAATCTTCAATACCCGATACTTTTTGTTTCCCCCGCTTGTTTACAACCTGATACTTATTTGTTTCAACCTGTTTGTTATCAGAAACTTCAGGCACTGGTTAGATTTCAGTTGGTATCACAGACTGACTAGCCACGGAACAGAAACTGACTGTTTTTACCATGTGTTGAGTCACCGTGGTGCTGATATAGTGCCACACACTGACCGCTATTATGGCACTGATACCGATTTACCATTCACATGCACGGACTGTATCACTAGCGGATGTGAAACTGCTTGATGTAATAGGCAGTGAAGATATAAATGCTGAATCTTTTATGTGAAAACACATCAAAGAATGCGAGTGGAACGGTGGAACTGAACATTCAGCACTCACAACGTCATGCCACCCGACCTGAGATCAGGCTTATAAAGTTCTTCAGCAAAGCACGCATCTATACTAATTCAACCATTATTCTCATGCTTGTGACATATTATCTCGTCTTAAATGCTCCTGAATCATGGACACAATACTTATATATATATATATCTTTTTCTTAAATCATTAAACAACAACATTTTGGTGTGTGATTAGTTTCAGTTTCAGTTTCAGTAGCTCAAGGAGGCGTCACTGCGTTCGGACAAATCCATGTACGCTACACCACATCTGCCAAGCAGATGCCTGACCAGCAGCGTAACCTAACGCGCTTAGTCAGGCCTTGAGAAAAAAATTAGTAAAAAAAAAAAAAATAATAATAATAAAAAATAAAAATAAAAAATAAAAATAAAAATAATAGATAAATACATTAAAAAAAAAGAACTACTACTAATAATAATAATATGTATAAGGCGCAAAAACTTGAAGTCGACTATAGGCGTACAAACAACAACAACAAAAAAAAAGCAACTAACTAAATAAATAAATAACTAAATAAATAATAATAATAGTGATATAATAAAAATATTATAATAAAAAATAAATAAATAATAATAATAATAATAATAATAATAATAATAATGTGATTAACAAAACATTAAAGGAAAAGAGCAGGTGCGACATATTGACTAGATCATGAAAGTCAAAGCGAAAGAAAACGGAACACTGCTATGCGGAGCTGTTTTCACAACGGCACAAGAAAAGCGACACATGACCAGCCACACCCAATGAAGCAGCCAGCTGCTCCAGTCTGGCAACAATCCATCTCTGAACCAAAGCAAGAGTCATTATCGTAAAACTGTAACATAACAACAGCCTGTTTTCTGTACTCTGTGTGTGTGTGTGTGTGTGTGTGTGTGTGTGTGCATACATGTGTACATGTAAAATGACAGAGAAAGAAAGAGACACAGAGAGAGCGAGAAAGATGTTCAAGATATTGGTGCTGAATGCTATGCTTGCCACGGAATGAGTAACGACAGATATGTTCAGTGTATCTTAATACTGCATCAACCACAAAAACACAGCAAAACTTGTGTAAGTTTGAAACTGTCAGTATGTTACATCAAATCAGTTGGTTAGTGCTTAAGGTTATCCATCTGTTTACAAAGCGATCACAAGGGATAAGCAAAATAATGTTTTTTTTCAATCCAACAATTCACTTTTATGTTTCCATTTGCTTACTTATCATGCACACATCAGAGTATATCCTAAGTTACATGTTCTGGCCCCTCACTTGAAGCTGCTATGGGTTTGGTGGAACTGGTCTTTTCCACTGCTCTGAAGCTTTATACTAGTAGCCTGTACTATCTGTAATCTCTTCAGCAGACTGCTTCACAGTCACACTGTATTGTCAACAAGGCATAGGGGTTAATACTAGCAAAATACATGCAATGCTTCTGTGGTCCCATAAGGTGTGTGATCTGAATTTCATCCAGGCAATGCATCATACATTCGTTATTATTTTTCTGACATCTATCTACAGATGTTATCTCTCTTGCTTGCCTTTTTTTTGGTCCCAAATTTGAGCCTTTATATGGTGTGTACACATCCAAGAAAAATTAACTAACATATTGACTATCTATCTATCTATCCATATCTATATAACATCTATATATATGTATGTGTGTGTGTGTGTGGTTATTCTTTCGTACTGGAAGTATGCACTTTACATGAAACAACAAGACAAACAGTATTATATGACACA
This sequence comes from Babylonia areolata, assembly GCF_041734735.1. Lineage (NCBI taxonomy): Eukaryota > Metazoa > Mollusca > Gastropoda > Neogastropoda > Buccinidae > Babylonia > Babylonia areolata. Next base: position 45,633,675 of record NC_134894.1, on the reverse strand, counting down.
ATTCATCATCTGAGATCACATAGTTTGAATGTTGCCAAACCACTGATTATCATTTAAGTTTTAACCATGTACAAAGGATTTTCCATTCACAGGGGAAAGTTATGCACTGGGCTTAATTTCCTTGGTTAAGAACTGTCTTTGGTAGTCAAATGAAAAAAAATAATTCTCAAAACATGTCTGAATGGAAAAAGATTTTTGAACTTCAAGCTCACTTCAAAGGAAATGAATCCTAACAAAGGAAAAAAGATACCTACTTGAGGCTTTCTGAATGGAAAAGCAAATATAACACTGTTGTGAAGATTTAAAATGGACACTGAAGTACTGGATTATGTGTAGACAAAACATGACAAATATGATCATCAGCCTAAAACTGTGCACTCTTTACTGACAGTTAGAACTGTCAACATCCTAACGATTTTGTAATCATGGTGCATCACACTGCTTGAAACCCAAATCTGTCCCAAGAAAAACATCATCTTCAAAACATATCCTCACTAAAAGTCCACCACTAACAAGTCCCATAAACGTCACTTTAATCATCAATGTAATAATGCCAACATGATCATTCACAGAAAAAATGCGTTCATGTACAAATCAAATCCAAATGCGTTCTCACACACAAACACCCGACTACTAGGTAGTTCAGGGATTTAATAGCATCAGTGATGACAATAACGTACACAACAAAAGCCCAAGTAATCCTAATCTCTCAGCAGATGATTTATTATGGTTGTGACGACATGCATACAAGGCAGCAAAATCATTCACAGCAGTTTGGAATCTTTTTCACTGTCACAAATGGTGTATTCTTTAAATATAACATTGCGCTAATAAAAGAACTTCACCCCTTACCCATCTACAGATACAAAACAAAAAACAAAAAAAAACAAACAAACCAAACAGAAGGATAAAACCCCACTGTGGCGTTGGTAGGGCTTTGTTTGCCACAGGTCTTTAGGCCTGCCATGGCATCTTATTCAAATGTATAGCTTATATTGTGCAAAAGACTTTACTGACTTTGAAAGAACAAGATGAACAGATAACCTGTGTGTAATAGCAGACTGTTGTTAATAAAATAAAAAAAAAAATTTTTTTTGAAAAAAAAGGGCTGTTAATTTGACGTTTAACTGATCAACGTGTTCATGATGACACAGGAAGGAAATGCCAATTCAACCTGACTGCTGTCCACTGTATGTACGTCGCATAAGTTTTATGACCAGATCTGTCAAACTGCCACCTTTTTCTCCCCTGAACAGTTTGACTGTGTCTTGTCCTTTGTGATCAATCAAATTTCAGGAACAGTGAATTCTACAAAGACTGGCCAGAACCTTAAATATAATGAACAATGTCTGCAAGCTGGAATAATACATGGATGTAACTTGTAAGGTTTTAAGCATCTAAAAATAATATGAAGTTGATATAAATATATAATTTCTGGAGCATTTAGAAGCACCTGCGAGTGAAGGAGCTACCAAAGACATACAGGGACAAGGCACCGTGACTGAAGAAAAAGCGTGTGGCCAACAAAGACCTACAAGCCCCACAAGAAGATCTTTTCTTCTCCTCCTCCATCTTCACACACACACACACACACACAAATGCAGTCTAAAGAAACTATTCCCAGCATTCAACATGGTATTGCTGCCAACAGCCCATTTCAGTTTCCACATGTCAAACAGTAAGACAAGTGCAACACTTCAGCATGGCGTTGTTGCCTTCAGCAAGTTTCATTTCCATGTGTCAAAACTGTAAGACAAGTGCAACATATCAGCCTGGTATTGTTGCCTACAGCTCCTTTCATCGCCATGTGTCAAACTGCAGAAGAGGCATAGTATTGCTGCCCTGTCCACAACTCATTCCATTTCCAGGTCTTCAACTGCAGACAGTCCAACATTTTTGCTTGGTGGTGTTGCACAGTTCGTCTCATGTTGATGCACTTAGCTGCAGACTCCCAGGAGAAAAAAAAAAAAGGAGGAAAGGAAACACAAATGTCTGTATGCCAGCGTAATCCCCCCAAACACTAATTGAGCTTGATCCCAGAGAAGTCGCACATCCACGACCGCGGAATTAAGAAGTCGATGAAATTGTCCTGCAAAACACCCCAAAACCAGAAACTCATTATACAAGTTCCACAGAGTATTCATCACACTGCTGTGAAAGTGGTGGTCTATACAGATTTCCACAAAATGTAAATGAATAAATTTGACATAAATAGAGTAAACATAATATAAATACATAAATCAAACATAGTATGGATATAGTGTACTTTAATATAGTGTACCAAATACAAATAAATAATGTATACATGATATAAAGTATTGTTTACCAAGTATAAACAAAGTATACATAAAAAAAACACATTTAGTAGCAAAATATCCATACTCAAGCAGAAAATAAAACAAAAATCACAAGATACATAAACCAAATGACTGTGGAAATATTTTAGTGTCCCTCCCAGTAGTGCACTGTCACTGAAAATAGAATTTGTTAAAAAAGAAATTTTCAAGCCAAATTTCATGTTAACAGACACCATATTTCCAGAGTAAATGAATTATGTTTAAGTTTACCACTCACACACACACACACACACACACACACACACACACACACACACAGAGCCTGAACACTGTGTTATTACACAGATTCACATTGCGTGTAAACAAACATGTGAGCTAGAAAACCATCTTAAAACACACAAAGGCGTGCACACACAGACAACTTAACACCGCATTATTACACAGACTCACGTTGTGTGTAAACAAACATGTGAGCTAAAAAAAAAAACTAATTAAAACACACACACACACACACACACACACAACACACACAGAGCCTGAACACTGTGTTATTACACAGATTCACGTTGCGTGTAAACAAACACGTGAGCTAGAAAATCAACTTAAAACACACAAAGGCGCGCACACACACACAGACAACTTAACACCGCGTTATTACGCAAAGCCACGTTGTGTGTAAACAAACATGTAAGCTAAAAAAAAAAAAAAAAATACTTAAAACACACACACACACAGACACACAACACACACACAACACAACACACACACACACACAAAACAACAAAAGCCCTAACACACGCAGCGGACGACAGTGAGGCCTCACCATTATGACGGGGCAGCTTTTGCGAGCGTACCACTCCATGCTGTAGAGACACATCAGCAGCCCGTTGCCCGTGAACAGCATGACCCACATGAACACGTTCCAGCTGCGGCTTGACCCTTTGTCCGTCAGGAAGATGAACCCGACTGCACAACGCAGCCATCACCACCATCAGTAAACATTTCATACTACAGTAGTTCCCCGTAAACGAAGTATGGCTGCCTACATGGCAGGGTAAAAACGGCCATGCACGTAAAAGCCAAGTGTACATACGAGTGAATGTGGGAGTTGCGGCACACGAACAAAAAAAGAAGATACTACAGATGTAATCAACATTGTTACTCAACTGTAACTATTCCCTCTGAACTATGACATACGATGTGATGTTGTATCGTCAGTATGATGATCTGTTGGTACCATAGTACCTACAATCAACGATGGATGATTAAAAAACAAACCAACAATGAAGCATCGGCTTGATGGTTGTTTATCGGCTGCCAAACTTTTTTCTTTTTCTTTTTTTAACTTTAACTTAAGGGAAACAATCCTCTGGTCATAATAGCTACAGTGAGTTACGTCCCTTCCATCATCAGCTGCAGGACTCAATCATATTCTCAACATTTCATGTGGTAAACCTAAAAGGATGTTGTATAAGGCTCCCACACCCCCCTAAACTCGTGTTTAATGAACATACTGACCATGCCTTACTGGCATAGAAATGACCAAAGAGGAGAAAGGAAGGGAACATGAAAGAAAGAAAAAAGCCCACTTGAAAAATGCGCAAGAAGCAGGAATGGGAAGATTTCTGCCGGAAAAAGAAGGCAGCTACTTTTAATCTCTACACCTGGACAGACTGGTAGTTTGCACAGGATAGGAATCAGACCCCTGCCACAGTCTGCGTTAGTGACTCACGCTGTAGTATATGTAACTGAAATTATGTCTAATGAACAGGCTTTCCATGACTCACTGGTATAATGTCTGGCAAGCTCTTAAACCTTGGAGAGACAAAAAGAGAGAGAGGAAAAGAGACCGAGAGAGAGAGAGAGAGAGAGAAAGAAAGAGAGCAACAAGATAGGGATAGGGAAGAGTAAGACAGATTCAGAGAGAGAGAGAGAGAGAGAGAGAGAAAGAACAGAGACAGTTAAACAACAGACAGAACGATGGAAGAAAGACTCATGCGGACATGTCAAATGAATATCAAGTATGTTACAAAGAACTTCCACCACAAGTACTCAATGATGGAAGGAAGACTCATGAAGACTTGTCCAACGAATATCAAGTACACTGAAAACACCTTAAAGAAGAAAAGAACTACCACCACTACCATGTGGAGTGATGGCCTAGAGGTACCGCGTCCACCTAGTGAGCGTGCTGGTTTGAATCACGGCTCAGCCGCCGATATTTTCTCCCCCTCCACTAGACCTTGAGTGGTGGTCTGGACGCTAGTCATTCGGAAGAGACGATAAACCAAGGTCCCGTGTGCAGCATGCACTTAGCACACGTAAAAGAACCCATGGCAACAAAAGGGTTGTTCCGGGCAAAATTCTGTAGAAAAATCCACTTGGATAGGAAAAAAAACAAAAAACTGCACGCAGAAAAAATTTTTTTAAAAATGGGTGGCGCTGTAGTAAAGTGATGCACTCTCCCTGGGGAGAGCAGCCCGAATACAAATACTACTCAGGCAGACCAGATGTCTGAAAAGAAGTATGTTGTTCACTCCCACACTATGCCAAGGGACAGACAGACACACACACACACACACACAGAGTGACAGGCACACAGACAGACAGGCAGGCAGACAGACAGGCACTCACACAGACAGAGAGACAGGCACACGCACACACACACTCAGGCACAGAGAGAGAGAGAGAGTGACAGGCACACAAACAGACAGGCACACAGACAGACAGACAGGCAGGCAGACAGACAGACAGGTAGGCACACACACACAGACAGACACAGAAAGAAAGACAGACAGACAGAAAGAGACAGGCACACAGACAGACACTGAGACAGACAAAGAGACAGGCACACACACATGCGCGCACACACACACTCACACACACACACACACAGTCACAGGGAGAGCACTCACAACCAGCCCCGGTGAACATAACGAAGAGCACAGGGCAGAAGAAGCAGACAGACAGGCAGGCACACACACACACACACACACACACACACACACACACAGAGTCACAGGGACAGCACTTACAGCCAGCCCCAGCGAACATGACGAAGAGCACAGGGCAGAAGAAGCAGACAGACAGACAGGCACACACACACACACTCACACACACACACACACACACACACAGTCACAGGGAGAGCACTCACAACCAGCCCCGGTGAACATAACAAAGAGCACAGGGCAGAAGAAGCAGACAGACAGACAGGCACACACACACACACACACACACACACACAGTCACAGGGACAGCACTTACAGCCAGCCCCAGTGAACATGATGAAGAGCACAGAGTTGAAGAAGCAGACAGACAGACAGAGAGGCACACAGACAGACAGGCACACACACACACACACACACACACACACACAGTCAGTCAGTCACAGGGAGAGCACTCACAGCCAGCCCCGGCGAACATGACGAAGAGCACAGGGTAGAAGAAACGGAAGGTGACCACCAGGACGTACTCGTGGAACACCGCCGAGATCAGGAACACCATGGCCATGGACCCAGCACGGCTCTTCGACCCCAGCAGCTGTGTGCACACACACACACACACACATTTAATGATGTATACACACACACAAACATGTATACACACACACACAAAGTGTATACATTCGTGCATACACACACACACACACTCACACACACATGTATACATACACACAAAGTTTACATACACACATGCACACACACACAAACACATACCCATGTTTACATATGCACACACACACACACATGTATATACACACACACACAAAGTTTACAAATGCACACACACACACACATGTATACACACACAAAGTTTACACATGCACACACACACACACACATGTACACACACAAAGTTTACATATGTACACACACACACACACATGAATATACACACACACAAAGTTCACATATGCACACACACACATGTAAACACACCCATACAAAGTTTACACACACACACACACACACAGAGTTTACATTCGCACACACACACACACACACACACATACACACACACATATGGACACACAAACACACAAACCTGCTTTTTATGCATGTGTACACTTAAGTTATTTACTTTCTAATCTACTTACTGCTCATTATGCCCTCTCACATATAAGGCAGCAACAAAGAACCACCACTATGTATGCAATCACACACACACCCACACGCACACACACACAAACCTGCTTTTTACGTGTGTGTTCACTTACTTATTTAATTATTGCTCACTGTGGCCTCTCGCATGTATGGTAGCAACAAGAACCGCCCCCCATGTATACACACACACACACATACTCACACACACACACACACACAAACACAAAACACGTTCACACACACACATTTAACCACCAACACACTCCTTCACATGCCCACTCCCCCACCACGTACCTACCATTTGCTAACGGTTTGTTTTTTTTTCAAACAAAATAGACAACAAAAAGAATGTAACAAGCAGCTGCAATCAAACTGACAAGACAGACCACCCCCGACATGAACCACAGCAACGCCACGTCACGTACCCAGTAGACATCCTTGTAGATGTAACAGTACAGCCAGTCATGCACCACCACGTTCCACGTCCGGTAGTAGTTGGAAAAGGTGGTCGAGTTCCACCAGTCCTACAACCACAACGCATGCAGCTTAAAAGCACAACTCTTGCTTTTCTTTTTTTTCTTTTTTTAATTAAAAAAAACTCTCCCAAAACCCATGTCCTAACCAACTTTACTCTTAGCCAGTTGGTTTTTATATATATAATGTTAAAAGTCAACTCTATCAAAACTTTTTCTTCTTGACTCGTATGACCTTTTTTTTACCCCTGCTTCTTCTTCTGTTTCTTCTTCTGTGTTTGTGGGCTGCCACTCCCACGTTCACTCGTATCTATACGAGTGGGCTTTGACGTGCATGACCGTTTTTAACCCACCATGTAGGCAGCCATACTCCGCTTTCGGGGGTGTGCATGCTGGGTATGTTCTTGTTTCCATAACCCACCGAACACCGACATGGATTACAGGATCTTTAACGTGCGTATTTGATCTTCTGCGTGCGTATACACACGAAGGGGGTTCAGGCACTAAGCAGGTCTGCATATAATTTTTTTTTATGTTGACCTGGGAGATCAGAAAAATCTCCACCCTTTACCCACCAGGCACCGTCACCGAGATTCGAACCAGATTGAAAGTCCAACGCTTTAACCACTCGGCTACTGCACCCGTCTTTAACCCCTGCCATGTTGGCAGTCATGCTCTATTTTCAGGTCTGTTAAAACTCTCACAAGATACCAGATACGAGAAACACTTTATTATTTTTTCTAAAATGAGAAAATTTTGACCAGTTTGCTGATAAACTGTTGACATAGTGAAAAATTTAATTTTTAAAAAAGAGCATTTCATCGACAGTACAACACAAAATTTCATCATTCAAATATGTCACACAGCATAAACTTCCACGCTATATTCATTTTATCCAAATTGCAAAAATTCACTGCATCTGGAGGTCCTCCTTCATGTCATAGATAATAACAGGATAGAGTAAAGAATAGTATATACAACTTATAAAGGCTCAGAATCTTTTCTTTTTTTTCAAATCTAAATGAAAACAAAAGAAGTTTAGTATTTCCCCTAACATAACATAGAGTTCAAGTTCTTGCTAGGAGTAGGAATGAACAGTTTGGAACTTTTTATATCCGTTTGAAAGAATCAGTGAATGTGTCCACAAAGTCCAACACAAAAATGACAAGATTACATTGCTTAAAATACATATGTGAAGCTGTGAACATAATCAATTATTTCCTTTTACTTCTTTTAGCCATTTTTTAAATTTTATTTCTTTTCTTCATTTTCTCAGACTTTTGTCATCTGTTAATCTTTACGTCAATGGAATGTAAAGAATAGAAATGAACAGACAAAACTGATGACAGGACAGTTTCCATGTGTCTGTGTTTACCTTGTAAAACAGGCGATCACCAAAGCGAAGCATCTCAGCAAAAGCGTTGAGCCAGGAATGTAGAATAGCGAAAAATCCTGGGGAAAGAAGACAAAGAATGAATCAGTCTGTCCACCAATATAAAATAGGCGATGGCCTAGAGGTAACGAGAGAATCTGAGCACACTGGTTCAAATCCTGAAGAGTCGCCAGTATTTTCTCATCCTCCACTAGGCCTTGAGTGGTGGTCTGGACGCTAGTCAATCGGATGAGACGATAAACCGAGATCCCCTGTGCAACATGCACTTAGCGCATGTAAAAGAACCCATGGCAACAAAAGGGTTGTCCCTGGCAAAATTCTGTAGAAAAATCCACTTCGATAGGAAAACTTAAAAAAAACAACTGCATGCAGGAAAAAATGCAAAATAAACAAACAAAAATGGGCGGCACTCTCAGCGTAGCGACGCTCTCTCCCTGAGGAGAGCAGCCCGAATTTCACACAGAGAAATCTGTTGTGACAAAAAGAGTAATACAATACAATACAATACAATAAAAACAAGCAACACAGTGCTTAATTTAGATACAGAACTAAACTTGGTACCATAAGTTTTCTCCCAATTTTTTTTTTAACCACAGACAGCCTACTTTGCAAGGACTTGTAAAAAAATTATTAAAAAAAATTTTTTTTTTTTAAATCTTCCAAATTAGGCAATTTTGTTGGCAAATTTTGGATAATAACACCTTAAGTTACAAGGTATGTAGCTTCTGGACTTACTGTGAAGAACTCTAGCGGAATATTCACAAGGGGTTTCATCATAAATATAAATAAAACTACAGACTGAACTGTGGCTATCTAACTATCACACTGTTCAGTTTTAAAAAAATTGAACAGATAGTCCAGTGTAGAAAAGACATGCACCCATCCCTTAAATCCCACAATAACAAGACAGAACATTCCTAGCTTTTTGAAGCTCAGAGTGCTATTCGGAAATGACATACTGAATTCTTAAAAATAAAAATGGACACAGGAGGTTTACTCATACGCTAAATGTGATTATTGAATGTATGGCTTACTTTTAACATTTAAGTATGTTATGTCCTTAACGTAGACATACTGAATGTGCTTCACACCACAAATTATTTTCTATTACTGGAGATAATAAAGCATTCTATATACCATACTCTACACACTCCTGCAACTCACAGACCCCACCAACCAACTACAGGTAGTATGACCCAGAGAAGACAGCTTTATTCATCACCAGATGTGGACTGATTGTGTGACAGCAATCGCACAGACAACGAATCCATAAATGTGCTTGATCGGTGGTGCGACAGTGTCCTAAATCAGAACAGGCACTACCGAACACAGCAGAAGTAACTCAGCATTAGTGCAAGGTCTCCTCTGGCGTGTAGCCTCCAGGGGGACCTAACATCAACAACAGTTCCCTGTGGACTGCCAGCACTGAGACTGCAATACACGAACCCAGGGTGTGGCTGTGTATTGGGGGGGGGGGGGGGGCTTGGAAATAGCGATGTGGGAATGATCAATGCCATTGAAATGGCGTAAACGATGGAGCAGCAAGGAAAAAGCAAGACAAACAAGAGAGGCAAGGCCTTCAAGACTCACTTGTGATACACTTTAAAAAAAAAATCCAAGCTTTTTATGTATTGAGTATAATTTCAAAATGTAATGTTTAAGATGAGAAAGATCAGGTTAAAAGCAAATTAACTCCCCTAGCATTAATTACAGAGTAATTTCCCTTTTTTACTATCTGCACCAAAACGTTTGCAAAATAAATAAAACTTCCATGCTTAGCAAAAGAAGTTCCTGTTTGAACAGAAAATGATAATAACGACTGTTCTTGTTGTTGGGTCAGATTATCAGATCAAAGTGCCAAGTTCAGAGAATACAAAAAATATAAACAGTAAATGCAGTTTGCATATAATTAGGCTTCATTTTTTTATTTTTTTGTGCCCATCCCAGAGGTGCAATATTGTTTTAAACAAGATGACTGGAAAGAACTGATTTTTCCTATTTTTATGCCTAATTTAGTGTCAACTGACAAAGTAGTTGCAGAGAAAATGTCAAAGTTAAAGTTTACCACGGACACACACACACACACACACGCAGACAACCGAACACCGGGTTAAAACATAGACTCACTTTGTTTACACAAGTGAGTCAAAAAAGACCCCCAACACGTAATATCAGTTCAGCAACAAGTTAAACACCCGCCCCTCTCCTTACCAATGAACAGCACCAGTGTGGCAGGCATCATGCAGCCAAACACGGACAGCATGAATTGGGTAAAGACCTTACCGATGTTAACTGATAGTGCCCTGGGCCCCTTTGCTATAAAGGTAGAGTGCGTCATGAATTCCCCTTATCGTTATCATTATCGCTGTTGTTCTTAAAATGCTTGAATGAGGACAGCAATGGCTTCAAATAACTTCACATGTGATGGAAATATGTGTGAATTAGGTGAAATGGTTGAATGAGAATGACTATGAATACAAATCATATTATGTCTAATGGATATGTTTATGAATGAGGTAAAACTCTTGAATGAGAATGGTGATATTTCTAAATCATGTTAATTTTTATCATGTCTGATGGAAGCGTATATGTAAAATACATGAACAAGAATGACAATGACTGCAAAATAATTCTGATGTTTTAGTCTTTCCCTTTTTTGCAAATATTCTTCTAGATATCAGTTCAGCAACAAGTAAAACACCCGCCCCTCTCCTTACCAATGAACAGCACCAGTGTGGCAGGCATCATGCAGCCAAACACAGACAGCATGAGCGCCTTGGGGGTGACGTGCTCGCGGTTGAAGTTCTGGAAGACCGGGACGCAGAAGCGCTCGAAGATGTAGTAGGTGTAGAAGAGGCAAGCCAGCACCTGGCCAAAGTTGCTGACCACGTAGCGCCACCGGATGGTCTTCGTTCTGCGGACAGGTGGTGGGTAGGACATTGTGAAATGTGGAAGGTAAGCATTACTTCTTCTTCTTCTTCTTTGCTTGTGGGCTGCAACTCTAACGTTCACTTGTATGTACACGAGTGGGCTTTAATGTGTAGGACCGATTTTACCCCACCATGTAGGCAGCCATACTCCGTTTTCAGGGGTGTGCATACTGGGTATGTTCTTGTTTCCATAACCCACCGAACGCTGACATGGATTACAGGATCTTTAACGTGCGTATTTGATCTTCTGCTTGTGTATACACACGAAGGGGGTTCAGGCACTAGCAGGTCTGCACATATGATGACCTGGAGATCGGAAAAATCTCCGCCCTTTACCCACCAGGCGTCGTTACACAGATTTGAACCCTGGACCTTCAGATTGAAAGTCTGATGCTTTAACCACTCGGCTATTGCGCCCATCAAATATACATTACAAATCAGGTCAAAACCTGAATGGAAATCAAATGCAAGTGAATTGGGTAAAAAACTTACTGATGCTAACTGATAGTGCCCTGGGCCCCTTTGCTATGAAGGTAGACTGCGTCATGAATTCCCCTTATAGTTATCATTATCGCTGTTGTTCTTCTTAAAATGCTTGAATGAGGACAGCGATGGCTTCAAATAACTTCACATGTGATGGAAATATGTGTGAATTAGGTGAAATGGTTGAATGAGAATGACGAAGAATACAAATCATATCATGTCTAATGGATATGTTTATGAATGAGGTAAAACTCTTGAATGAGAATGGTGATATTTCTAAATCATGTTAATTTTTATCATGTCTGATAGAAACGTATATGTAAAATACATGAACAAGAATGACAATGACTGCAAAACAATTCTGATGTTTTAGTCTTTCCCTTTTTTGCAAATATTCTTCTGGATGCTATTCTTTCTTCCCCCCCCCCCCACCCCCCCCCCCCCACCCCCCCCCCCCCACCCTTAATCAAATATTCAGGCATGTGCCTCACGTTCACACAAACACACACTTTCTCCATGTTTTTCTCTTTCTAATGCCATTCTTCTTCCACACTTCAACCACACCACTTTTTTTTTTTTTTTTTTGCTCCATGTTCACAGTTGTTACACACACACACGAGCGTGCACACACACACAAACACACACTCACACACAGACACACACACAATTCTCTCTCCCTATGCCCTCCACACATCCAACACGTCATCCCACAATACCACAGTTTCATTCCCGAAGTCACAGCTTTACATACCTGGGGTAGTGGTCTCTGTACACCAGTGTAGGAGCGAAGAGAAAGTACAGGAATTTGGAGAAGTCAGGGCAACCCCCAGACTCATCTGCACACACACACACACACACACACGTACACACACACACACACACGTACACACACACACGTACACACACGTGCATGCACACACACACACACAATGACATTAGAAACAAAATCTATTGCTCCACATCTTTCTTTCTTTCTTTTTTTTTTTTTTTTTTGATATTGATATGGATACTTATATAGCGCCTATCCTCGGTCGGAGACCAAGCTCTAAGCACTTTACAAACACGGAGTCATTTACACAACAGGCTACCTACCTGGGTACAGCCAACTGACGGCTGCCATTTGGCGCTCATCATTCGTTTCCTGTGTCATTCAATCAGATTTCAGGCACGCAAACCCACACACTCACAAACATGTAACATTTAACATTTTACGTGTATGAGGGTTTTGTTTATTTACCCCACCATGTAGGCAGCCATACTCCAATTTCGGGGTTTGTGCATGCTGGGTATGTTCTTGTTACCATAACCCACCGAACGCTGACATAGATTACAGGATCTTTAACGTGCGTATTTGATCTTCTGCATGCGTATACACACAAAGGGGGTTCAGGCACTGGCAGGTCTGCACATATGTTGACCTGAGAGATCGGAAAAATCTCCACCCTTTACCCACCAGGCGCCACCGAGATTCGTACCCGGGACCCTCAGATTGAAAGCCCAACGCTTTAACCACTCGGCTATTGCGCCCAGTTGTGGGAAGCAGCCCCATGATCAGTCCTTTCTACTAGAGTGCTGTTATGTGTATGACTGTTTATACCCTCCCATGCAGGCAGCCATACTCTGTTTTTGACAACTGAGAATGCTGGGTATGTTCATGCCTCCACAAACCATCAAACACTGACATCGATTACAAGATCTTTAATGTGGGTATTTGACTGTTTTCATGTGAGTACATACAAGCGATAGTAAGGCGCAAGCAGGGTGGCACATTTGTTGGCCTGGGAATTTGGAAAAATATCCCCCCCCAGTAATCCATCAGAAGCTGATACCAGGGCTATACCCCCAGACCCTCGGACTGAAAGGCCAATGTTTTGACTGTTAGTCTATTGCACCTCTCATTACCTCAGCATATAAAGTAATCACAGTTTTCTCTTTCAATAATCTCTGGGCAGATTTTAACAATGTATAAGTATACATGTACTTTAAACAAAAACCAAAACAACAACAAAAATCAAGGAACTCTTACCAATATTTTACACACATACACACACACACACACACAAAACCCAACAAAAAAAAAAACATCATTAATTATTATTTCAAGGGCAAATGCTGAATTCATTTAGACCTTATACTCACGGTTTCAAACACTAAGATGTTCTTCTCACTATGATTAATAAAAACCTGAAAGACAGAGAAATTGTGTGCCACATTCTATAAGTTTGCAAATTAATTCTGAATGATAACAGGCTTACACCCCTCTTTTTTGCGAGCTGCAAGGTTTTAAAATTCAACATCTATCACACAACACACTCGCACTGCATTTTGTGCTTGTTGGGTTTCACAGGCAGAAAAATCCCGTTTTGAACAGTGGCAAAACAATCATAATTCTCTCCCTTGCTCTGTGGGTCAAATGACACACACACTTTCCGCAGAGGCAATATGCTTTCTTGTGATTCATGGGTTGGAAAAGACCCATACAGGTGTGTAGAAAATCAGGTCTTTTCCATACATGATGCAGAGGGCCTTGAAACTCATGCACATGGCTCCATAAACAAAAAAAAAAAAAGTTAAGAGATTTCTTTTCTCACAAAATGCACTGCAAGGTAAGCATACATTACATGAATGAGTGTATTTTATTTTTAATGAATGAAATGGGAATACATACCATCATCATTCTTTTTGGTGTTTAAAATCTTGTGGGCGTTTTCCCTGATAAATGCATGGGTTTTCATCATGAGGCGTAGCTGAAACACATAAGCATAGACATTAGTTAGACATAAAAAGAATCTCTGTGTGTGTGTGTGTGTGTGTGTGTGTGTGTGTGTTGAGTGCATGTGACTGTGTATGTATGTGTGCAAATGTGTGTATGTGTGTGTGAGTGTGTGTGCATGCTTGTGTGAGTCCTTGCATGTTTGTCAGCATGCAGGTTCTTTACCCCAATCCATGTGACCTAGACCGTACAACACTGGTGTCACATTCTTCTTAACTTCAACGAATGTGGAATTTTCATTTCACTACATCCCACCACTTGATAAAAAAAAAAGAAAAAAAGAAAAAAAAAGTACACATCCCTGAAGCAACACACACACACACACACACACACACACACACACACACACAATGGACTTTTCCACTCAGCATTGCAACAACTGACCGATGAGAGACAACCAGAACTTCCGAAACTTCGGAAGACTGCAATTCTCGCAAATTGCTTATGAATATCATATGTTTTCACACCACAAGAGATGAATTTCTCACACTGAGATAACAATAAAGTATTCTGTAGTCTGCATTTCTCTGTGCCCGCACCTGTTCGCAGGTGATGATGACGGAGGAGGCAGGTGGCATGTCGTTCTCCACCAGGTACCTGACAGGCAGGATGAGGAAGGCACCTTGGTACAGCAGCACCAGACCCAGCCACACCAGGTCATAAACGTCTGTGGACAATACACACTCAGTTCTACATGTCTGTGGACAACGCACACAGGGACAACACACACAGATCTACACTTCCTTGGACAACACGGTTCTACACGTCTGTGGACAACACACACAGATCTACACGTCTGTGGACAACACGGTTCTACACGTCTGTGGACAACACACACAGATCTACACTTTTGTGGGCAACATACACGGTTCTACACATCTGTGGACAACACACATGGTTCTACACATCTGTGGACAACACACACAGAGCTCTACACGTCTGTGACAACACACACAGATCTACACTTCTGTGGACAACACGGTTCTACACGTCTGTGGACAACACACACAGATCTACACTTTTGTGGACAACATACACGGTTCTACACATCTGTGGACAACACACATGGTTCTACACATCTGTGGACAACACACACAGAGCTCTACACGTCTGTGAACAACACACACAGATCTACACTTCTGTGGACAACACGGTTCTACACGTCTGTGGACAACACACACAGATCTACACGTCTGTGGACAACATACACGGTTCTACACATCTGTGGACAACACATATGGTTCTACACATCTGTGGACAACACACACAGAGCTCTACACGTCTTGTGAACAACACACACAGATCTGCACGTCTGTGGACAACACACACGGTTCTACATGTCTGTGGACAACATACACAGAGTTCTACACGTCTCCGGACAACACACACAGATCTACACATCTGTGGACAACACACATGGTTCTACACATCTGTGGACAACACACACAGAGCTCTACACGTCTGTGAACAACACACACAGATCTACACTTCTGTGGACAACACGGTTCTACACGTCTGTGGACAACACACACAGATCTACACTTTTGTGGACAACATACACGGTTCTACACATCTGTGGACAACACACATGGTTCTACACATCTGTGGACAACACACACAGAGCTCTACACGTCTGTGAACAACACACACAGATCTACACTTCTGTGGACAACACACACACAGTTCTACACGTCTGTGGACAACACACACACAGGTATCCATATTCCAACATTCACCCGCTGGATAGTGTGTTATATAAGTATCCATGTTCCAACACTGCTATCTAAGTATCCATGTTCCAACACTCACCGGCTGGATAGTGTGTTATATAAGTCTCCATGTTCCAACACTGCTATATATAAGTCTCCATGTTCCAACACTGCTATATATAAGTCTCCATGTTCCAACACTGCTATATAAGTACGCATGTTCCAACACTGCTATCTAAGTATCCATATTCCAACATTCACCTGCTGGATAGTGTGCTATATAAGTATCCATGTTCCAACACTGCTATGTAAGTATCCATGTTCCAACACTGCTATATAAGTACCCATGTTCCAACACTGCTATCTAAGTATCCATGTTCCAACACTCACCTGCTGGATAGTGTGCTATGTAAGTATCCATGTTCCAACACTGCTATATATAAGTATCCATGTTCCAACACTGCTATGTAAGTATCCATGTTTCAACACTGCTATAGAAGTGTCCATGTTCCAACACTGCTATATATGTATCCATGTTCCAACATTGCTATACAAGTGTCCATGTTCCAACACTGCTATGTAAGTATCCATGTTCCAACACTGCTATGTAAGTATCCATGTTCCAACACTCCTGTATAAGTATCCATGTTCCAACACTGCTATGTAAGAATTCATGTTCCAACACTCCTATGTAAGTATCCGTTCCTGGACAGTGTGCTATGTCAAGTACCCATTACTATCACTCTCACCGGTGTTGCAGATGCGCATCTGGCCGGCCCTGCCGGGGGTCCTGCTGATGGCCCAGTAGTAGAATGCCGGGTAGACCAGCAGCAGGGTGGCCAGCTGCATGCACACCCACAGCGACATGACCTTCGGCGTCTTGCCGAACGCAAAGAAGATCAGGTCAAAGTTCAGGTTCAGCCTGCACGCAAGGCAAGGGTTTTGTTTTTTTGTTTTGGATCAGATGACAAGAAATCATCACACAGGAATGGATGATGATGAAGGCGGAAATACGTGCAATATTAAACCTTGGTGTATTTTTCAGTATGTTTACTATAATGATTACCGTAATTAGAGCATTTGGATTAAGTGAACATATGCAATACCTTTTTTTTATGAATATCTTATATGTTTAAATAATGACTGATTACAACATTTCAATTAACATTTCAATCAAGTGAATATATGCAATACTTTTTATATAAATTATTATGTCTTATATGTTATCAATTCATTTTTTAATGTTTCTGTGTTGAGTAACTGTCTACATTTATTTTGCCGCACCTGATGTAATCTATCTTTATGTGATAATAAAGTCATTCTTATCTTATCTGTAAAAGAAAAGTCGGTGAAAATGGTGAAGGGTCAAGGATGAGGTTGTGGTAATGGTATCCATATCAATCAATCAATCAGTCAGTGGTGGTGTTGGTGAAGGAAGGGGCCCAGGGGAGTGGGTGGTGGTGGGGTGATGGGGTGAGGGGGAGGAGCAGGAAGTAGGGATGGGTATGGAGGTTGTTGTTGGTGGAGGGGAGGCTGTTGGTGTCCCTGGCCTGTGCACAGCACGTGGTCGGCCCTGGGTGTTCTGTTGTAGGTGTGCACCACAGCCACAGTGGTAAAGTCCATCAACACACACACACACACACACACACACACAATATTCACACACACACACACACACACACACACACACGCAATCACACTGTACACACAATATTTACACAAACACACACACACACACACACACACACACACCACACACACACACACCACACATACACACACACAATATTCGCACACACACACACACACAATCACACTGTACACACAATATTTACACAAACACACACACACACAATCACGCCGTACACACACACACACACACACACAATCACACCGTATACACACACACACACACACACACACACACACACACACAGCTGGGGAAATCCAGGAGCCACATGATCCCAGACAACTCAAAAAAGAAAAAAAAAGAAAAAAAGAAAAGGGTAGGAAGGCTGGGGGTGGAGGTGGCAGGGTGGGGGGGTGCGGGGGGTGTAGCAAAAAGCAAGTCATGGCGTCCGTCAAAGTAAGGGACAAAGTCAATATGCTTGTTCCCTGGGCACTCCTTGATATATAAGAGAAGCCTGGTCACTGAAAGAGAGTACACGTCAATGGTGCCAGCATGTTGATACACCGGCACCGTTGACACACACTCTCTCCTGATGGCCAGGCTTCTCTTAGTCACAGTTATTTCAGTTTTTTGGGGGGGAGGTGGGAGGTTCCTTTTTTTTATTTTTTTTTTTTTAATACATTTTTTAAAAATTTTCAATTTTGCTTAGACATATATATTTAATATAAGTACTTAAATACATAAATTAAATACATAAATAGGATAAGAAAGAGTACATGATAAATGAAACATAAGGCATGACGACGTACATAATAGTGAAAATAGGTACTGCAACTCAGGTATATGTCATTTGAAAATATCCACAAAAAAACAACAACAAAAAACAAACAAAAAAACACCAACAACCCCCCACCCTCCTCCAGTCCACCCAAAAAAAACAACCCCAAAACAAAAAACAACCCAAAAAAAACACACAAACAAACAAAACAAAACATACCATTCCACCCAAAGTAAATCATTTCCGTATAACATTACACAATGTTTAATTTATTCACCCAAAAAAATAAAACATTTGAAAAAGCATCATGGAGATTTACATTTCAGTTATATCCAGGACAACAAGGTCCCTGGGCACTCCTTGATACATACAAAGTTATATCTGCAATACACCACTGAACTTACTGACATCAGCCCATTCTTGCTCCATTGTAAAGCGTGATCATGGGGAGATTTTGGTTCTTCAGTGTGAGACAGGTTCCGAGCATGTAATGAGAGAATGTGAGATGTATACAGAAAAAACACACTGATACAGAACGTCAAAAAAATCCCAAACAAACAAAACATACCCCCAAAACAACAAAAAACAAAACAAACACACACACACACACACACACACACACACAACCGAACACCGGGTTAAAACATAGACTCACTCTGTTTACACAAGTGAGTCAAAAAGGGGGGCAGGTGGGGAGAACATCACACACTTCACACACACACACACACACACACACACACGGAGCAGCCATTTTCACTGAAGAACCATAATGATGGATGGTCACTTACGTTCCTTTCTCAACCCAGTCATAGACCAGCGTGTTGAGACTGAAGACGATGAGGATGGCCACGAAGATGTGATAGATGGTCTGAATGTGGCTGGACTCCAGAAGCTCTCTGAAAACAAGATTTTTTGGGGGGTCTTTTAAATAGCACAGTTATGAAACTTTCTTACTAAAATGCAGCTGGTCATACATTGTATTGTGTTGTGTCATGTCGTGTTGTGTTGCGCTGCGTTGCTTTGTGCCGTGTTATACTGTATTATACTGTACTGTATCACTGAACTGTACTGTACTGTACTGCACTGCATTGTTTTGTATTGCTTTGTATTGTACTGCTTTGTATTGCATTGCATTGCTTTGCATTGCCTTGTATTGTATATATTGTATTGTGCTGTATTGCATATACTTTTGTGTCACAACACATTTTTCTGTTTGAAAATCAGGCTGCTCTCAACAGGAAGAGTGTGTCTCTACAGTACCAGTGAAAAGAGGGAATCTTGAGGGAAGTGTGGTCAGTCTGCACTGAAGCTAACTGCTCGACTCACCCGTCCACTGACAAAAACTGGGTGCCACCAGAAAATGTAGTTATCCTGGACGAACAAGTGGCTATTTCAAGCCCCCCTTAACTCACTCAGTACGGCCAGTCCTCTCTTCTCCTCTCTACACCGACCCCTCAGATGTCCAGTGGGTGTCTGAATGACCCAACCTTTAGCTTCCATCGTCAGAATTGTGGTATTCTTAGTCAACATTCATCTCTTCAGTATAAGAGCCTTCTGCTTGCAATATTTTGATGATGGTAACTGGGGTGAAACACTGTTAACGTCGTCTTTTTTGCCGTTCGTAAGGAGAGAGTTAATGTATCAGATGAACAGCCTTTCAGTCTCTGTCTCTTTTTTTTTTTCTTTTTTTAAAATCTTTTTGCAAACCAAATTTTAAAAGGTTTGACAATCCCATTTCATAAAGTGGGGACCACTAACAGCAAATCCTGGTCCCACTCAACCCACTTCTTAACTCTCTCCACACGAACGGTGAAAGAGACGACGTTAACAGCGTTTCACCCCAGTTACTATCATCAAAATATTGCAAGCGGAAGGCTCTTATACTGAAGAGGTGAATACTGACAGAGAATACCACAATTCTGACGACGGAAGCTAAAGGTTGGGTCATTCAGACACCCACTGGACATCCGAGGAGTCTGTGTAGAGGAGGAAAGAGGACTGGCCGTACTGAGTGAGTTAAGCAGTCCACTTTGCGTAGACAAGAGATGGAGGAGATGTGCAGTCACTTTATACAAGTCGTAGGAATTCACCAAAAAAGAAGAAGAAGAAGAAGAAGAAAAAAAAAAGAAAAAAGAGCAGCACACTCACGTCAGCACTGATCTTCTGTTGATGAACACTTTGTCAGGCAACTCCCCAGTTTTCCTTTTGGTGCTGAAAGAAACAACAAAAACAAAAAAAAATTACTGTAATGAATACGACTTTAATGAATACCACCTATGTTTTTGTGACACCTGTCTGATATGACAGAAAACTAAAAAAATAAATAGAAAACAGGAGATGAATACAAGTTGCCCCCAACAGGGCTACAATTATGCACACAAAAAAATCACAAAACACACTCTTCTACTAGTTCTAGATGATTCTATTTGTCAACAACCAATTCAATACATTATTTCACACCATCACTACATGCATCCATTGTATGCTACATGCAGTTCCATGGACAGGTTACTTTTAAGTAACTTTCAAAAAAACAAAGCAAAACAAAACACACACACACACACACACACACACACACACACACACACACACACATGAACACAGACACTTCTGGTCTCATTCAAAGCAAATTTTCAACAATAACAACAACAACAGCAACACACACACACACACACACACACACACACACACACACACACACCACATACACACAGAGGAGTAAAAAGCACATGAAAATGATGAACACAAAAACATCTTGTCTCACTCAAAGTAATCCAATAGCCCTTCCTTCCCCAAACCCTCTCTTACTCTCTCTCTCTCTCTCTTATGCATACAATGATGCATAGACACAGACACAGACACAGACACACAAGGAAAACGCCCACTGCATTATTGATCAGACTGAAACGTGAAAGCAACCAATGCATAAAAAAAACATATCATATCATATCAGCTGATACTGGTGCCATTGATTGCAAACCTTCAAGGTCAGCTGAAGCTGAACCATTCTCAGAGAGATTCTACAGGCACTCACTGAGACGGGGAGGTGTAGGGGGGCTGGGGGGTAGGGGGTGGGGATGGGGGGCAGAGGGGGAGAGAGAAATAGGGGAGAGAGAGAGAGAGACAGACAGACAGAGAAGACAAGAGACAAACAGACTGGGAAAGAGAGAGCACGCAAGACAGATAAAACTGCTTAGAAACAAAAACAGAAAGAATCTATAACTTGTGTAAACAGAAAAAAAAAAGCTAAGAAGTGCAGACAATTCAACATTGATCTTGTAAGGTTGCTCTGCCCCCCCCTCCCCCCCCCCCCCCCCCCCCCACCTCCACCTTTCCTCTGAATCATTATTTAGTTACCTTAATTACAAAACCAGGTGCTTCTGCAATTCACGAGTAAATGTGTTGTGACACATAGTGGCACACTGATGAGTGAAAATTTAAAAAATGCACCAGCGCATGTCTTGCACAGTCTGCAGTCACAATCAAACTCTCTTCCTTGTCTTCGGTACTTGGTATCAGTCTGTCATGTAAGGCTATGTTTCAACTTTTTGTCTATGCTCAGTCTTTTTCTTTTTCAGCCTGTAAGATGGTCACTTTTAACATCGGTTGCTAGATACTGTAAACATCTAAAGGGTACATAAACCACACAGTGTGTGTGTGTGTGTGTGTGTGTGTGTGTCTCTGTGTGCATGTGCGTACGCATGCACACACGTGGGAGTGGCTGCGTCTGCGTGTTTACATGTGAAGCCTGCAGTGTTTCTAAATGCAGGCATGCATGTGCGCAAGTTGTCTTTAACAGCTGATAAGCCGACATCTGTCGCCACATCTGGGTCAGGATCCATAACGTTATAACGTCCTTTCCCCACAAGTTACCTCAGCAAGGTGTGGTCGATAATCTCTCTCGGCAGAAGATGCATGTGTGTATAAGTTTTTTGGGTTTCTTTTTTTTTCTTTTTTTTTTTTGTCCTACAATCTCTGGTCGAGCCAGGGAGTTGGTTGTGAAGTGTTGAGAAAGACCGACATGGCAAGACTCTCCCTGTCTCATGGACTCCAGCCTGCTTTTCCCCTACCCTGTCCCACCAACCCCTACCCTTCAATCCCATCCACCCATCCCCCTCTCGCATTTCCTTTCATTTTGTTTTTGAAGAAACGCTCACACATGCACACCCATGTAGAGCACACGCATTCATGTACACACACACAGATGCACACACACACACACACACACACACACACAAGCATGCGCATACAATGATACATGTATCAGCACACACATACATGCATGGACACACCCACACACCCATACACAATACAAGCTTGCAAGGAAGTCAGTTCAGACACTGATCAGAGAGGAGACTAGAAGGCTGCTTGGGGAAGCATGATGACTGATGCTGAGAGGATCTTACTTTGATATGCAACATTTAATAAAATGAGGATGAGATCAAATGTCAGTGTGTATTTGAGAGAGAGAGAGAGAGACACACACACACACACACACACACACACACACACACACAGAGAATGTATGTGTGTGTGCGTGTGCGTGTCACGCTTACAAACATATCATTATGACAATGCCCAAAATAGGAAAACAATCAACCCAACCATCACTGATTCATGATTAACCCAAACTGAATATGTGTACAGGGGCTGAAACACCACAAACTGCCCATGTTCTCACACGTGTGTGTGGTGTGGTACAGTCATGATCATTACATGTTTCACTGAACTGCCGTGGCCTTAACTGCTATTAGTATTGGTCACTACAGTATGGTATGGTGTGGTCATGATCGGTACATGTATCTCTGAACTGCCGTGGCCTTAACTGCAATTAGTATTGGTCACTACAGTATGGTATGGTGTGGACATGATCATTACATGTATCACTAAACTGCCGTGGCCTTAACTGCCATTAGTATTGGTCACTACAGTATGGTATGGTGTGGTCACGATAGGTAGAATGGTACATTATCACCGAACTGCCGTGCCCATAACTGCTATTAGTACTGGTCACCACAGTATGGTACTGACAATGGTATGGTCATGATTGGTATTTTCACTGAACTGCTGTGGCCTTTAGCAGCTATCACTATTAGTCATCACAGATCTACTGTCCTATCTAATGACAGTCACTGCTCTGTCAGTGTCATCATCAGAACAGAATGTATGATGACACTTATGATGTTGGCAGGAAGCCAACAGCCTCTCCCAAGTACAGTATTAGTTCACTGAGGTTATAGCGTTCAATTTCCCTCACTAACAGCAGTGGAGTTATAATACCACTCATCTCATAAAGGAAAGTTATAAATGGTAAACCCCCAAAACCAAAATATGGCTACCTAAATGGTGGGGATATATGTGTGTGTGTGTGTGTGTGTGTGTGTGTGTGTGTGTGTGTGTGTGTGTGTGTGAGTGTGTGAAAACCTACTCAAAACGTATGTGTAAATGTAGAAGTTGCAGCCTACAAAATGCAGAGTAAGCAGACAATGGACAGTTCTATATATCTAAAAAAGTGCGCAGTAATAACTCGCATATCATCACGACCGGCAGTTTATCTTGCATGAGATTATTCCATGTCCACCAAGGGACCAGATTCATCATAAATATAGCAAGAACATGACAGCTGTCAGTGTCACAAAACTTTCAAACAGGAAAATTAATACTTTTTAAAAGCAGAAACCGTGAACTGATGGAGTCAAAGAGCAACAATGAGAAACAATTTTAACAGCTCGTGAGCATAAAACATAACGCCACCATGTGACCAAGAAACACACAGCTTCACTGCAAGAAACACACACAAACACTCTTGTCACACTCTGTCCACACAAAACAGAGACTGAGACAGGAATGTGACACACTGTAGACAGAGAGACTGAGAAAGACAGACACTGAGGCAGACACTTTATCGACAAAGAGACTGAGACTGACTCGGACAAACACTTGATCAACAGAGTGACAGAGACAGACTCAGACAACCATTTCCATGGAAAAAATGTCATGAGAGAACAAAACCAGACAGAACACTGATGAAACCATTGCACAAAACAGAAACTGAAAAAAGTAATAATAAAAAGACAGTAAATGACAAAGACACAGATGTCTGAGAGATGGTGAGACAACCTGAGCTGAACTGAAAAATGAAACAATCTGAACAAACGAAACACTGGAACAGAGACAACATTTGTAAAATAAAAGAAAAAGAGAGACAGTCTGAAGTCAATCACACACACGCACACGCACACACACACGCACACACACACGCACACACACACATACACAGAAAAAAGATGAAGGCAAACAACACACAAACAAACTGATTCAGATACACACACACACACACACACACACACACACACACACACACACACACAGAGAGAAAAAAGATAAAGGCAAACAACACACAAACAAACTGATTCAGATACACACACACACACACACACACACACACACACAGAGAAAAAAGATAAAGGCAAACAACACACAAACAAACTGATTCAGACGAATACACACAACACACACACACACACAGAAAAAAGATAAAGGCAAACAACACACAAACAAACTGATTCAGACGAATACACACAACACACACACACACACAGAAAAAAGATAAAGGCAAACAACAAACACACAAACTTATTCAGATGAATACACACACACACACACACACACACACACGCACGCGCGCACGACAAACTCCAGAAAGAACCAGAGGAAACGCCCATGTCTTTTCACATTAAAAAAAAAAAAAAATCCACATTAATTATAAAAAAAAAACAAAAAAAAAACTATCACTAGTAACCGGTATTCAGAGAGAAGATTGCCTCCAGTTAATTCAGTAATAAAAATGGAAACAATAAAAAAAAAAATCAACAGAAAAGACAGAAAGACAAGAATGCCAGTAAAATGGAAGAAAGAAAAACTGTAATGGTTACACGTCAACTTACACAATCTTTTGAAAAATATATAATTATATTCCCACAAATCATACAAAGAAACGCTAACACCTATATTAATATCAACAAGCACTCCATTTTGCCATTCTGCAGTCTCTTTCTCTCTCTCTCTCTCTTTAGATATATGTTAGAATATGTAAAACATACTAGAATATCAATATATGGATAAATTCAAACATACATTGTTCACAGCTTTCACTGCACATGGGGAAGAGTCAGTTCTGTTTACAGAGATTCCCATTTTGGGAAATACCAGTTTAAAGAAACAAAAAAGCAAGCCACTGAATATATACATGTATATAAGAAATTGATCATTCACAACTGAAGAATTAATTCAGACAACTCAACAAACCTTATACGACCAGTATCCTTTGTGCTAAGTTGCTTTTCTATGTTCACATACACTATCATCAATATATATATCTGATTGTGTTCTGTTATTGCTGCTGTTTCTTTTCCGTTTGTCTTCAAAGCCAACAGCACACACTTGGTTTGTAGAAGAGGGAGTGAGGGGGGGCTTTTTACTGATTCGCATAGCAATAAACATAACAATAATCAAGTGCATAAATGATTCCTTGTCAGGTAACGCTACGCAAATTTTGGAAAGTTTGAGCACTAACTAGCTTCACAAAACATTGTACCCGCATTGGCAAAAGGTAAGAACAACAATACCATCTCCAAACCAAAAACATCCCGCAACCAAATGTGTTAGTGCAGAGATAAAGAGACAGCTGGTGAACTTTGAAAGTGTTGTGAACTGTGTTACCCCATCACCACGCTAAAGTACAAAAACGCATGAACGGACCAAATCATTTTTGCCAGGAACACAGAAAATACATGTTAGATTGATTAACAAACAGTAAAGAGTGGTAACTCCCTCCATTCACAAGGTGCACAACTTCAAGATGTTAGAAGTTTTATGTTAGATTGATTTTATATAAATATAAATAAATAACTATATATCTATATATACCTTTATCTATAGATATATATAATTTTTTCATAAGTTCTTAACCAGTTATTAGGGCACTAGGAAGAGAACATGTTTAGGGCAGCAACCCTGAATGTGTCACAAAAACGCTGTCCTGAATTTGCTGAAGCTAACTCCTGCTTGAAGTTATCTTCACCTTTTTTTGTTCGTTTGTTTGCTTGTTTGTTTTCGCTCCTTTCCTTTCATCACCCTTCCTTCACTCCCTCCTCACCCTCCCTGCCCTTCACCTTAAAGACACTGGTAGAAATGAAATGGATTCAAGAGAAACAACTCTGTAAATCTAAGAATGATAATGGCTGGGATAAATAATTCAAGAGTGGCAATGCAAGTAATATCACAAGACTTTAAAAAAAATTAATTAAAAAAAAAAAAAAAAAGACGATGAAACGTTGATGCATAGCATTTTGGACACAGGAAGGCTGACATTTCCGGAAACACTTCTGAATTAGTGTATATATATAATAGTTGTTACTGACTTATGTTAACTGAACTTCAGCAAATATCATTTTGGGGGGGGGGGGGAACAACCCAAACACTATCTCTTTCTGGTCTGCAGTTTCTCTAACTTTGCATTTCCATGTATTTACAAATTTTGTCTTTCATCCCTCTGAATCACAATTATACATGCATGGACAGGAACAACTAATGTGAAAGCGCTTTGGTTTGTCTTTGCACAAGATTCAGCATTGCTTGAATATTATTACTACTAGTATTTTCATCAAGTGACAGTCTTGCTGGTCAAAAAATGTGTTGACGTCACACAGTTCACAATGGAAATGTCTTGTCATATACTTTAATTAACTCTTTCACTGCTACAGGCCACTTCAGTTGACTAGACAGTGCACCTCCATCGACGACTTTAGTCGACACTGAGGGATCATGTTAAAAAGACCATTTTTCACATTGTAACAAAGCTTGGCGGAGAATCTTAAGTGAACAACTCCACTGCGTTGTTTTGACATGAACCAATGCCTGTGACTGAGAGCACCATATCTAAAATACTTGGCACTGGGGAGTGTTTTCACACAGAAACTTGGCAGTGAAAGAGTTAATCTGAATGCAAAACCCTTAGGGACAGTAATTTTTGCGAGTTTCACTCCTTTGTTCTTAGCTTCATGTCATAGTGACCACTTCTTCTGTTATCTCTATCACAGTGACCACTTGTTATCTCAATGTCACACTGACCACTAAGATACAGTGACCAGTTGCTATCTCCGTGTGGCTGTGGCCACTTCTTATCTCCATGTCAACCTGACACATGCTTCTATCTCAGCCCCAGACTTTTTCACTGCGCTGTTGATTCCACACTCTTGTTTCTTCTCCCCTCCTTCACTCCATCCCCGCCCTCTCTGCCCTTCACCTTAGTGACAGCTGTGGTACTGAAATGGGTTCAAGAGAAACAACTGTAGATTTAACCGTTTCACCGCCAAGCTCGCATTTATGCACAGGCGTGGTAGAGGACCCATGTCACTGAAAGGTGACCATTCATTGGTCTGTTATCCATGAACCTACTGCTCTTAATGTTCGGTGGTAGGACAGGCCATATTTTCTATACACCGCAGGGGGAATCCCCAGCTATTCTTAGCCACTGTCTTTTCTGTGTTTATACCACAAGGGAATTTTGTACTCTAAATTGACTGGCGGTGAAAGGGTTAAGAATGATAATAGCTGAGTTGAATAAAGAGTGTCAATGCACGTCATATTATCAGACACACACACACACACAAAAGCATCAGATTCTTGGGTTCTTTTTGTAATCTCATGGATTTTTAAAAATTTTATTCAGTTGCAAAAAAAAACCTGCTGATGATAATTCTTGATTTTCCAAAATAACTTACCATTTTTTACAGCAAGTAACACCATCTTTGTTTCATTTCTGAATTATGTGTAACTGGTCATTAGTATATAACTGATCTTTACTTCTTTTTTTTATTAATCCACATGCTGACAATGGCACTATGATCTTCCTACTTATAAACGATGTAAACACGGAGAGATTAAAGGTACAGATTAGTGGATAATACTTGACCCCTCAACTACTGCTGTTGAGTATGGTCATCAGTTAAGGGGGGTTGTCTGACTGAGATAGGATTCATAATATAGGCTACAGTTCAGCTTGTCGGTCACCATTCCTTATCTGACTCCTTTCGCTTTGGACTGTATTATTTTTGTTCAGCAAAATCAACTGGGTATGATGGTCAATCGTGTCTGACTGTGACCATCAGAACAACAGAGGAGGCAACTGCCGTCCTGACTATCTGGGCTAGAATATGATTAAAGTGGAGAGTGTCTTGCCCAAGTTACATCCCCACTCTCTCGGCCAAGAAGGTTTCAGGACAGTCGGCGTTGGGATGGTTCCCAAAGGCCAACTAGCCCCCAAGCCTGCAGCACTAAGAGTCAGTGCAATCCTGCCTCCTAGTTTGAGAGTCATAGTCCTTCACAAAAGACTAAGCTGTAAATGACTTTCCATTACAACAGAGAAACCATTGATCAAAGAGTTCTCACATTGCTGTTGGCCTGTGATATGAGCTGAGCAATGACTTGTAAAGCCTGACAAAATCAATTACACCATTATCAAAAGTCCATAAGCAGTTCTTGCACTTGAAATTCACGCCGCACTGATATCATTTCATCAAGGTTCGTCGCTCAAGGCGCTAAGAAGAGTTTTCGTCTGATGCTCAAGAAGCTTTACAAATTAAGCATGACTTACATGAATTCACAAACTGTGGAAGTTAAGTCTTGGTCTCCTTTTTGACAAATGATTTTATTAATATACATGCTGCCACTTCCACTATCAACACAAAACTGCCCAACCATTCTGTTACTCTTGATGACAAACCAGGGGCAAAACCATGCATTTAAAATAAAAGAAACCACAACCTGTGTTTTCTGTGATGGTGACCCAAAATGGAAATCATAATCAATATTACATACTTCAAAAGAAACAGCGTCTTTCACATCTGGCTTACTTTTGGGTGTGAGTCTGTGTGAACATGCTGAGGAAGTGCTGGCAACAAAATTCACACTGTTTTCTGCATCAGTGAATCACTGATTGTCTGTGATCCAAAAATAATGACTACCCTGTATCTGCAGACACCCACATGAAATTAAATCATTCAGACGAGACGATAAACCGAGGACCTGTGTGCAGCATGCACTTAGCGCACGTAAAAGAACCCACTGCAACAAAAGGGTTGTCCCTGGCAAAATTCTGTAGAAAAAATCCACTTCCATAGGAAAAACAAATAAAACTGCACACAGGAAAAAAAAAAACCGCACAAAAATGGGTGGCGCTGTAGTGCAGCAACGCGCTCTCCCTGGGGAGAGAGCAGCCCGAATTTCACACAGAGAAATCTGTTGTGATAAAAAGAAATCAAATACAAAAAAATACAAATACAATTTCAAATACAAAATATAGAATGGGCATGGGGAGGAGGATGGGTAAGGGCAAAAAGAAACATGGTCAACAGAAAATGAGGTGCTTCAAGGGCAGACAGATATAAGAGAGAGAGAGAGGTGGAGAGGAAGACAAACAGAGAAAGAGAGGTGGGGGCAGAGAGAAAATGAGAGAGAGGGGGGAGAGAGAGAGAGAGAGATGGAGATGGAGAGGAAGACAGAGAAAAAGAGGTGGGAGCAGAGAGAGAAAGGAGAGAGAGGGGGAGAGAGAGAGGGTGGAGAGGAAGACACAGAGAAAGAGAGGTGGGAGCAGAGAGAGAAATGAGAGAGAGGAGAGAGGGGAGAGAGAGAGGGGGGGGTGGAGAGGAAGACAGAGAAAGAGAGGTGGGGGCAGAGAGAAAAGTGAGAGAGAGGGGAGAGAGAGAGAGAGAGAGGTGGAGAGGAAGACAGAGAAAGAGAGGTGGGGGCAGAGAGAGAAATGAGAGAGAGGGGGGAGAGAGAGAGGTGGAGAGGAAGACAGAGAAAAAGAGGTGGGGGCAGAGAGAGAAATGAGAGAGAGGGGGGAGAGAGAGAGAGAGAGGTAGAGAGGAAGACAGAGAAAAAGAGGTGGGGGCAGAGAGAGAAATGAGAGAGGGGGGGAGAGAGAGAGAGAGAGAGGGGGGGGGAGAGAGAGAGAGAGAGGTGGAGAGAAAGACAAACAGAGAAAGAGAGGTGGGGGCAGAGAGAAAAAGGAGAGAGAGGGGGGAAAGAGAGAGAGAGAGGTGGAGAGAAAGACAAACAGAGAAAGAGAGGTGGGGGCAGAGAGAAAAAAGAGAGAGAGGGGAGAGAGAGGGGGGAGAGAGAGAGGTGGAAAGGAAGACAAACAGAGAAAGAGAGGTGGAGGCAGAGAGAAAAAGGAGAGAGAGGGGAGAGAGAGAGGGGGGGAGAGAGAGAGGTGGAGAGGAAGAAAACAGAGAAAGAGAGGTGGAGGCAGAGAGAAAAAGGAGAGAGAGGGGGGAGACAGAGAGAGAGAGAGAGGTGGAGAGGAAGACAAACAGAGAAAGAGAGGTGGGGGCAGAGAGAAAAAGGAGAGAGAGGGGGGAGAGAGAGAGAGAGAGAGAGAGAGAGAGAGAGAGAGAGGTGGAGAGGAAGACAGAGAAAGAGAGGTGGGGGCAGAGAGAAAGGGAGAGAGAGAGGGGGGAGAGAGAGAGGTGGAGAGGAAGACAAACAGAGAAAGAGAGGTGGGGGCAGAGAGAAAAAGGAGAGGGGGGAGAGAGAGAGAGGGAGGTGGAGAGGAAGACAGAGAAAGAGAGATGGGGGCAGAGAGAAAAAGGAGAGAGAGGGGGAAGAGAGAAAGAGAGAGGTGGAGAGGAAGACAAACACAGAAAGAGAGGTGGGGGCAGAGAGAAAAAGGAGAGAGAGGGGAGAGAGAAAGAGAGAGAGATGTGGAGAGAAAGACAGAGAAAGAGAGGTGGGGGCAGAGAGAAAAGGGAGAAAGGGAGAGAGAGGGGGGAGAGAAAGACAGAGAAAGAGAGGTTGGGGCAGAGAGAAAAAGGAGAG
>NC_134894.1:45594721-45599721 GCF_041734735.1 Babylonia areolata | reverse complement strand
ATTACAAATATCATTAATTAATCATTATCTGACTTAATACAACCACAACCAAATGTGTGAGTGAGCTGACCTGCGTGTTTGAGTTCTGACTGTGTCATTGTTGAGGTGGGGGTCCTGTTCTATCTGTTCCACTTCATTGATGAAATCATCAAACAGGTTGTCCAACCGGTGATTCAACTGTTCCAGCAGATCCCCCCGTAAATTCTGCACATGGAATAAAATTAAAATACAGTAATCAGTACACAATAACTGATGAAAAGAACAAATAAAAGAGAAAACAAAAAACAACAACAAAGCTGAAAAAAAAAAAAAAAAAAAATCAATGAAGAGATCTTATCAACAAACAAACAATCATGTGAAAGTAAACTTTTAAAAAATGAATAACAAATTGATTCTATGACCAATTGCAACATTATAGCCAGATGGAACCTTACAGTTACAACAATTCAGAATCAATTGTTACTGTGTTATTCAACAGAAGCTCAACTGACATTACAAGCTGACCAAAACTTTACAAGTCGCAAACATACAAATCTACCTCTCCATTTTGACAACATGAAATGTTTCATTAATAACTATAATGATATATCATATAATAATAATGTTTCTTTTTTCTTTTTTAGTTTTTTTTAAAAGAAGATTGTGTTCTGTTCATAGCATAGTACTCGGATTCCAAACTCAGGGTCCAAAACATTTTCAACAATTCAGCTTTACTGAAAAAATAAATAAAAGTAAACCCCCTGAGACATGATGATTATCAATAGTAGCAATCAGTAACACTTATCATGACAACTATCAATCAACTTCAAAAACATGTTGCAAGAACAACATCAACAAAGACAACCACTCTACTATTTGTTAATCATTTTTGCTCCTGGCCTCATTCCATGACATCAACTTCAAAAACATAACAACATCAACAATGACAACATCAAATTCATGAACATCACACAAAAGCAACATCAACAAAACATACTTGAGCTTTGTCTCTGATGCGCTGCATATTGACCTGACGACTGGCCATTGCTGGTCTAGAATCTGAAAACAATAATATACTTACTTAGTGATAACCATGGAAATACCAAAAACAGATCATGTCTATCACTGTTAACTTTCACCAAGAATCCTGGAATCACTTTCAAACTTTACAGAATCTATGTTCTAACACCACTGATACGCTAAAATAGAAGAAGAAAAAAAAGAATAACTGACAGATCTCTAAATTGTTCCTTTAGACTGAGTTTACTGTTTAGCCTTGGGGACAGTTTAATTTTGCTCTTTTTAGTTCCTTTGTGTTGTAATGTGTTTTAATCAGAAATTTTGTTCATTTATTCATTTATAGTCTGTTCATCTAAGATGATGATAATAGACTGATGTTTCATCAGAAACTGTTTCTGCAAAACTGTACATAAAACAATGTTCTAAAATCAATGAAAACAAATGACAGCTGCCTGCTCTCAGTTCATCAAGTTTTTCAGTTCAATTTCACAGTTTCTGCTGAAACATTTAAAAATTAATATTAATGAATCTGATCACACTGGACACTTTTGTATGTAAAAATGAAATTGCACTGTTACCATAAAACGTGGCTGCAGCAAACAGCCTTCAATGATCCTTTGCCCGAGACTGTTCTCTCATGTGAAAGTCAAGGCACACACACACACACACACACAGAGGCTAACTGGAACATAAAGCGAAGCC
The DNA here is from genome assembly GCF_041734735.1 of Babylonia areolata. Taxonomy (NCBI): domain Eukaryota; kingdom Metazoa; phylum Mollusca; class Gastropoda; order Neogastropoda; family Buccinidae; genus Babylonia; species Babylonia areolata. Next base: position 45,598,020 of record NC_134894.1, on the reverse strand, counting down.
AGATTTCCAGAACGCACTGAACCATAATCCGAATGACCCCCTGGACACTCCTATGACAACCATGTGTTTTCCGCTGTGTCGAAATACGAAAAACGCTGACCTAATTGCATCACTAAATTAGGCAACATGTGCGCGGTCAACTTTACCAAGTTAAAACAACATGTTTGACCGTCAACACGCCTGACTGATAAGCACAGGTGGTTTAATCCCTGCCCCCTCCTTCACCCCTCTCAAGACATAGCTTTCTAACTCGGACTTCTATTTCCACAAACCGTGTCAGTTCATTCAACATTGAACTGTGGACATTGACACTGGGCACAGTCGGTCTGAAGTCACCGGCATCAGACAATCTCAGACCTGTTCAGAATTTCAATCAAAATACCACAACACTCCAATATTGCCACAAAGTACACTGATTTGCTGTTTCTTGTTACCATTAAATCGTGGATCACCATTTGCGACTGCGTGGTTCTCGTTTGCTTCCGCCATTGCGTTTGCGTTTGTGCAGCACTTAGGCAATGTTTTTTTCTCAGCTTAAAGCTATAGTGTCATGTGATCGATAAACTATTTTTAATTTGACTAAAAACAGAAATCCTGGGAAATGGTGAGAACAATTTATCTTTTGCACCAAATCAAACCATGATTCATTATCTGGTCGTATCAAAGTTGACACAGCGGTAGAAACGTGTCTTCTCTCCCCGCCCCGCCCCTTTTTTTTCCTTTTTAATTGCAATACAAGTCAAATTATTCAAAGTGAGAAGCCAACTGAAAAAAAAATCCCCCTTTCGTTCGCTCAGTTCGCTGGCGTCACGCGAAGAACACTGACAACGCAGAGCGTGTCCACTGTCACGTGCGCGTGCGTACGTTGGAAAACTGACAAGTTTGACGGATGCAGGTCAGGGGGGGAAACTTACGGAAACACATTCAGTGTCAAAGTTACACAGTCTCTGAGTCTCTGTCTCTGCCACTAAGCTGAATGGGAAGGAGTGGCAGCCACGGTCACATAAGTATCAGTATCAGTATCAGTAGCTCAAGGATATATATATAAATAAGGATATATAAATAAAAGATAAATAAATAAAACAAAATTATTAAAAATAAATAATTCAAATAATAATAATAATAAAAATGATAATAATAATAATAATAATATTTTATTTTTGACATCTCTCCAGTCTCTCTCTCTCTCTCTCTCTCTCTCTCTCTCTCTCTCTTAGTCTTCACCATAACTTGTAACAGTAATGATAACGACTAATGATAATAATGATTACAGTATTGATTATGTTGATAATGACAATAACAACAACTGATGATAATAATAATAACAATTGATAACAACAGCAACAAAAACAATAATAATAACAACAACAATAATAATAATAATGAAAGCAACAAATCAGTAGTTGTCTTAGACAGTATCAGTATCAGTAGCTCAAGGAGGCGTCACTGCGCTCGGACAAAAACATATACGCTACACCACATCTGCTAAGCAGATGCCTGACCAGCAGCGTAACCCAACACGCTTAGTCAGACCTTGACAAAAAAATAAAAAATAGAAAAAATTAAAAAAAGAAATAAAGAGAGAAATAAATGAATAAAAAAATAAAATAAAATAATAATAATAGAAATAGAAATAGAAAATAGATATAAAATCAAACAGGAAAATGAAATGATAATGATAAATAAGGATGAAATAAAATGAAAAACAAAAAGAATAAATAAACAATTCAAGAAAAGAACAGATAAAAATGAATTTTAAAAATACTTTAAAAACAAACAAACAAACAAAACCAACAACTTTGTCTTGGACAAAGTTCATGTAGCAAATCGTACATTTAAGTCATCGACAAATGTTGTCCATCAATAGAAAGACAGGCAGGCAAAGAACTGTGCATGAATGGGCGCAGTTAAAGGAAAGAAAATGAAAGAATACTTTGAAGAAGAAAAAAAGAGAGTCAGAAAACAAAAGAAAAGAAAGAAAAAAAGACTAAAATCAGAAAACAGAATAGAGGGAAAAAACAGAAAGTGGGGAAAATAGGAGGTTGGAGGCCCACAACAGACACCAAAAAACATCGTCAGTGTGTGTGTGTGACAAAAAAAAGGGGGTGGGAGGGGGGAGGGGAGAAAGTGGGAAAAATTATTTAGGAGGCTGCATGGAGGTCCCACAAAAAACAACAACAAAAACAACACTGACAACAGCAACAACAAACAAGAAACCAACAGCCGAAAACAGTGTTGTGTGTGTGTGTGTGTGTGTGTGTGTGTGTGTGTGCCATCACCATCGCCTCATTTTCTCATCTCAGTCTTTGCCCCCCTCCTCCTGTAAGTTTTCGTTGCAGTTAAAATTTTACAGCTGAGTAACCAATTTCTCTCTCACTCTCTCTCTCTCTCTCTTGTCCAGTTGTTTATATACATAAAAACCAAAGTAATTTCCAGCCACAACTGATTTGCCAGCTTAATTAGCCGAGAGACTCACAGAGAGAGAGATGGAGAGGCTCACGCGGCAGGCAGTAGCCTCTAGCAAAATGGCAGCCTGCTAGCTCACGGCCGGCCTAGTCCCTTCTACCCATCCATAATGGTCTCTGCCTGTGCTGTATTTGAGTCCGGTCTGGGCTATAATGTCTGTGCCTGTGTCTGTCTTTCTATAACCGTCTATATACGGCCTAATTAGTCTTTAAACATCACAGTTACGTGTCTGTCTGCCTGTCCGTATATCAGTCTGTCTGTGTCTCGCTTTGTGTGTCCGAATGTCTGTCTGTCTGCCGTGTCTGTCTGTCTGTTCGCTGTCTCTCTGTCTCTGTCTCTGTCCCTCTCTCTCTCTCTCATGTAGTATTTATCCTTGGTATCCTATGTGTTGTTTGGAGTTGAATTTTCCTTGTTTTATTGTATATGTATTTTCATTAATGTTTTCCTTTCTCAGATTATCTTTTTGTTATTTCCCGGGGCTGCCAACTTCTCATTATATACCCTAGTGAATTTAAAAATCATTCTTTCGTTCTCTCTCTCTCTGTGTCTCTCTGTTTCTGTCTGTCGGTCAGTCAGTCTGTCTGTCTGTCTGTCTCTGTCTGTCTGCAATCTCTCTGTCCATTTCGGTCTCTGTCTCTATTCTCTCTGTCTCTCTGTGTGTGCGTGTGTGTGTCCTGGCTCTATAAAGGATCTCAGTCACGGCTCTCACTTATGTGAAGTTTACTAATTTTGATTCTGCCTGAATATTAATTTTGTTTCAGTTCAGTTGACACAGCAAGTTTTGGATCTTGCCATATATTGTGAAACAGTCGGCTTGATTCTCTTTGTTGCTC
>NC_134894.1:45562221-45589721 GCF_041734735.1 Babylonia areolata | reverse complement strand
CAGTCTCCCCAACAGTTTGCCATTGAAGGGTTGGCACATGAACTGATGAAGCACATGCATGATATGATCTAAGATTTCTTTGAATTGATGTAGACTTTTGTTTATTCAGTGTTTTATAATACTTTGTACAGCATTTTTTTTAATTATATTTTTTTATATTAAGTTTGTTTTGTTTTTATTCAAAATCTATACATGTTTGGTAAAAGAACATCATATTGGAAAGCTGTTGTGGGACTAAAGATATATCAGGCATGGGTTAAGCTGTGCTGTAGTATAATGAAGAGGTTGATGGAAGTGTCACAATAGACAGGAAAGCACTGTGTGTGTGTGTGTGTGTGTGTGTGTGTTTTGTGTGTTTGTGTGTGTGTGACTGTCATTATGACATGATTTTTATCAAGAGAATGTGTGTGTGTGTGTGTCTGTGTGTGTGTGTGACTATGATTATGACATGATTTTTATCCAGAGAATATGTGGTCAGTCAGTCCTTATCTCCAACTTCCAAGGTCTGACAGTTTGTTTCTTCAGTCTATCACATAATTTCCAATAATGTATTCATGCATTTTCAGTAGCAAGAGCCCTCCACCATCCTGACGACAAGGAGATTGTGTCAATGCCGCCAGAGATTGACAGCAAGGCAAAGGGAGATGCTGCTGCCTCTTCGTCTTCACCCAGCAGTTCGTCCCACACCACCGTGTCCAGAAAGAGGCGGGCTGAAGATGATCCTGCTGACAACGGCAGCAAGGATCACAGTGACAGGTTTGTGTGTTGGAGAACAGATTAGATGAAGTCTCTTTTCAGCAAAAATTCAGCAACTTTCATCATTTTGTACAATTTACCAGTAGCAGTGGGAGTTTTTAAGCAGCAGGGTTCGTTATCCTGATGAGGATCCTTATGATAATAACGACAATAGCAATAATGATGTTAATGATAATAAGAATTACAATAGTTATAATATGAATTATAATCATGGTGATAATAATAATGATAATGAATGACTGATAAATGAATAAACAATAACGATAATAATAACGGCGATGATGATACGATGTGCTTGTGGTCATTGTATCATGTATTTTAAATGTCTGTGTTTTTCACTTCTCTGTGTCTCCATAACTGTTCATTACCACTTGTCTCTGATATTGGCTTTCTGTTAAATAGTGTAAAAATTTCATTTTCATGCGTCAGATAATCAGCCAGTGATGAGTGAATGACTCATGGATCCATGCGATAGACTTTGTTTGTTTGACCAGTTGTTAAAATAAAATGTAATACTGAGGGTCAAAGTCAAACTCAGAGCTGAGCAAATGCTATTGGCCAATCATCACATGCACCGAGTCTTCAGTTTGCCCTGAATCAATCTTGTGATTCAACCTACTTCCATGATTCTCCATGCTTCCTAACGTTTGTTCTACACACGCTTCCTGGTCAAAGCCAAGTAGAAAAGAAGGTGTATTCTTGATGATGTGATGGCAGAACATGTGCGGAGGCCCCATCAGAGGAGGTGGAGAAAGAGTGGCAGAAAGTGCGAGGACTGCTGGGCGTCAACGAGCACCTGGCAGGGGTGTCGCACGGTGCTCTGGGTCCCAAAACTGTCCTGGAGATGCGCATCGACGACGCCATCACCAGCGGAGACTATCGCCGGGCGGAGGAGCTGAGTGACCACATGGCCAGTCGGGAGGTATGTCAAGACACGAAGTACAATGATTTCAAACACCTTATGGTTTTCTTTGTCTTTTTCTCCTTGAAAAATCAAGTGTATTGAAAGTGACTGTAAGGCCTGGGAAGTGAATGGATGGTGTGTATTGTGTGCTTTGTGTTGCCTCTCAAACCTTGACCAGTGCACTGAGTTCATGTGAAACTTTGAAACTTTAACTTCTTTGAAACTTTAAGTGTGTCAGTGTGTGTGTTGTGTTTGTCTGTGGGCATGTTTGTGTTTATGTGTGTGATGTGGAGTCGATAAAAAAAAAACAACAACCCCAAAACCAACACCGTTGTTTCTGTTGCAAAATTAGAGCATTGGTATCGCTGATCTGTTTCATATTGTTTTTCTTTGAAATTAAGGATGCGGTTATCAAATCAGTGTGTTGTTTATTCTCTTTTCAGTTTGGGGAAAAAGTTGCCAAGGCCATAGATGCAAAAAACTTTCTGCAACATAAGCAGGTACGTTTTGGGAGTGTCAGTGTAGTGTTCTGTGGAATGATCTCTTTAACTTTGATTCATGTTGGATTTGAGGCATACAATAGATATTATCAAAAACAAAAAGTGTTTTAAAAAGTGGGTAAAAAGTTCAGAGCAGATCTGTTGTATTTATGGACAAATATGTTTACAAGAATTTCTGTAGTGTTTGAAGATGTGCCCTGCAAGTTTTTGGATCAGAACTATGAATGATGCATACATTTGTTGTTCAGTGTTAGGCTTGATTACTTATTTATGGTTTGTAATGTTCATTTTGTGACACATCAGATTTCCCTTGTCATTTCCTTTCCATTTGTACATGTTTCTTATGATGGCAGATTTAGAAGACTGATTCATCATGATATGTCCTATTATGAAAACTGTGAGCATTGTGTAGGTGGTTCCTTCTTCGGTTTACGGTACTTAGTTCTTGAAATGACTTCAGACAAATTTCAGACACAGTCCTACTGTCACATCTTTCAAATTTAATCTCAGAGCATATCTTTTCAAATAGTAAACTATTTTAAACTATAGATCTTTCCCTCCCAGGCTGCCTTTGTGTGTGATTGTGCACATGTTGCTGTGTGTGTGTGTGTGTGTGTGTGTGTGTGTGTGTGTGTGTGTTTGTGTGTGTGTGTGTGTGTGTGTGTGCGTGTGTGTGTGTGTGCGTGTGTGTGTGCGTGCATGTGTGTGTGCGTGTGTGGTGGGGGAGTGTGTGTCGTGGGGGAGTGTGTCGTGGGGAAGGGGGAGGGTGTGTTTGTGTGTGGGGAGTGAGAAAGTCTGTATCAGTTAATGCCTTTCTTTCTTTCCATCTCTCTGTCCTTGTGTCATTAACAGTTTCTTGTTGTTGTGTTTTTTTTTACAGGAGGAGGAAGAGACGGCCAAAGCTAAACGCAAAAAGAAGCTTCACTGGGGGTAAGTTGATGGGTCAGGACTGTTCTGACACTTCCCAGAACAGTAGTCTGAATGACAAATGTTTTTTTTGTTGTTCGAAGATATATATATATATATATACAGGTCTCTGAGATCTTGTTGGGTGACACCCTGAAACATTCAAGAAGATTGCATTTCTCTTGATTAGGAATTTCATTTTGACACCATCTTGACCAGGTGGGCATGAATTGATTTTAAAAATTCGTTTGTGTGTGGGTTGGTTTTTTTTGTGTACATTCATTTACATCAAAGTATTACTTGGTGAAGAACACATGCATGGCATTTAACATTGACATATTGCTCAAATTTTTAGTGACATGCGCTTGTTGAGAACCATTGTTTTGCTAGTTTGGAATGTGCTTAAAGAAAATGATTTGGATGTACAGATAACCACCTCAGAAGTTGTTCACAGCAAGTCCATGTGTAATAGAGTAAGCTTGGCTATGAGCTGTGATTTATTAAGAGATATAGAGAACTAGCACATCCAATGCTCACAGCGCCAAGTTGTAACAAGGTACACTTGGTGGTAAAGGGCTGTGGTTTAGGGATGGATTGAATTTGGTTAAAAGAATTGAAACCCTAAAGGGAATAATTGGACTATTTTATAATGGATATTTATCCTGTCGTAAGGATATTTTCAAGGATCAATATCCTGTCGTAAGAATATTTTTGAAGGATCAAAATCCTGTTTGCCACGTCATGTGACACTAAGGTTACTTATGAAGTCTTGGCTAATACACCGTCAGGAACAAAAGGCTGTGCAAGGCTTCCAGCAATGATTCAGCTGCAGCAGAAGTACTGGTAGAAAGTGAAAATAGTCCTTGTTGGCGTTACTGGGCTATAACTCCCATGAGGTCCATGTTTGTTGACATGTGTGAGTGGGCTTTTCTGTGTAGGTTTTTACTGGTGAGCTGGTATTTAGGCAGCCATGCTCCATTTTCAGGGGTGTACATGCTGTGCACATATATATTTGTATCTTCATTGCCCACAGTACTGGGATCAAATCCAGGACCTTTAGATTGAAAGTCCAGTGCTGTATTGATTCAGTGACAGCACCTATTGTAAGTCTATATGTATGTGTTCTTACTGAAAACTGTTTAAACTCAGTTGTTGTTTTTTCTGTGCAGTTTTGAGGCCAAACATCGATGGGAAACAAAAAGCAACATGTAGATACAGAGGTGGTGTGGTTCGAGTCTACGTGAAGACTAAAATTGTGATGCTCTGTGTGTCATGGGAGTGGCGCTGAATGTTGTCACCGTTTTTGATGCTCAGAGTGTACAGACCTTGGATGTGTTTATCTTGAAATGCAAGAAAGCTTTTTTGTGGTCTGGCTGATTGGGATTAGAATGCGTGTTGTTCACATCTGATGCATGTCTGCAAGTATGCAGGCATTGTGTGCCGTTTTTCTTGCTGTTGGTGGTTGTTTTTTGTGGTGTTGTTGTTTTCTTCAAATAGTGTGGTGAATATGTTGTTGATTTTATAGAGAATGAGTGAGTTGCATTGTGAAACAAGGTGTGTGTATTGTGTCTGCATCGATAGCAAGTGTGAATGAAGCAGAAAGGTAGGTGTTTGTGTGTTTGCATGCGTGCAGGTATGAACATAAACGCTAGGGTGTGTGTTGGGTGGTCAGGTGGGGGGAGGGGGGCAGAAGGGGCAGTTGCATGCATGCAAGTGTGAATGTGGGAGATAAGGGGTGAGAGGAGATTTGTGTGCATGAGAAGTGTGGATGTGTGGGGATTTTGCATAATATATATATGGCAAGTGTGACTGGAGGAGATAGGGATCGTGTGTGGTGTTTGCATGTATGTATGTACTGTGTTGGGCCCAACACTCAGCTTATTTCACAGACTGATATAAGTTAATAGTTGGACCAACAGCAAAGTGAGAGCTGTGTCATCAATAGTTTCTCAATTGCGATGAGAAATCATTTTCAACTTAGTCAAGAACTATGACTTTAAAATTTGGAGGCAAAATTGCATTGGCTCTTAGTGCTGCAGCCTTAGGGCCTAGTTGGCCATTGGGAACCATCCCAACGCCGACTGTCCGAAAACCCTCTTTACTGAGACAGTGGGGATGCAACTTGGGGAAGACGCTCTCCACTATTATTCAAATTCTAGCCCAGATGGTCGGGACAGCAGTTGCCTCCTCTGCTGTTGTGATGGTCATAGTCGGACATGACTGACTATCATATCATGCAGTGTGTACTGTGATTTGGAAACATTCTGCTTCACTGACACTGATTGGAAGTAAATGCTGAAACTGCATTTGTGACTGATTGACCAGGGGACAGAGTGTTTGTATCCAGCACCTTCAGTGTGTTTTCTTCCATTGAGTTAGATATTTCATAACGGCCTGTTGTTCAGTTTCTGTGTGTGCATGCGTGCGTGCGTGCGTGCATGCGTGTTGAGGACCAGGAGAATTCAAATAACAATTTCTTGCCATTAAAATGTTCTCTCTCCCTCCCTCTCTCTCTCACACACACACACACAGAAACCACACACACACACACACACACACACACACACACACACACACTTAGTATACAGGTGTTGCATGTTCTCACACATTTTATTTCAAAATGTATACAGCTGACAAAACGAACCAAATTCTCACACATTTTATTTCAAAATGTATACAACTGATAAAACGAACCAAACTGTCATTTCGTTTTACATGCAGGCATCCACACACACACAGTTTATTAAATATTGCTTGGTAAATAATTGTGACATAAACAGGATACACCAAATATAGAAAACAACAACACAACCTTCAGAACCTTTCAGTTTTTTGTTGTCAGCAGTGGTCAGCGGGTGGACCACTTGCATTTATTTTGGTTTGTTTACAAACAGTCAACTTGCTTTGATTCAGAAACTGCATCTGGCTGTTTGAAATGTTACAGAGCATGATTCATTTTGCTTGCTTGCTTTACATTTGTTGAGACATGTAACATGTGAGTATCATTTTCTGGTCATTGTGAATAATGCTACTGTTTATTGGAAGTCTGTGTGTGTGTGTGTGTGTGTGCGCGCGCGTGTGTGTCTGTCAGTCTGTCTGTGCAAGGAAATATTATTTTTAAAGAATATAAACTGAGTTTCTAATCCCCCAACGTTTTCCATGTAAGCTTCATTCAACGGAATCAGAACATGGAGCAAAAAAAAAAAAAGAAAAAAAGAAAGGGGGTCAAAAGAAACAAAATGTTTTCGAAAATGAAATTAATAAACACTGAGGCCAGGCGACCAAATGATTAACAAATAGTAAAGAGTGGTAACTCTCTCCACACACATGGTACATAACTCCAAGTCAATGCTGCTTACGCCACTAATTCAGCTAGCACACGGGTAAATAAAAGGTACATTGGAACAAACCCAGACACTTCATCAAAAAGGAAGCGCCGGGCTTGTCTTAACCTGTCTGGGTTTGTTCCAGTGTACCTTTTATTCACCTGTGTGCTAGCTGAATCGGTAGCTTAAGCAGCATTGGCTTGAAGTTATGTATCATGTGTGTGGAGAGAGTTATTACTCTTTACTTTTCGAAAATGGGTTTGAATTTGAATCAGTCGAAGAGACAGGGAACTATTTAAAACTCCCATCATCATTCATCAGCTGCGCCATGTCAGAATTCATCTTTGTCCCCAGCAGAGCAGTGCAAAGGGACTGAATTCATTTTCTTCATCAATAAAACATGAATGGTGTAACATGTGCATTTCGTATTCTTGTGTATATTTATAGCACAGATGGCAGTAATACTGACGTGATGTTTTGAAATCTGTGTGTCAGTCTGTCTCTCGCTTTCTCTCACACGCAACCAGAACAAATGTGTGCACGCGCACACACGCTCAAACACACACACACACACACTGTATCTCTCTCTCTCTCACACACATACACACACACACCTAACACTGCCAATACTCTGCATGCTTACAGACTTCATGAAGTTATCCAACCGATCCTCATTTCAATCTAAAGTTATCATAACATTACATTTATTTTTCGTGATGTCTCCATTGGTGAGAAGGATGAAAAAAAGTGAATGACAGTACTTTCCGATGGTAAAAATCACTTCGCTATTTGCAGATTTCATCTTGCTTCTTAACACCTTTACTTTGATTGTCTGCATGTTTTTTTTTTCAGGCAGCATGCATCCCGTATATAAATGTGATGAAAATATATGAAAAAATGTCCTCTGGTTTGAACGTGTGTGTGTGTGTGTGTGAGCAAACGTGATAATTATATGCAAGTGCGCTATATCTATAATCAACGTGGATTAAGGAATAAAATTCAGACGTCTGCCTCTCTAAGCATGAAATTGAAGAATAAGTTGTTATGAATTTAAGAGTTCACGTGTATTGTCAAGTCTGTCAGCAGACTCGTTTATGACTACACAACTCAGCTAGCCATGAGAAAAAGAGCACTCAGTTCTACTGATGAATGTCTACCGCACATGCAGTAAACTCGTATGGCATTGCCCTCGCACCGTTCGTCCCAAAATACACGTAGACAGCAGCAACCATGCCTGTCTTGTCACGGGAGTTTCATATTTCTATATTCGTTTCTAAAGAAAAAAACTGAATTTAAAATAATTATTATTCTGTTAGGGGTGGGGCATTGTATGGTGTGTGTGTATGTGTGTGTGTATTTATGTGTGTGTGTGTGTGTGTGTGCCGTGCATGCTCGCGAGCATGTGTGTGTGTGTGTGTGTGTGTGTCAGTTCATGCGCATGCATGTTTTGTTGTGTGTGTGTGCACATGCATACCTATGTCAGTGTGTGCGCTGATGCATCCATAAATTCATCTTCACAAGGAAAATTCGCCCAGAAGGCCGGAAGAACTCGTGATATTTAAGCAGACCTTGGCAGCTGATGGACGGGTGATATAAAGACAGGCTGGCTGGGCACAGTGACTTCTCTTTGGTAAACAGCTTGCAGTTCACTGGCTGTGTGGGGATCACTTTGGCTTGGAAGCATTTGCATTCTGAAAGAAAAAAGATCATCATTATTTATCATTTTTGATTGTGTGCGTGTGTGTGACACAGAGAGAGAGATACTTTGCAAGGTCGTTTTAATTTCCATTCCATTAATATGTCCAGTAAAACTGAGAAAGAGAGAGAGAGAGAGAGAGAGAGAGCAAGCGAAGGGAAACAAGCAATGAGCGTCTAAACACAAGGCTGAAATAGATTGTCTCCCTGGACACAAGCTTTCGCGGCGCACAATAAATAACATACCTTTCAGCTAAGACAACCGTGAGAGCGACTGAAGAAAGTTATATAACGTCAGTTGATGAGTGTTAAATCATGATTTCAGTAAGTATGACTGAGGTGAGACCACTGAGATATGTATGTCTATAGGTGAGACTTTGCGCTCGCGTGCTGAAGGACAGAGCGCGACTGATTCAGTGATAGTGCAGGCAACTTGGTTTTCACACTGATGTCACACAAAGCACGTGACATCAACGCAGTCGTAATTGCGGAGGTCGGACTGTCAGCATAAAAGGAACAAGAGAGGCAAGGCCTTCAAGACTCACTTGTGATATATATATTTTTTTTTAATCCAAGCTTTTTATGTATTGAGTATAATTTCAAAATGTAATGTTAAAGATGAGAAAGATCAGTTTAAAGCAAATTAACTCCCCTGGCATTACATAGTAATTTCCCTTTTTTACTACCTGTACCAAACGTTTGCAAAATAAATAAAAATTCCATGCTTAGCAAAAGAAGTTCCTGTTTGAACAAAAAATGATAATAATGACTGCTCTAGCTGTTGGGTCAGAAATCAGATCAAAGTGCCAAGTTTAGAGAATACCAAAAATATAAATATAACAGTAAATGCAGTTTGCATATAATTAGGCTTCATTTATTATTTTTTTGTGCCCATCCCAGAGGCGCAATATTGTTTTAAACAAGATGACTGGAAAGAACTGAATTTTTCCTATTTTTATGCCTAATTTGGTGTCAACTGACAAAGTAGTTGCAGAGAAAATGTCAATGTTAAAGTTTACCACGGACACACAGACACACGGACACACACACACACACACACAGACAACCGAACACCGGGTTAAAACATAGACTCACTTTGTTTACACAAGTGAGTCAAAAATCGTGTGCTCGAATCGAAACAAATTTTACTCAGTGTTATTTCATAGCTGGCATTTCTACTCGTCGGTCACTAGTTAATCAGTTTGACGATTTGTCTCGCATATTTTCATGTGCAAGATCGGAATGTGATAGTTATCGCTCCGGAGGCGTTCATCAACAGTACAAGTTGTAGGTAAACTGCTGGATCTTCGACAATTTAATTTAGCCCTGCGGGCGCGAACACACACACACACACACAGACACACACACTCACACTCACACACACACACACACACACAGACACACGGCACACACACACACACACACACACACACACACACACACACACACACTTTAGCGATGACACACATTGACACTCGGCACCGACGGACACATACAGAGTGTGACTGGACCACGGACGTACATAAGTCTGTGGATGTGACATACAAACACGAACGCAAGCACTACAAACACACCGCACATTCTTAAGGACAAACTGATTGTATGAGATCTTTATTCATCTCAGTTTTGATCAGTTTTCCAACGGATATAGGAAAAGAATGTGTTCTCACTTACATCATGTGTGTGTGCCAGTGTGTGTGTGCGCGCGCGTGCGATCTTGCTATATTTTTCACCGTATCGCTGTTCCGCTTGTCTGCCCAATACAGATGGGAAGGAAAGAAGAAAAAGAAAAAAAGAAAGAAAAGAGAGAGATATATATCTATATAATAAATTAAACAACAACAACAACAACCCCCCCCCCAAAAAAAAAAAAAAAAAAAACAACAACAACAAAAAAACAAACAAAAAAAAACACACAAAAAAAACAAAAAAACAAAAACAAAACAAAACAAAACAAACAAGAGAGGCAAGGCCTTCAAGACTCACTTGTGATACACTTTAAAAAAAAATCCAAGCTTTTTATGTATTGAGTATAATTTCAAAATGTAATGTTCAAGATGAGAAAGATCAGTTTAAAGCAAATTAACTCCCCTAGCATTAACTACAGAGTAATTTCCCTTTTTTACTATCTGTACCAAAACGTTTGCAAAATAAATTAAACTTCCATGCTTAGCAAAAGAAGTTCCTGTTTGAACAAAAAATTATAATAATGACTGCTCTTGTTGCTAGGTCAGAATATCAGATCAAAGTGCCAAGTTTAGAGAATACCAAAAATATAAATATGCAGTTTGCATATAATTAGGCTTCATTTTTTATTTTTTTTGTGCCCATCCCAGAGGTGCAATATTGTTTTCAACAAGATGACTGGAAAGAACTGAATTTTTCCTATTTTTATGCCTAATTTGGTGTCAACTGACAAAGTATTTGCAGAGAAAATGTCAATGTTAAAGTTTACCACGGACACACAGACACAGACACACACACACACACACACACATACACAGACAACCGAACGCCGGGTTAAAACATAGACTCATTTTGTTTACACAAGTGAGTCAAAAACAGGGGAAAAAAAAAGGGGCAGCTGACGCAAAGGGAGACGATCCAGTTTAGCAACACCAGAACAGCAGTTACCGTTCGTGTTCTTCGTTCAGTGAGCTGAGTCAAACCGTCTGAATAATTTGAGTTCTGTTGCTCGGATCAGACCAGTATCGCTTTTATAATACTACTATATAATTTATTGCTAATCGTGTCTTGAAAGTTGTCACGGACAAGACAAGATAACAGATGATACGATCTGGTAATAACCGTGTTTTAGCACTCTGTCCTCTGAAATAAGCTTCAGTTGAGCCTGTTAATGATTTCATTATAAATCGTCGACGGACTCATCTTCATAAAATGACGAGTGTCGTCTGGTCATTCGAGTTACGGAGTGCATATACACTAAAACGATGCAGAACTATCATCACGTGCTCGCATGTGTGCACTCATGTACTGACGCACCACTGAGCATGCACACACACACACCGGCACACTGACACACGTACACACACACCGGCCGGCGCGCGCGTCGGCACACACACACACACACACACTTACATATACACATACACATACTAACACACACACGCACACACACACTGGCAAACACACACATACACACTCACACGCCGCCGAGGTGAACCATGCATATGCACAAGCAAAACAAAAAAAAGAAAGAAAAAAAAAGACCATGCAAAATGATTACTATTAAATTGTGTCACTTTATCAAACGTGCAATACATAACTGATCTTCATTTCTGTACAAATAGCATGCACGCCTTTCTGCACAGGCATATAAACACATACGCACACACACCGACACAAACACACACACACACACCGACACACACACACACACACACACACACACACACACACACACACACACACAGGTAGAGGCCGGTATCGATCCCATCAGTGATCTCCCAATATATCCAGACATTTCCCCCAAAGCTATCATTTTTGCTCGCTGCCAGAAACTAGTACACGCTGAGAACATGTCTTCACGTAGCCGACAGTTCCCCTGCAGCCGTGCTATGAATTCCTTCATGCCCTGTGCATACCAGCTGTGCTTAATAATTAAATTCATCTGTTGAACTGTTTGGACCCTTTGGTGAGAAGTTACGGTGCACAGAGAGAGAGAGAGAGAGAGAGAGAGAGAGAGAGAGAGAGGATGGAGTGGGAGGGATAAGGGAGGGACCGGTAGAAACAAAGTCTACCCATCTGCTTCTGTTTTAATTCATTTTCTTCGTTTCACCCCTTGGCTTAAAAAAAAAAAGAAGAAAAAAAAAAGGAGTCGATTACGCTTTGTATCTTTTCTGCTTGTTGGTCATATCCCGTCCCCCCCCCCCTCCCCCCTCTGTTTCCTGTCTTATCCTCCTAACACCCCCCTCCCCCCTCTGTTTCCTGTCTTATCCTCCTAACACCCCCTCCCCCCTCTGTTTCCTGTCTTATCCTCCTAACACCCCCCTCCCCCCTCCTCTGTTTCCTGTCTTATCCTCCTGACACCCCCCTCCCCCCTCTGTTTCCTGTCTTATCCTCCTAACACCCCCCTCCCCCCTCTGTTTTCTCTTATCCTCCTGACACCCCCCTCCCCCCTCTGTTTTCTCTTATCCTCCTAACACCCCCCTCCCCCCTCTGTTTTCTCTTATCCTCATAACACCCCCCTCCTCCCTCTGTTTTCTCTTATCCTCATAACACCCCCCTCCTCCCTCTGTTTTCTCTTATCCTCCTAACACCCCCCTCCTCCCTCTGTTTTCTCTTATCCTCCTAACACCCCCCTCCCCCCTCTGTTTTCTCTTATCCTCCTAACACCCCCCTCCCCCCTCTGTTTTCTGTCTTATCCTCCTAACACCCCCCTCCCCCCTCTGTTTCCTGTCTTATCCTCCTAACACCCTCCTGCCCCTCTCCACCTTACTTACCCCTCTCTTCCCAACCAAACAAGCAATTCCAACGTGCTCTTTCTTTCTATCCCACTATCTTCCTGACCCCAAACTCCAGTTCCTCTCTCGTTTGCTTCCTATCCAACCTTCCCTCTGTGTGTGTGTGTGTGTGTGTGTGTGTGTGCGTGCGTGCGTGCGACTTTGCTTTCCTTGAAACTCAATACAATGTGGACATTGTAAAGTTTGTGGATGAGTTTTCTCTGCATATCTAAGTTATAATATTACCGATTTTATATTTCACATCAGTTCAATAACTTGAAGCCTTGGGCTTGTTAAAGGATCAGTGTATATATATATATAAACAATAGATTCTCTCTCTCTCCCCCTCTCTCCTCGTTTCCCCAAACCAACCCTGTAATCCCCGGCGCCTAACCCCTCCCCCGCCCCCACATCCCCCCTCCACATAACATGACGAATCGGACAACACAATTCCCTCAGACTTAACTGTGCTGGCTTCAGAATGTCAGAGAGAGAAAGAAATGACTGACGGCATGAGGTGACTGATGACAAGCCCGCCCATCGCGCGCTGTGACGTATAGTCTGCACTGGCTTTTGACGTCAGGAGTCAGTCATAGTGGAAGATCATTGTTCTGCTCTGTTTTGTTCTTCCAGTGGGATCAGTGGAGAGTAGTGGGTTAGGTGAAGAATGGTCAGTGAAACCGATTGCAAATGCGATCGCGCGAGGCTGTTGCGTGTGTGTGTGTGTGTGTGTGTGTGCGTGCGTGCGTAGTGTGCAGTATTCGCACACTTGCATATACTGTCTTTGTGTTGAATTGTAATTTGTGTATCTCCTTTCATTTAATTCATTTCATTCTGTATTTTTCTTCGTTAACAAAAGCAGGGAAGCTGGTACCCTGGTCTGATTTGGGAGAGCTTTTTAAAGCGCGCGCGAGATAGAGACAGGGAGGGAGGGAGGGAGGGGCAGTTCACGTAACTTGGAGATTTGTCGTCAAGAACTTCAAAATCAATACTGTATCCCCCTAGACCCCTAAAGCCCCTGCTCCACCTCCTGAAAAAAATTGGAATCCCTGGTATTTGCCTCTCCCTCGTTTGCAAAAGGCAGAAACACAGAAGACAAGATAATGACAAAACAAGACAAATAATATAACAACAACTAAATCAAACAAACAAAACTGAAAAAAAACAGAAGAAGAGATAAATGCCGTTCTCGACATTCTGTCAGACGAGGGAAATTATACAAATCACCCTCGCAAGCAAGCAGCAGAAACCACACTCACTGTGCAGGACTCCAGCTCGTGAAACAACACAAGCCGCCGCTTCAGAGAAATGTTGATTACCTCCCGTTGCTGGGATCGCCATAATACTCTTGACCATCATCCATCACATCCCCCACCACAAAAAAAAACAACAACAAAAAACAAAAAACCCCACACACACCACTACTCCGAAACTGTTTAGAGGAGCTGGGAAAAATTGGAAGAGGAAAGCAGGCAGCACTTGATGGCCACGGTTTCCAAGACTGAGGTGCCCAGCATGATAGGCTGTCCCCTATTTTTTTCTTTCCGTTTTTGTTTTCTTCGGGGGTGGGGGGGGACAGGGGGAAGAAGGGGAATAATAATAAACAGAGCTTCCACATGATGAATAATTATCCTCCCCTCGTTTCTGGCTACCCCCCCCCCCCCCTTCCTTCCACGCAGTCCAATTCCTCCTCAAGTAATCGTCACAGCTAATCGTCAACTGACGCCGCGGTTCTTGACATTCTCTGCTGTGTTGCAATAGATATAATGACCATGGACTTCTTCTTCTTCTGCGTTCGTGGGCTGCAACTCCCACGTTCACTCGCATATACGCGAGTGGGCTTTTACGTGTATGACCGTTTTACCCCGCCATGTAGGCAGCCATACTCCGCTTTCGGGGTGTGCATGCTGGGTATGTTCATGTTTCCATAACCCACCGAACACTGACATGGATTACAAGATCTCTAACGTGCGTATTTGATCTTCTGCTTGTGTATACACACGAAGGGGGTTCAGGCACTAGCAGGTCTGCACATATGTTGACCTGGGAGATCGTAAAAATCTCCATCCTTTACCCACCAGGCGCCGTCACCGTGATTCGAACCCGGAACCCTCAGATTGAAAGTCCAACGCTTTAACCATTCGGCTATTGCGTCAGTCAATGACCATGGACAAATTGTTTGATTATTGCCTTCGATGGTGATCCTGTCTGCTTTTCGTTTCGCGTCTCCCGCACCCTCGTCAACAACAACAACAACAAAAATGTTCTTTCACCCAGTGTTGTCAACAGACGTTGAAACAACTCAATGATTTAAAGGCATACACGCGTACTGGGGTTCATGTCAATGAAACAGCCTTGGTTTAGTCTCTGTGGTCATCTGGTTAACAAACAATACGTAGCCATCTGAACTGGTCAACGTCTGAAGATTTTATATATTTTTTTTACCACTGTTTTACAGGTTCCACTGACCTCGTTAATATATCAAATATATATATATATATATATATATATATGTGTGTGTGTGTGTGTGTGTGTGTGAATGACCTTGACATCCTTACTGATTCAACACGAAAACAACAAATTTCCTTAGGCGTTTTGGGGCACCAGTTTCGTAGATTACCCCCTTCAAGCTGCTTAAGTGCGACCTTTGCCAAACTGGGTTAAGCTTTGGTAGGGTCATTCGTCTGAACTAGGACGGTACTTTCAACAACAACAAAATATATTCGTAGCGTATTTTCGAAGTTTAGACGCAACTTGTGTCTTCAAAAGTGCCAGAAAGAACAAATCAGTTAGCAATATAATCTGGCTATTCAGTCACATTCACAAAAGGACGTGAGTATCAGTAATAAGTAACAAAAGGATGCGAAATCATTATCGTGTGACACACACACACACACACACACACACACACACACACACCACACCACACCACACACTGCAAACAATTCAAAACCTCTTAACGCACACACACAAACACAACGATGCACGCACTGCACGCAGGTGAACCATGCACATGCACAAAAAAAGACCATGCAAAGTGGTTAGTATCAAAAATGTAGTTTCAACAAACTATCACTTTATTAAACGCGCAATGTACAATGATCCATGTTCTTTACTGTACACAAAGCATAAATGTCGCACTGTACAGGAACACACTGTCACACGCACACACACACACACACACACACACACACACACACACACAACTATTAGCATAAACGAGTTAAAACCATGGAGAAAAAACACGAAAAGTGATAGGTAGCATAATTTCTACTTGCATGTTGCTTTTTTTTATTTTTTTTTTATACACAACTTTTACTTCATTGTAGAAAACACAATGCCACGAGCGGAATTATTTCAACGTAACAAGTATAGATGACAATTTGTAATGCTCTCAGTGTCAACGGTGAATGAAGAAATATACTAGCGATAACATACGGCCATTTCTGTTCTGTTCATTCACAGACTGGCCAGAACTAGTGGACAATATTCACTGTGACACAAAAAATAATAAAAGCAATATTGCAAAGCCTGCAATTGTCTGCTTAAATCACACCTTGAATTCTCAACGAAGTCAATAGTTAATAAAAATCACGAAAAATCAAACAATTCGATATCGACAATAGTCTGATTACTGATATGCTGAACACTTGGTAAGTTATACCAACATTGTCGCGCAAATGTCTGTATATTTACATACTGAACACCTGGTCAAATTACTCGGCTTTTGACGTCACGGAGTAAACAAGAAATAAATGACACAAAATCAGACAGCAGTACATTACATACTATTTTGGAAGAACTTGTTTGTCAGGTAATGAGAATCAGTTAATTTTTATCCATCAAATATATCAGCAGTCTGAATGTTAAACAGAATGATCGCAATGATCAAATTTCTGAGAATTCATTTATTTCCTGTAGTCAAGTAGAGACAGAGAGAGAGAGAGAGAGGAGGGGGAGGGCGAGGGGCGAGAGGGGGGGAGGTTCGTTGTTTTCATTTTCATTCTGTGCATAAAAGTGAGATACCATCCTCCTGATTCGAAGAAATTGTCATGGCGTTCAATTGATACAATAGTTGCGATCGGAAAACACACGCACAGACCAGGAGAGATTGTGGGGGAGGGAGGAGAAGATGGAGCAAGATAAATATGACAAGCAACCACAAAGCCAGTGTGCCTTCTTTTCACTGAATCCCCAAGCTTGCAAAGCTGCCTTGATTAGATCCTTGTCCTAGTAGGAATACTATAAGCTTGGAAATGCTACACCCTCTCGCTCTCCTCCCTCGAACAAAAGGGAGGGCCAATCTCTGGCTCTGGTGACAATGACGGAAGTGATTGTCTAATTTGCCCTAACTCTCGTATCCTTCCAGATATTATTCTGTTTCCATTACGGAATAATTGGGTTTTCCAAACGTGAATTTTGTTTTGCTTTGTCTATATTCTTGGCCTTCTCCTGCATTTTATGTGGAATTGGAACTCATCAAAACCATGACAACGTTTGCCATCGATAAGCATTCTGATTTCATCCGTTTCCCGAATAGGTTTTGTGTACATCTTTTTTTTTTTCTTTTCTGTGAGTCATATACATGGCCTAGCGACTCGTTACATTTTCTTCAGCCGAGTTTGTCCCTACGAAAACGTTTCCTGCTGACGTGTGTGAAGAGAGAGGGAACGGCCGACTGTTTGTTTTTTTGGGGGGATGTTATTGCTTTTAATATCACACAATCACACCTATCTTTTTTCTCTCTTTGTCGCTTACACCCCAACCCTCTGCGGTTTGTCAACAGCCACTCCCCATTCACTCCTCTATACCCCTTCTATCCCTTACAACAGTTTCCATTTGCACCTTGATCTCTCTTATCCAACCCTTCGGAGTTAACCTCGTTCACTTCCCTATCCCAAAGTCCCCAACACTCTCCTCCTGGTTTCCCAAACAAACCTAGTTATCCCCAGTCCCACAGACATGGAGAATCGGACAACACAGTTCCCTAAGATTGTGCTGGCTTCAGAATGCCACAGAGAGAAGGAAATGACTGACGGCGCGAGGTGACTGATGACAACCTGGCCCATGGCGTGCAATCTTCCTGTGATGTATAGCCTGCACTTTTGACGTCAGGGTCCACAGAAGACGTCATCATTCTGACATGTTTTCTTTCTTTCTTTTTTTTTTTTCATTGGGGTGGATGAAGGTGGAGACTTCCGAGTGTGCACGTGCACGCGTAGGAAGCTTGTGCGTATTCAGTTACGTTTCTGTTTTTGATCACAAGGGAAAGAGGAACTTAAATTTAAACCATGCTCTTTGAGAACGATTTGGAATCAAAGACAGGGGGGCGGGGGAGGAGACACTTTGACACTTGAATGTCATTGGCCATCAGGTCTTCATGACATGAGTGAAGAGACAGAGAGGAGACACTTTGATACTTGAATGTCATTGGCCATTGGGTCCTTATGACATGAGTGAAGAGACAGAGAGGAGACACTGATACTTGAATGTCACTGGCCATCAGGTCTTCATGACATGAGTGAAGAGACAGGAGACACTGATACTTGAATGTCACTGGCCATCAGGTCTTCATGACATGAGTGAAGAGACAGGAGACACTGATACTTGAATGTCACTGGCCATCAGGTCTTCATGACGTGAGTGAAGAGACAGAGAGGAGACACTGATACTTGAATGACACTGGCCATCAGGTCTTCATGACGTGAGTGAAGAGACAGGAGACACTGATACTTGAATGTCACTGGCCATCAGGTCTTCATGACGTGAGTGAAGAGACAGAGAGGAGACACTGATACTTGAATGTCACTGGCCATCAGGTCTTCATGACATGAGTGATGAGACAGGAGACACTGATACTTGAATGTCACTGGCCATCAGGTCTTCATGACATGAGTGAAGAGACAGAGAGGAGACACTTTGATACTTGAATGTCACTGGCCATCAGGTCCTTATGACATGAGTGAAGAGACAGAGAGGAGACACTGATACTTGAATGTCACTGGCCATCAGGTCTTCATGACATGAGTGAAGAGACAGAGAGGAGACACTGATACTTGAATGTCACTGGCCATCAGGTCTTCATGACATGAGTGAAGAGACAGAGAGGAGACACTGATACTTGAATGTCATTGGCCATCAGGTCTTCATGACGTGAGTGAAGAGACAGAGAGGAGACACTGATACTTGAATGTCATTGGCCATCAGGTCTTCATGACGTGAGTGAAGAGACAGGAGACACTGATACTTGAATGTCACTGGCCATCAGGTCTTCATGACGTGAGTGAAGAGACAGGAGACACTGATACTTGAATGTCACTGGCCATCAGGTCTTCATGACATGAGTGAAGAGACAGAGAGGAGACACTGATACTTGAATGTCACTGGCCATCAGGTCTTCATGACATGAGTGAAGAGACAGA
Source organism: Babylonia areolata (assembly GCF_041734735.1). Classification (NCBI taxonomy): domain Eukaryota; kingdom Metazoa; phylum Mollusca; class Gastropoda; order Neogastropoda; family Buccinidae; genus Babylonia; species Babylonia areolata. Next base: position 45,570,749 of record NC_134894.1, on the reverse strand, counting down.
CAGGAGACACTGATACTTGAATGTCACTGGCCATCAGGTCTTCATGACATGAGTGAAGAGACAGAGAGGAGACACTGATACTTGAATGTCACTGGCCATCAGGTCTTCATGACATGAGTGAAGAGACAGAGAGGAGACACTTTGACACTTGAATGTCATTGGCCATCAGGTCTTCATGACATGAGTGAAGAGACAGAGAGGAGACACTTTGATACTTGAATGTCATTGGCCATTGGGTCCTTATGACATGAGTGAAGAGAGAGAATGAGAGAGACAGAGAAAGAGACCGGTGACACACACACACACACACACACACAGAGGGAGGGTGGGAGTGGGGGTGGGAGGGGGATGGAAAACTGGGATGTGGGAAAAGAAAGAAAGGGGGAATGCAAGGGAAGTGAAGAGGAGAGCTTCGAAGTTAGCAAACATCGTAAATCAATATCTTATTGCTCCAACCATCCGCCCGCTAGTTCCTTCTGGCTTTGAAGAAGCCCCCGTTATTTATAGCCCCCCTCGTTTGCAAATGGCAGAGACGCAACAGACTACGTAACGATGGGCGATGGGACCAGACAGATGTATCATAGCATTTCATATAAAATGAAAATAAATAAAATATAGAAAGAAAAAAAAGAAGAAGAAGAAAAAAAAACAACGTAAATGCTATCACCAACAACCTGCTGAACGCCATTACAAATAAATCACCAGCGCAGGCCAGCAGAGCCGGATTCACGAGGGCGCCCAGCACGTGATACACCCACAACACAAGCGGTGTCCACTGAGGAGAAACGCTAATCACCTCACGTTGCCAGAACACCACGCTCTGACCCTCATCCATCATAATACCACCACCACCACCCACCGCAATTTCCTCGGCCCACCCCTCCTCTTCAGAAGACACTGCTCGGAAGTGGTTGGAAGCGTCCAGAAAATTGGAAGGAGGGGAAAAATGGAAGGGCAGCCGCTTGACAACTGTGGTTTCCGTTTCCAAGAGAGGCCCAATATGACAAGTTGTCCCCGTGGTGGCAGTTATTTTGTTGTTGTTATTGTTGTTTTCTCCGGATGTTTTTGGCGAAAGGGGGAGGGCAGGTTGAGGGGATGGGGGTGGGCGGGGAGGGTGGGGTGGGGTAGGCGGTGGGGAGAGTGGAGACAGATCCCATATGATAAATAGCCCCCCTGACATCAAAACCCTCCACAGGATGAATGGCCACAGCTATTCCGGATCCTTGACGCCGGTCCTTAAGGGCTCTGATGTGCAGTCACAGACAGCAATATGCCCCGCGGAATATGATTTTGTTTGATGGTTTGTTCTTGATGCAGTCTTGATTTTTTTGTGTTTTGATTTCCAACGCTGAATTTTTCGCTTCTCTCCCACATCATCGTCAACAAACAAGCATGTCACTTCTCCCGCTGCGGTCAACAGACACTTAAAGAAGCACACACATGCTAAGCTTCATACTAGTAAAAACATTCTTGCCATCTCCTAAAAGAACTGAACCTTTAAAGGCCTACAGCATCCTTCCCCGATTTAGACAGCAGACTGGTCGATAGGTCCATTCCTGTCGATACGGCTCTGGCTGTGTCAGACCTAACTAACAAGCAGAACAAACAGACGTCGCGATGAGCGGTCTGTGTACATATTGTTAGTAACCCAGTGCGTTTATTTTAGTAACCCAGTGCGTTTATTATCTGAGGCCCTAACAGGGTTATTTCGTCAACACTGAGAGCACGCTGGCACGAGTGTCGTTAGTGTTTGTTTGTTTGTTTGTTTCATTGTTTGTCGCGTGTCTGTCACAGTGACTGTGACCCAGCCATTTCCCATTCCGCGGACAGCTCGAGGGTTCTGCATAATGCCATGACGCTCACGTGTCGAGGCAAGCAACAAACTGTGCCAAACAAACTGTGCCAAGCCCCCCCCCCCCCAACCCACCCACCCCCACCGTTCGTGGAAAGCCCACCCCATCCGCACCATTCTGACGCTGCCAGTGCTGCCAACATCTAAATGAATTATATATACAGCCAGCCCAGTGGATGCTTCTGGTGCCATAGCCTGCGCTGTTGTGATTCGCAGAGACCATCTTATACAGAAATACCAGTATCAAACAGAACAAATATTCAACATCAGACACTGACTTCCATTCACGGATTCGAACATCCCATGCACCATCTTCTTCAACCACATGTAGATAGTATGCCACGTGGGTGAATAAAAAAACAAACACAAAAAACAAAACAAAAAAACCCACCCTACTACCAGCAAATACTGCACGGTCATGGAATGGAATCAGGCATGCTGGAGAACAGACAAGAAGGAGATAACTTTTGGATTATGGAGTTCAGGACTATTGATACCAAAGACCCGGGTCTCAAAATCACGATGGGCAAGAGGCTATTGCCACCAGACTGCAATGGACATTTGCAAAGGTAGCATTCTTGGTGTAAAAATGTATGAAGCTGTGGTTTTCGCGTTTCAATCGACATCTCAACGACGAAGGTTTCATGACCGAATTGCTTATTTAAAAGGTAAGCACGTTAGTTAAATTCGTAAGAGGAGATGCTTAGTTTTGTTGTGTGTCCAGACCCTAAGATGTACTAGACCTTCATTATCATCAACTCTGTTTTCCATCCATATGCCGCCGTCGTGAAATTCTAAAGACTAACTTTCGACATTGACCTCATTTTTGTTTTTCTTTTTCCTTCAGAGAACACACAACACCAGATAAAAAATGTTCAGTGGGGTGGCGGCTTCTCTGTACTGCTCGTGTCTCTCCATTTCCAACCTCACTTTATTTCTAAATTATGCTATCTATTTTCCTAACACTCATGGCGAGGCTCCATTTTTCAAAAGAAATGTTAGAAATGGGCATGCATCAGTACAGTACGTCAGCGAAATATACACGTGTTGCACCGAAGTCGAAACCTCCAGTATTTTTGCTCTGATCACAAGCTTTATTTTCTCACTGTACAATTGCTATTTCTTATGCAGGCATATTACAATCTCCTTATAAGCAATAGCAAATTAATCATTACGTTTCACAACTTTACTATAAAAAGGGGGGTGGGGGATGGGAGGGGGTGGGGCAGTCAACAAAGTTTGCAAAAACTGATAATATACACATGTATACATATATACAAAACGGAAGAGAGGGTTGTATCTAAGGCATCATGCATATATGGATTTGGGGAAAAAAACATATGCATCGTATCACTGAAATGCATGCCATCGCTATTTCTCGTGGGAGAGAACTCCATGCTGACATGAAAACATCCGCACACGCAGGCAAGGGCAGTGAAAGACTGACACAACGGGAAGGGGGAGGGGAGGGAGAGGGGGGAAAGCAAGGAAGAGAGGATAAAACACACCAGGGTGAGGGAGGAGCGGAGGGTGGAGGTGGGGGTGGGGGATGGGGTGGTCAAGGTCAGAACAGCGCAGGGCACGTGAAAGGCAAGAAACCACCACTACTATACTTGGCTGCACAGGCCCTGGCCGTGGTCCGAATCGTTGGAGGAGGTCTCCTGGGAGGAGGTGAGGGAATAGTTGGCCGAGTCCCTACGCCCGATCTCCGCCTTAGTCCTGGGCACCACGTTGAGGTGCCGCGAGTACACGTGCCCCGCCTTGTCGATGGACAGGTAATCCATCTTGCCCAGCTGCCTGGGCGGCTTGTCCGACGGCGACGACGACGACACAGAACACGGCGGCACAACACTCAACTGTCCGTTCTCCCGTATGGACGGCAGGCTGCTGCCGCTCTCCGACTCGAACGTGCTGTTGGCCAGGCTGCCGGGCGGCTTGGGCGTGTAGTACTGCGACCCTTGGTGCGGGCTGTTGTTGTTGTGGTGGTGGTGCGCGTGCTGGAAGCTGTGGTTGTGGTGGTCGTGGTGGTGGTGATGGTCGTCGTCGCTGCCGCTGACAGTGGAGCCCTGTTTGCTGGAGCGGACTCCGGAGTCCAGGGAGTCGTCCAGGCGGAGGGTGATATCCCCCAGGTCGGCATCCACAGCAGGCCGCCGCCTGTCTCCGTCAGGACGGTCCAGGTCCGTGCTGCTGCTGCCTCCGCCTATCCCGTTAATCATGACGGTGGCCGGGGCGGTGGTTGTGGTGGTGGTGTGTGTGGGTGAGTCCGCGCCGGGGTCTCTTTCCAAGGACCCGTACTGGCCCAGCTGCATGTTGCGGCGCTGCTCCCTGTAGGTGCTGGCCGTGCGGGAGGACTCCTTCAGCTTGTCCCTGAAGGAGGACATCAGGGTGGGCAGAGGGTCGGCCGCCACCGCCGTGCTGGGAGGGGCAGCAGCGCCTTCCACGTCCCGCGACAGGTTGTTGAGGCTGTTGCTCTTCTGCTGACTGTGGTCCACCACAGCGTACAGGTCATCGCACTTGCTGCGGATGCTGTTGCGGTATTCCCGTGTCAAGGTGTTGTCCCCCTTGCCGTTCTGCCTGCGCATCTTCACTCCGCCACTCCCGGCGGCAGAGGCGTCTCCCGAGCTGCTTCCGTCTCCGTGGTAACCCATGGCGGAGGCGGCAGCGGGATGGGAGGTCTTCATGTTGTCGTGCACATCCACCTTGACGTTGAGGTGTCTGGGAGGTGCGGACTGCCCGCCGCCCCCCGTGTCGCCAGTGCCCCCGTAGTCCCCCCCGCTGGCCCGTCGGTCCGTGCTGTGCACAGAGTCGTCGAACGTCACTCTCTGTCCCCCGTGTCGCCGACCGCCAGGGCGCACCTTTCGTCTGGCGCCTCCCCCGTGGGGGAGGGAGGACAGGCAGTCCATGTCCCCCGGGTTGGTGGGGTCCGACTCCTCCGTCCCCGCCTCGGAGTGGGCCACGTCGTGGTCCGGCGTCACCTCCCCGTAACCGTTAGACAAGGCCTCCAGGTATCCCGGCGGGGAATCTCTGTTGTGACCGCGGCGACCCCCGCTCCTGCTGCCACCCACCCCCACCCCCACGTCCTGCATCTCCAGGCTGTGGCCGCCGCCACCGTCCCCGTTACCGCTGCTTCGGTCAAAGGTGGGGTTCTTCATGACCTGGTCGTCGTGGATCATGAAGAGCGGCTTGCCCAGCGGCACGTAGTCCAGGATGCGGAACTGCCAGCGCTGCTTGATGGTCAGGCCGAACCAGAGGGCGATCCACAGGATCATGTAGCACACCTCCGCCACCAGCCCCGTCAGCACCAGCCCGTCCCGCGTGGGCCGGTACAGATTGACCAGGTCGTACATCAGTGGCCCTTTGCAGACCGCCAGACCCACAAGGGCCGCCATGGCGCACGAGTGGGGGACGTAACCCTGGCAGCCGCTATTCACCACGATCGTCTTCTTCACGTAGTTCTCCTCCTGCTGGTGGTGGCTGCGGTGCTTGCGCTCCACGATGCGAAGCTTCTCGGCGAAGTAGTGCGAGCCGTACTCGAAGACGATCATGGTGGACAGCAGCATGACGGCGGAGCCCAGGAAGTAGAGAGCCAGCGAGACCCCGCAGCCCAGCGAGAGGTCCACGTTGATGTAGAGGCGGTGGTTGCGGCAGACCTTGTACTGGCAGCCGAAGGCGGAGTAGCCCAGAAGGCCCGTCAGGGACATGGCCAGCAGCTGCAGGGCGAACACCACCGTCAGCGCCTTGTTCGTGTACCTGCCCACAGGGTGTTGACAGAGAATGGTGTTGTTTGGTTGGTTGGTTATGAAGCTTTTTCTGGGTACGGTGGAAAAATCATTATACAATACGTTCTGTCTCTGTCTGTCCGTCTGTCACACACACACACACACACACACAAACACACACACACTTTTCTCCTTTCCTCTAATATCGACAGATTGATATGCAAGCACGCACTCACATACACACACACACACACACGCGCGCGCGCGCGCACACACACACACACACACACACACACTCACGCACACACACATACACGCACAGACATACGCAGTTCTCTCCTTTCCACATACACAGACAGACAGATATGCAAGCACGCACACACACACACACACAGAGGAAAGCACGTGCCTACATAATACTGGCATTGCTCCGCAACAAATAGGCATCGAATGTGGTTATTAAAAATTAATATTTCTTATCACAGACAGCATAATCTATTCTGCTTCTCTTATGAATCACCATGGGGTCGTTTAATTTGTCATTGTCTTCTGCGTCCTGGTAACCACACGCTCAGGAAGAACAGACACTTTACAAAATTGAGAAACACACACACACACACACACACAAACACACACTTCAAGTTCTCCATTTAACACAGACACACACTCACACACACTGTGACACACAGGCACACACACACACACACAAACACTGACACACACACACACACGATTACACATACACAAATGTATTGAACACATCTCCTGTTGTCAAATATTTCTGTCAGAGTGAGAGTGTAGAGAGTGAAGATTTGAATAGGTTAATAATATGGAAAGCCTGGGTTCATGTGAGAGAGTAGGAGAGAAAACTTAGAACTCACAAAGAGAGAGAGAGAGCGAGGGGGGGCGGGGGGGGGGGGGGGGGGGGGGGGGGGGGGGGGGGGACGGAGAGAACACGTCTTCGGCGCTTGCACGAGATGACAATCGCATTTCATTTCCTTTCCCATTCCGCGCGCAGTATAGCGACAAAATTACACGCGCCTTCAAAGAAAATCAGAAAAGCGTATTATTACGTTGATCTGCAGGTGACTGCAATATGAAGATGTTCGGGTTTTTTATTTTTTTTTATTTTTTATTTTTTATTTAAGGGGGTTATAATCATAACCTTTCCTTTCCTCTCCAGTTCCTTCGCTGTCATGAATACTTCAGCTTGAGGACAGCGGTTGACGAAAGCCACACAACAACTGTGTTCTGAAGTCTTCTTTAACCCTTTCACCGCCAAGCTCGCATTTATGCACAAGCGTGGTAAAGGACCCATGTCACTGAAAGGTGACCATTCATTGGTCAGTTATCCATGAACCTACTGCTCTTAATGTTCGGTGGTAGGAATTGGCCTCCACTGTTTACAGTGGGTCAGACCGATCGTGATGTCCTTAAACAGAACCCTGTTCACTGTTTAGACAATGAACGAGTTGAAACATAAGGACAAGGCTGAGCTAATTTCGTTTCAGCGATAATAACCCGCCCTTTCTGTTGATGCCAAGGGTTGCCATTAGGAACGCCGTATAACTGCATTTTCGTAATAAAAGAGCTATACTACTATAACAGAAGAAATAAGATCATTATCTGAGACAGAGAAGCGTCTTCTGCGCCCCATAATATGTCATACTTCAGAAGGAAAGGTTGGGAAATATCACGCGTATTAGCATGTGCTTGATTGTACACTTAGCAGCTTGCAGCAAATGTATAATAATTGCGACATCAACAACAGAGTTCTTTTTTGTTGTTGTTATTGCTGTTCCTCTTGGGGAAAAAAAGTCGTCAGCATATTGGGGTGAGAGAGAGATGAGAGGGGTACGCTGTGTGTGTGTGTGTGTGTGGGGGGGGGGGGGGGGGGCGGCGGGGGGGGGGGGGCGGTGGAGAGAGGGGGAGGCGGAAGGCATGTCACTAGGCTTAAACGCATGAATATCCCTGCACTTATGTCTAGTTTCGTTTTCGAAAAAATAATATCACACACACGCACACACACACACATTTTTTTTTCTTTCTCCCAGGATCTAAAGAATCGGTATTTACAGGGTTTCAGCTTTGATATGGCCTTGCGTGACCGACCGCCTGGGAAATAAGCAACAGAAAGATAAAGACCCCACCCCCCCACCCCCTGCACCCCGTCCACCAATAAACTCCTCCATCCCGCCCCCCTCCACACGTGCGCGCGCGCGCACACACACACACACACACATCGAACCACAACCCCCCCCCCGCCTCCCCCCCCCCACCCGACCCCAGCAACGCACACACCACCACACACCACCACCAACCACACAACTGACCAGAACACAGAAGCGTAGCGGACGCTGAAGGTGAGGAGGCCCAGCGCGAAGTTGACGAAGGCCAAGGACACGGAGTGGTCAGCGCCCCAGCCCCCTCCTCCGGGCGGGGGTCGGACGGTGGGCACCAGCACCCTGGAGCCGTTGGCCACCGTGTTGGTCAGGTTGATGCTGGCCATCACGTCGCTCGTGTGCGGGCGGTCTTCGCCGAACAGGAAGTCCACGTCGGAGCTCCACACGGCGTCTGTTGGAAGACACAACAAAGGGGTGGGAGGGGGGGGGTTATCATTATTATTATCATTACTATTATTATTATCTTCTTTATTTTATTTTATTTTTTGACAGAGACGCTTTGATATTTTGTTGTCATTACTTGCTAAGGTTTATGTTTGACAAGTGGGGGTGATAAGCGTTATTTGTTATGTGACTACAAGTACCATACAACACGCTCTGCTTAATCCATCAAAACAAAACAAAACAAACAAACAAAACAAAAAACAAAACAACAAAAACCAAAACAAAGCAGCTTTCATCTAAATACCACACCCTCACAATACATTAAAAAAAAAAACAACAACAAAAAAACAAAACCAAAAAAACACACACAAAAAGGAAAAAAATAATACA
>NC_134894.1:45527221-45557221 GCF_041734735.1 Babylonia areolata | reverse complement strand
GTTGCTGGAAGGACAATTTCTTCCGGGATCAGAAAAGTGATGCAGAACCAAAGCTGCTAAAAATGTTCAATAAAATATGTTGCTGAAAGGACAATTTCTTCCGGGACCAACAAGTGATGCAGGACCAAACCTGCTAAAAATGTTCAATAAAATATGTAGCTGGAAGGACAATTTCTTCCGGGACCAATATGTGATGCAGGACCAAACCTGCTAAAAATGTTCAATAAAATATTTCTGGAAGGACAATTTCTTCCGGGATCAGAAAAGTGATGCAGGACCAAAGCTGCTGCCTTTCACCTGTCGGGTACCTGCACATCACAGTGTGAACAGACGGTGGTAGCTCAGCACAGAGGAAGAGGAGGAAAAGCTCATTGAGCAGCAGGGGGCCCCGCCATCTGAGGGCGGGGTTCAGATCGGTCCGGATTTACGAAGATCATAATAACGCTGTCTGTCTTAGGTCACCCAGGCATATCGGGTGTCCAACGAGAGAGATAGACAGAGAGACAGAGAGAGAGAGGGGGGGGGGGAGGTGAGAGGGAAGGAGAGAGAGAGAGTGAAGAGGAGAAGGGGGAGACAGAAAGGAGGGCAGAGGGAGAGGGAAGAGAGAGAGTGGGAGAGAGAGGGTGAGAGACGGAGTAGGAGAGAGAGAGGGGGGATGGGGGGGGGGGGGGGGGGCGCGAGAGACAGTGGGAGAGAGAGAGGGCGAGAGACAGTGGGAGAGAGAGAGAGGGCAAGAGGCAGAGTGGGAGAGAGAAAGTGAAGAGAGGAAGGGAGAGATAGAAAGGAGGGCAGAGAGAGATAGTGGGAGAGAGAGGGGGGGGCGAAGGGTGGGGGGGGGGGGAGCGGGGGAGACAAAGAAGGCGAGAGATAGGGCGAGAGGGAGAGAGAGTGAAGCGGGGAAGGGAGAGATAGAATTGAGGACAGAGAGAGTGGGGGGGGGGGGGAGTGGGGAAGGGAGAGAACTGAGGGCAGAGAGAGAGAGAGAGAGAGAGAGAGAGAGAGAGGGGGGGGGGAGGAGAGGGAGAGAGAGTTAGTTTGTGTGAAAGGACCAGACAAATTCTTCATCAAAACCGGAAACAGGTAAGCAAGCACATGCGTTTTAACACCTTGTCCTTTAAAGGGGAATACAAGGAAAGAAGCACATTAGAAGAAAATGATAGAGTTAAGAGTTTCAGACTCGATGATAAAAACATTCTTCTGAGCCAGCCTAAGATTTTACTGCAGAAGATCAAAGCGACCGAAACATCGGCAAACCATCAAAAGGATTTAAAAAAACAGCAAAGGGTTGTTTGTTGTTTTTTTTAATATAAAATTTTGTTTGAAAAGACAGACTCCCAAAAAACTGACTTCCAGAAGTGCAGGTGAAGCAGGCAAAGTGTTAAACAGCTTTCAGAATAGCAGGTACTGTTGTGTGGAAAGAGAAAGAACAGGCCTGGTGAAGTTTCCAAAATCCTGTTCATCTTTCAACGGCTACATGCGCAGATCTGTTTCCATTTACGTTTGGCTTGAAAAAAAAGAAAGAAAAAAAAAGAAAAAAAAAAAGAAAGAAACACACACTGACGCACGCACACCCACTCCCCTCCCTGTCTCTCCCTCCCCCACCTCTCTGTCTGTCTGTCTCTCACGCATATAGATCAGCGTCAAGTGTGGAAAGAGGAGTGCAGATGACAGGAAGGTAGTCAAGTCATTAGGTAACCATGCTTTGTGGGCTGAGCAAAACACGTGTGGTGACTTGATGGATACGGTTTGCCAGCAGCCTCTGTCTGTCAGACAGACAGTTTTTCCTTGCCCTTCACTATGTATCCCTCTGCTACTGCTGCTTACACACCTTACGTCAAACACTACACACACACACACACACACACGCCCGCGCGCGCACGCACACACATACACAAACGCCTCCGCTGGAGGTTTTCCTCTATCTCCACCCCTCCATCAATACCATTCGCTTTCAACTTCTTTCCTTCTCTTTCCATGCCTCCTCAATAACCCCAATAGCTCTTGACAAACAACACAAAATAGGTTCCACTTCCAAGTCTTCGTAAAATCATCATGATACTGAACACATATCAAATAAAATATTAAGGCATTCCAAAGTTTTTGTCAGTTAGTCCTCAACACCTATCAGGACAGTACGATTCAATTTTGACAATCTACTCTCCGATTCTTAATTCAAATTCACCGTTGTCACCGGGGGCAGATCACATCCGCTGTTTGACTGCAGTAACTCGGAATTTGAAGTAGGACAAACCCTGTTCTGAACGGCATTTCTTTTCCAATGCTTCTGTTCTGTCGGCAATGTTTTTTCCCCCCTCCAGTTACCTCAAAGGTGAGCACGCCCGCTTCGAAGAAGGGATACACTGCGCGAATTCTGACCCCATTTAAATATATATTTCACACATCTTTCTCCCTCTCTCTCTCTCTCGCACACACACACACACACACACACAAACAAAAAACAACAACAACAACAAACAAACAAACAAAAAAACCTAGGCACACACTTACTGTTCTAATCACTGTAATACTGTTGCCACGGGAATTTGTAATTCCACTAGATCCACCCTACTCCTGCATTCTGTCTCTCTCTTTCTCTCCCCGTTTTTGCAAAATGCTTCCACGTGTGTTGTTAAGTGTTTCTTGCATGTGGTCGGGTGCAAATGCATTCTTGCCTACGCCTTGTGCTTTTATCTTAAAACTTTTTTTTTTAAACTCTTTTCTCAGCAAACAAAAAACAGCTCACAATAATAAAAAGTCGTCGATGTCTGCAGTAAACTGATGGGCTGAAAACGGCATTTCCTCAGGTATATACGCACTCATGCATGTGCAGACACAGACAAACACAGACATAAACACACACACAACACAGTTTACACACACACACACACACTTACTCACTCACACACACACTCACACACACGCGCGTACACACACACTCTCTCTTTCTCTCTCTCACTCACACACACACACACACACTCGCATGCACACACTGTCTTACACACACACACGTGACTAGAGGTAGGAGGAGGGGGTGGGCGGCGGGGTGGGGGTGGGCGGCGGGGAGCACAGAATCTTTGGGTGGTGTGTGATGTACGCCTCTCTTCTCGGCAACTCGCTCTTTGAACTGCACACGAAAACATTCTTAGTGGCGGGAAAGAAAATACAATACAGCAAAATACAAAGCACTATGCAACTTACGACAACTGGGGGGGAGATAGGAGAGAGATGTGTGAGAAATGAGAAAGGATTAGCATGTCGTGTGCGACGGTGCGTGCGCCAAGCGTGTGTGTGTGTGTGTGTGTGTGTGTGCGCGTGTGTGTTGTGTGCTCGCGTACATGCATGCGTGCGTGCGTGCGGAAACAACGCAAAAGTTACATCTCCAGGCCTCCAACGTGACTTGATTGTTTGTAGACTAACAATACTTCATCACGTCAACATCGGGACGGCTGACATGTGGGAAAACAAACATCATCTTATACTGGTGTTTACCCCTCCTCCACGCATCTCCCACGTCCCAGGCGGTTAATTGATTTCAGAGGTGTACATACGTACGTGCGTGTGTGTGTGTGTGTGTGTGTGTGTGTGTGTGTGTGTGTGTGTGCGCGTGCGCGCGTGCGTGCGCGCGTGAGAGACAGAGAGAGGGAGAGAGAAACGTCAGTATGTATTTGTTTTTGTTTGTTTGTCTGTGCATGTGTGTGTGCGCGTGCGTGCTTTCGTGTGTGGTAGGGAGCGGGGGAGGGGGGCGGGGGGAGGCGTACGTCAGTGCTTGCGTGTGAAATCGCAGGCATATCTGAGACTGCATGTGCTGCGGAAAGGAATGACCTGTTCCTGCTTGTGTTACAGTGCCTGAAGCTGCATCTGAGAACTGATCTCGGAGAGCACCGACAAAACAAATAAGACCACAGCTCCCAGGTAAAACTGCCTGTGAGGCGAAAAGTAGGGGAAGCGAGAGAGAGAGAGAGAGAGAGAGAGAGAGATGTGTGAAAGGACAAGGCAAAGAGAAAGGGAGGTTGGTGTGTGTGTGTGTGTGTGTGTGTGTGTGTGTGTGTGTGTGTGTGTGTGTGAGGGAATGGGGGATCCTAAATCCCCGCCATCCAAACCAACAGATAAAACAAAAGTCACATTTCAAAACGCCGGATTTTTTTTTATTTTTTTTTTTTTTTTTTTCGTTTTCGGAGGTATACAAGGTGGGGTCTCCTATCACTATACCTCACACCGAAATCTCCGCCTCCCGGTTTGGATACGCAGGGGAAAGTATTTGGAATGATGATGGTGGTGACTGGAGAAGTTTGAAAACACCACACTGTGAGACAACGCACGTTACCGCCCCTTTATCGCAACGTGCCGCGTGAATGGAAGCACCACCACCCTAGATCGCCAGGAGACCGGGAAACTCCCCTTTTGTTTGATGATACGGTGTTGTGGATAAACTATCCTTCTCCTCCCTCTGAACACATCTAGGACTGCTTTTATTTTTATGTATTCATTTAAAAAAAAATCAAATAAAATAATTTATATAAATTGTAAATCATTTTGGCGTGAAGAACCACACAAGCTACATTTCTCTCTCTAAAAATGAAATGACTCATCCTCATGGTTAGGATTCGTTTTAAGGTTGTTATATGTGGAACAGAAAAAAACGGAATGAATAAGTATTACTGTAGGACTTAGAGAATGATTCTAAAAACGGAACGAACAAGCATTACTGTAGGACTTAGAGAATGATTCTCAAAACGGAACGAACAAGTATTACTGTAGGACTTAGAGAATGATTCTCAAAACGGAACGAATAAGTATTACTGTAGGACTTAGAGAATGATTCTCAAAACGGAACGAACAAGTATTACTGTAGGACTTAGAGAATGATTCTCAAAACGGAATGAACAAGTATTACTGTAGGACTTAAAGAATGATTCTCAAAACGGAACGAACAAGTATTACTGTAGGACTTAGAGAATGATTCTCCTTCCCCTTCGGTGGAAGATGAACATCTGGTGTTTTATTTCAAACTGACATACTTTTCCGTACTCAGGCCGTTCAGACGGATGTGTACTCTGAAATGTGCCAGGACATTGTATCATCCCTGCTTCTCTCCCTGCTTCTCTGGTCTCATGTGCACCTTGAACATTCTGGTAATTCCTGGGGAAAACTTCTTTCACTATGGTCAGTGGAAAATCTGGAGGAGATAACACCACCACCTTCTGCTGTTAATCGCACTTACAATTATATTTGAATATACAGAGAAAGTCGTTTTGAAACGTCAGTGTCACAGTAACTACAGCGTTTGGACTGAAGATGGTTCTTCTGATACATCCTCAAACTACTGCCAGGCATGCGCGGGACTTGTGTAGATCTGAACCCTGACCCTGTCTTCCTCCATTCTTTTACCTGAGCCATGCATGGTATTCTGAACCCTTCTTCTCCATGCTTGCATGACCTTTTCCTATTGAATGGGGGGAAGGGGTGAGGGGTGAGAGGGGGGGGGGAACCAGGGAACGTACAAGGAGGAGCTAATTCAAAGCACGCATCCAGGGAAGACATTTCCGCTTTCCAGGACCAACCAGACGCAGGGTTAACTCCGCTCCCTTTCACAGGATGGTTATGTTGCGGCATGCGTGCCGTGCGTACGTACGTGCGTGCATGCGCGCGTGTGTGCGTGCGCCCTTCAACGACTCTGCGCTGGGTCGTGAAAGTTACGTCACAACTCCTCACTCACTCCTCACAACAGCAACAGTGCAGAGGGGGCGACAATATGACTGTGCAGTGAAGGCTGCGCGTATTGTCGCCGGCGACAATCCATGTAGGGGTGACAATACATGCCGCAACAGGGTACCCTACCCACCTACCTACCTTCACAACACACGGTGTGAACAGAGCGTGGTTCAGCCAATGACCTGCATACAGACCATGTTTACATCTCCGTTGGTTCGGCTGACACAGTGGAGAGTGGAAGGTCGTTGAGCAGCAGGGGTCCCAGCCATCTGAGGGTGGGGGTTCCCACAGGAGATCATAATAGTAACGGCCTCTGTCTTAAGTCACCCAACCGTATCGTGGATTCCAAAGTCCCCCTGTGGCTGTTTGGATCGACTTTTAGGACGGGCCTTGCAGTTACTTTGACGATACGGACGAGAAAGGGAACGTGTCTGTGTGGATTTGGGAGGGGGGCGTTTTGGGGTGGGGGGAGAAGGAAGGGGGGTAAGGTAGGACGAAGACGAAGTGTGTGTGTGTGTGTGTGTGTGTGTGTGTGTGTGTGTGTGTGTGGTGATGTATGTGTGGGTGGTCAGAAGAGACACAGAGAGAGAGACAGAGACAGACAGAGAGAGAGAGAGGAGCATGGAGGATGCAACAGATTGTGACGTGTAACTTCTTCCAGATGAACAAACACGAATCGCTGCGCTGCACACAAGTTTGTTTGGCCTTTGTGTGTGGACGGGGGCGTAGGGTGAGGAGAGAAGGAAACTGGCAGAGAGAGAGAGAGAGAGAGGGAGGAGAAGGATGTAGACAGAGTGTGTGTGTTAGATGGATCTGGTTGTGATTTCTGTACATCCTTCCATATGAAAAAACAAGAATCAGCGCGTCATACACTTGTAGGGTGTGAGTGAGTGAGTGATTTTGTGTGTGTGTGTGTGTGTGTGTGTGTGTGTGTGTGTGTGTGTGCGCGCGCTCGTGCGTGTGTATGTATGTGCGTTGAGAGGGGTGTTTACGCGTGAACGCCAGCGCGTGGGAGGGGGGGGGGAGGAAACAGACAGACAGACCAACAGACAGACAGAAGTTTCCTGCTACATTGAAAGTAAAAGCGTCTATCTCTGCCCTCTTCAATAAACAACGCGACAAGCAAAGAAATTTGAAACGCGCTATCTGCATGTGTGTTAAAATATAGCCTCCATCATGATGCTCACCCACCCGCCACTTTCAAAGGTGTGTGTGTGTGTGTGTGTGTGTGTGTTTGAGCACAAGTTCGCTGCCGGAATACACGACCCATTTTTCAAAAAATAAAAGTTAAAAAAGTTTTTTAAATTATTTTTTAAATAATTATTTGCCTTATATGTAAAAAAAAAAAAAAAAAAAAAAGAAGTCATTTTTATGCTCACCCTGAACCATCGCTATCGATCGAGGCAACCTCCAAACGTGTGTAAGTTTCTTCTTCTTCTTTTTTTTTTTTAATATGTTGTATCAGTCTTGTAAGAGAAACCCCATGAAAAGCACACTGATATGTCTTGAATCCCGCAGCAACTGATGGGTGGGAACCATGACTTCCTGTCCACCCCCCCCCCCCCCACCCCCGTGCCCCCAAAGACAGACACTACTGGCGCCTCATGGTAAATGAATCGCGAAGCGTGGTCCACGTGGTCAGAATACCACACTTTTACTAAAGTCAGCTCCCCATCCCCAGATCTTCATTCACTCCCCTTCCCTTCCCTCTCTCCTTCATGCTACCGGGAGAGAACGCGGCTTTTGTTCACTCTCTGAAGCTCCCTGGCTAATACGTCTTCAGCTATCTGTGGAGAGGAACAGGTCAGAATGAAAGGAACGTGGATCCGTCGGGGGTTCCAGACGAACCACGTCTTGTTGATTCAAAAGCCCGCGCCGCACTGAACGAAACTAACGATTTGACCAGCCACGTGTTTCAGTCTCCAAACTCCCGGCTGCTTGAGTGATGCTGGTCGTTTGTGTCCAGTTGCTTGGACAGAAACTATTAATAAGCATTGCTTCAGTGAAGGTCAGTCAGACCCTGGACATAGGTGTTACTTAGAGACTCGGACTGCAAGAATGATTCCTTGTGTGTGTGTGTGTGTGTGTGTGTGTGTGTGTGTGTGTGTGTGTTCGTGCGTGCGTGCGTGCGTGCGCGCGCGCACACGTGCACATGTGAGTATATATGATAATACATACGCGTGCACACACAATGCTGTAGTTTTTAACTTCGCACAGAACGCCATACAAAAAAATCTGGTTAAAAAAAAAAAAAGTTTCTCTTCAGTAAGTCTAACTTGACAGGGGGGTGGCAGCCGATTTGCATCCGAAAAAAACAAAAAAACAAAAACAAAAACAAAAAAAAAAAACGACGCGAAGAAGAAGAAGAAGCACCAGCAGCAGGATAAGAATGAGGACGATGAGTTCACACTTCATCAAACCCCTGTCTTCCATGCTGTCAACCCATTTATTATCATCCATCCTTTGTTTTCAATCTTACTAACGAGAGTAATAAGATACAAGATGTGATGACGGCGGAGGCGGCGGTAATGGTGGTGACTGAGGAGAGTTGCAGCGTCAGTATCAAACCGTGTGGACAGAGTGGCATCACGCCACCCGCCTTTCAATGGACACAATTCGACGGGCGCAATAGCCGAGTGGTTAAAGCGTTGGACTTTCGATCTGAGGGTCCCAGGTTCGAATCACGGTGACGGCGCCTGGTGGGTAAAGGGTGGAGATTTTTACGATCTCCCAGGTCAACATATGTGCAGACCTGCTAGTGCCTGAACCCCCTTCGTGTGTATATGCAAGCAGAAGATCAAATACGCACGTTAAAGATCCTGTAATCCATGTCAGCGTTCGGTGGGTTATGGAAACAAGAACATACCCAGCATGCACCCCCCCGAAAACGGAGTATGGCTGCCTACATGGCGGGGTAAAAACGGTCATACACGTAAAAGCCCACTCGTGCACATACGAGTGAACGCAGAAGAAGAAGAATGGACACAATTCAAAGAGGTTAAGACCACACTGAAGGAAATGACAAGTTCCACGAGTTGTCAACCAGTGAACGCGCTGAGAATCATCTCCCTCGCCCTCCGGAGCCACTCCGTTTCTGTGTCCCCATCCACTCCACCGTCCTTCTCCCTCTCCTGCTCCCCCCCTGCCCCTCCTCTCACCTCCATCATACACCCCCTCTAAACTGCAGACTTCTCATCATCATCATCATCATCATCATTATCATCATCATCGTCATAGTTGTTATCATCATCATCATTACCACCTAATGAAAGTACAATCGACAATTCTATCATCATCATCATCATCGTTGTTATTATAACTTTTACCACCCAATAAAACTACAATCGAGAATTCTATCATCATCATCACCATTATTATTATCATCATCATCATCATCATTATTATTATTATTATTATCATCATCATCATTATCATTCTTATTATTATCATTACAACCCAATGAAAGTACAAGCGACAATTTTATCATCATCATCATCATTGTCTTTGTTGCTGCTGTCGTTGTTGTTGCTGTTGTTGTTGTTGTTGTTGTTGTTATTATCATTATCATTATTATCATCATTACCACCCAATGAAAATAGAATCGACAATTCTATCATCATCATCATCGTTGTTATTATCATTATCATTATCAACATTATCACCACCCAATGAAAGTACAATCACACAATTCTATCATCATCAACATCATCGTTGTTATCATTATCAGCATCATCATTATTACCACCCAATGAAAGTACAATCAGACAATTCTATCATCATCATCGTTATCATCATCACCATCATCATTATTACCACCCAATGAAAGTACAATCAGACAATTCTATCATCATCAACATCATCGTTGTTATCACGATCACCATCATCATCATTATCACCACCCAATGAAAGTACAATCAGACAATAATTCTTCCTCCCAACAGCAGAGCCTTGGAAGAGGGCCAGGATAGGGGGAAGACAAGCGTGAACAGGCCTTTTGATGCCCGTGGCCGCTCTCTTGTCACTCAATACCGGAAAGAAGGTGTGTGTGTGTGTGTGTGTGTGTGTGTGTGTGTGTGTGTGTGTGTTGGGGTGGGGTGGTGTGTGTGTGTGTGGGGGCGGAGTGGGGGGGATTGGAGGGGAGAGAATGAGAGGAGAGTGGAGAGGAGAGGGAGGGGAGTGGGAGTGGAGTGGAGGGGGGGGGGGCAGGGGGTGGGGGGGGGGGGGGGGGAGAGACATCTTCCGCTACGATCTTCACACCAGGTCTGGTCTTTATATTACTACTTCTCTTTGAGCTGCTGTGTTGTGTTGTCTGGGCGCCGGCCCCCTCTCCTTCATGGCCGGATAACATCCCTGCAATTATCTTGTCACTCCAAGGCCTTCAGCCTCCGCTTAAAAGAGAGAGAGAGAGAGAGAGAGAGAGAGGGAGGGAGGGAGGGGAGGCAGACAGACACAGAGAGAGGGAGAAAGAGAGAGAGAGGAAGAAAAAAATTGGGGGGATATTTCTGCAGTTAAGCTTTTACTGATGACAACAATCAGAGAGAGAGAGAGAGAGGGGGGGGGGGGAGGGAGAAAGAGAGGAAGAAGTGAGGGGGGGGATGTTTCTGCAGTCAAGCTTTTACTGATGACACCAATCACACAGAGAGAGAGAGAGAGAGAGAGAGAGAGAGAGAGAGAGAGAGAGAGAGAGAGAGAGAGAGAGAGAGAGATTTAGTTCAGTTACTCAAGGAGACGTCAATGGTTTCGGACAAATCCTTAATAATATACGCTACACCACATTCTGCTAAGCAGATAGATGCCTGACCAGCACTGCAACTCAAAACACACACACACACACACACACACAGAAGAGGGCGACAAAGACGTGCTAAGGAAAGACGGAGCCAGTCCGAAATGAAGAAAGGGCAGACTGTTATGGTCTGTACAGGTCAGTCTGTGGTTCACCAACCACCCAGCCTTTCTTTCTTCTTTATAACTTACGATAGGAACACAAAAATAATGAAGAAGAGCTTCTGATTAGGAGAACTAAGAAGAAGAAGAAAAAGAAAGAGTGACTGTTGGCTCGAGATGAGAAGTCATGATTCTATTCTCTCCGTTTTCCTGGTATGGCTGTTATCGGGAAAGACCTGCGTTGAATAAGGGAGAGAGGGCGGATGGGGGGTGGGGTGGGGGTGAGAGGCGGTACGTGGGTGAGTCGTGGGGGTTATCTGACGGGCGGACTTTCACCGCTTTATATATATAGCTTCGACACACACCCCCCACCCTCCACCCTTAACCCTCCACCCCCCTCCCGTCTTGGCCCGTGAGATGGCCCAGCTGCCCAATCCCCGGAAAAAAAGATCATGAACACCACCACCATTAGGACTGATATGACATGATCCATCATCACAGTCTGCACGGCAACACTGTCCCACTGTTTGCTTTGTAACTTGCCTGCCTTCTATTCCACGGGAGAAGATCACCGATAGTACACAGGCTCGCCTTCACTGAGAACGGCAGTGATTATCTCAGGTTGTTGACCTCTGGAACCACGAAGGAGGAGGAAGTTCTGTAAGTTGTTGAAGTTTCTGGTTCGGCAATTACAATTACCCTTACAGGAGAGACAAGACAAGACAAAATTCTTTTATTTCGAGGATAACAGATAAGCACTGATGTGTTGTTGTTTTTTTGTTGTTTTTTTTTTTGGTTTTTAACATCCGGTCCCCGCCCTAATTATTTTATAGGGTCTACACTACACAATACTAAATAAGAATTAAAGCATGATGTTAGTAGAAATACATAAGAGAGGGGGAAAAGACACACACACACACACACACACACACACACATACAAATAAAGAGAGAGAGGGGGGAGAGAGCGAGAGAGAGAGACAGACATACAGAAGACTGCGGATCAGGAAGGCACGGAAAACCCGTACACGTGCTCATCGCTTTTGCATGTCCAACTATTTCTGCAAATACTACCATTCTCCCTCCAATATCACAAACAAATTTCACACGACCAAAAAGACATCTCAGACAAGGAAGTCATTCTGTCTTCCGCGATCCGATGCAACCTGAAGCAGGTGAAACGGGAACCCTTGAGGACCATCTAATCGCACGGAATGTTCTGAAGGGACAAAAGAAAGCTAAATGCTCGAGTTTCTCCGGAAGCAATCTGGCACATACCTGTCTTAATGCTTTTCTAATTCCAGCCAAAGAAAACACACAAGAGATGAATCCTGTATTGTAAAGCTGATTGGAAACGTAAGGAGAACATGAAATTGGAGGAGGAGGTGGAGTGAGAAGGAAAAGAAGAAGAAGGAGAAGAAGAAAGAGGAGGAGGAGGATGCGGAAGAGGAGGGGGTGAAGGATGAAGAGCAATAGTGTAAGAAAAAGAAGGAGGAGAAAGAAAAGAAAAACACGAGGTTTCTCGTGATGAAAGCGATCACCTTGCATGTCGTTTCAAGATTTCAAAGAGAGCTGTTCTTCTTGGACGAGACAACGGTTTCCAATTACCATCGTGAGTTACACGTTCGTCCTTTTGTTTCGGAGTTGAAATGAAATGAGTTATCAACAAAATTAAACCAACAGTTTCAGTTTCAGTAGCTCAAGGAGGCGTCACTGCGTTCGGTCAAATCCAAATACGCTACACCACATCTGCCAAGCAGATGCCTGACCAGCAGCGTAACCCAACGCGCTGAGTCAGGCCTCGAAAAAAACAACAACAAAAAACAAAAAACTACTACCAATAATAATAATATGTATAAGGCGCAAAAACTTGATGAAGTCAACTAAATCAGCAAGTACCGGAGATCCTGATTGTACAGCATAAGACGTACAAACTACACGAACTTTTTTTTCCTTCCTGTTGTAGCGTGGTGACGTATTATGCAGACCAAATGTTAACTCATGTCTCAGGTCCTATTTCTCACAACTCACAAGTACATTGAGCCTCGCTCATTTTTCTCTCTCACTCTCCTTCCTGCCTCACGCCCCGGCGTCACTACTAGAGCAAGTTAACCTCGCTGGGGTTAGCTATTCTTCTTCCACAGCAGGCCAAACTTCTGACCGCAGGCACAACCATTTGGCCATCTATCTGTCTGCAGAGAGACGACAGGTTATGAAACAGCTACATTTAGGCTGGGTTTTTTTTTCTGTACAGATGTGATTGCTCCTTCAACCTCATGTACTGGGGAACGGGAACTGTTCTTCGTCAATGTCTGTCTGTTTCTCTCTGTCTGTCTCAACGGTCACACTATCTCTGTCTGTCTGTCCGTTCGCCTTTCTCTTTCTCTCTCACTAAGACACACACGTGCATGCAAACAAGCTATTGCAGGAATCGAGTGATACCCGTGCCGTTTCTTTTTGTGACAGTGAGCTGACAGGGCCTGTGACAGATCTGGCAGGCAGCAATGGCTCACAGTCAAACTAAACATCCGCAGCTGTCAGTATCCTTAATCATCGTCTCTCTTACACTGCAACACTCTTACCATAACACAGAAACAGGGAACGCAATGGAAACGTCTCGTGTCTGCTCACTTTCCTGCATGTGTGTGTGTATGTGTGTGTGTGTGTGTGTGTGTGTGTGTGTGTGTGTGTGAGAGAGAGAGAGAGAGAGAGAGAGAGAGAGAGAGAGAACCCCAAACATGGCACAAAAAACTCCCAGTAACTGATAATAATCACAACAGTGACTTCACAATCAACACTAATACTGACTTAAGATCCCCCTCCCCACATTTTTTTCTCCTTCTTTTTATTCTTTTTATTTTTCTATTGTCGAATCTCGAGAATACTTGCCAGGAATGAGACCCTGTTATCACTTTCTGTTCGCCTTGGTCACACCCAAATCCCTGCCCTTTGAAAGTCTGGCTGTTTCGCTTGATCAACATCTCCTTTGATTCAACTATAACCGTTATAACCGGCAGGCAAGCGAGCAATAACTTTATTATAGATAGTCAGGACCGTACACTGCCGAAGCCATCAAAGTGTTTTGGAGACGACAGCCACGGCTTGGCAGATACGCGCGAGCGAGATACGAGTATATATACAGAGCTAGCTCTTTTCAAGGCCCCTTCTATCTCGGGAAGACCGCGAAACGAAGAGACAAAGGCCGCTTTTCAAACCCGGAGTCTCCGAGCTTGCATTCAAAGTACGTGTAATGAACTGCTGACAGCCTCGACGACGACCACCACCACCACCACCACCATGAAACCTCAAGCTGGCTGCCAGTGTCGAACGGATCAGTTTTATGGGCTTGCAAAGCTGTCGGAGCCGCGACCTTCCCTCAGAACCCAATCCGACCCAGACAATGCCCGGTATGCCGTTTCGGACCCCAGCTCGCCCCACGACGTAACTGTGATGTAAATTCGCCCCGGTGAGTCAGGGCTGTGGAATACCGCTGTTAACTTGCGGATTGGAAAACAGGCAGGCAGAAACAGCGCAAGACCCAGTGTTAAAATGGAAATTAGACAAGCAGCAACAAGTGTCTTGTTTCTCGTATAAACCGCGAATTTGCATGACTTCGTGTGAGTTCCGATGCATCAGAACAGACCTGTAGGAGAGATATATGGATATAACATGATTTTGAAAATACTCTTCTCAAATTCTTCACATATTTTCCCCAATATAAGGATTCATAACTCAGCATAAGAAAAATATTCACTATTCTTAAATGTACATGATTATATTTTCCATAATGAGATTAACACGATACGATTATAAATAAAATATTCAACGAAATTGTTGTTTTGATACTATCAAGATGAAGCTTCAATTCGCATATGATCACTGAGTGTAGACAAAACCGACGTACACTCAACAAGGGCGGCAACAATATATCATTATATGTCAGCTGAAACAAACCCGAAACGACCACGTGATGTCGCTCGTGAATGACTCGTGAATAAAAAGAACTACCTCAGAAGAAACTTAGTCTTTCAACTACCTGTATCTAACTAATCCAGTCCGTCTAAAACGTCTACACTTATTTTCGTTAGTTCTTTCTCTTCCTTTCCAATAAACTGCTGACATTGTTGCGTTTTCCGACTTTTTCGGCGAACTGTCCAAGGTTTCCCATGGACACTTCATTCTACTGTCGTCTAGGACCCTCCTGCACACTGGAAGACACCAATTCGCATGCCTGCAAAACTTTCCATGGTCAATTACGCCAAGCCTTCGGTTAAAAAAGACTTTCAGAGAATGGTGGGCCCAAACTTGACAATGGCGTCACTTCTTCAATTTCGAAACAGTTCTTTTTCCAAAACATCAGTCACAAGTATAAGGTTTCTACATGCAAGAAGAAGGAGGAGCTATCTGACCGCACTTTTCTTAACCCCCCCCCCCTCCCCCCAACCAAAACGCAAACCTTTACAAACAGAAACGAAGACGACGCAAGAAAAACGTTTTCCACTGGGTCTGATCATGATGGGAATAGGTCAAACGTGTTTTCAATCGATCTGTTTCGTTTGAAGAACACAATTTTGTGTTGTTTTTGTTCGTGTTTTGGAATCTGAATGAACACAAATATATAAACTGACAAACAAATTTTTTTTCTTCTTCTTCTTCTCACTGGTTTATTGTCTGATCACCACAAGCTGATTCAGACGCGTTCTCATTCATTCATTTCAGCATTTATGAATGATCACTTTCAGTATTGGGGTCTGGCCATGCTGTGCCGCCAATAGGTTGACCGGGGACAACATGAATAATAATAATATGAATCTGACACTGCCTTAACGTCCTTGTCCACACACCGCGTTGCCCCCCCCCCTGCCCCCCCCCTCCCCCCCCTCACACAAGCCGTTCTCATATTCATGAGATTTTCCTTTGTCCTCGCGTGCCGTCCACCCGCCCACCTGTCCTTCCCAACCTGCCTTCTATCCTCCTCCTCCCCTACCCCTTGCAATCATATAGCCATTGAGCTGTATACTGTTACCGTACGTACCCCCCAAAACACTTCTTCACTACAGAATGTCCCGACCCGCCCCATCCGCTATAAAACCGCATGTGACCATACTTGCGGAAAGCCATCGCCTCCATGAATCGGCTCTCGTAAAATGGAACATCAACTTTTTAATGGTCAGGAGAGGATGGAGATGTGTGGTAAGTAATATGAATGGAACATCGAGCCGTCGACGTGAACAGATTCAGATTCAGATGGTTTTATATGTGCTTCGGCCATAGGCATACACGGCATACACGTTAGGGGCGGGGGGGGGGGGGCTAGGGGATAGGGGAAGACGGACTACCGATGGGAAGAGATCAAGAGAGAGGGGGGTGAGGGTGGGAAGGGAGGGAGGCAGGGAGGAGAGGGGAGAGAGATAGAGAGAGTGAGAGAGAGGATTATTGGGTGGTGGGGGAGGCGGCAAGAGAGAGAGACGTGATGGCAGTTTCATGCCGCTTCATTGTCCTTTACGTTTCTCTTCACCAAGCCCACTACATCCAATCCCTAACCGCCCCCCCCCCTCTCTCAGGCCCCTACCCCTCCCCCCATCCGAAAAAAAACAACCCCAAAACATTTCGACCACCATTATCTCAAATACTAGTAGTTCACAAACACACACACACACACACACACACTGGCATTTGTTCAAACAAGTTGCCAAGATCTCTGTGTACAATCTACCCCCAAAACAACTGCCTCCCTCCTCCCTTACCCTCCCCTTTCTTTCTCATCTCTGTCTGTCTGTCTTCCTGTCTGCCTCCCACTCTCTCCCATCTCTGTCTCTGTCTGTTTGCCTGTCTGTCTCTCTGATTGTTTGCCTGTCTCTCTCTCATTTAACAAACTGCTTTCAGTCGTTTTATCGAATACGTTGTGTACTCATGGTGCATCGCGAGGATAAAGTGAGGAAATGAAACTGTTGCTGGGTCTGTAACTGACGCTTTAACTCTCTCCATACGAACGGCGAAAGAGACGACGTTAACAGCGTTTCATCCCAATTACCATCATCAAAATATTGCAAGCGGAAGGCTCTTATACTGAAGTGGTGAATGTTGACAAAGAATACCACAATTCTGACGACGGAAGCTAAAGGTTGGGTCATTCAGACACCCACTGGACATCCGAGGGGTCTGTGTAGAGGAGAAGAGAGGACTGGCCGTACGGAGCGAGTTAAGACATGAAGTAATTGAGTCATTATCAAAGAAAAGAAGTAAATGCCAGATCGTCGGTCCATCACCAGTACCGCAAATGGCTAAGTGTACGTATAACTTGCAAGAAAACATAAACGTCAGTTGCTTCGCGGTCATTAACCTTCACTCCTTTCACCAACTGCTTGATTTACGTAAGTCTTAAAAAAAAACTGCGGCAACTGTACCTTCTAACCTGCCAAGAACATGAACACGATGTGTGTGTGTGTGTGTGTGTGTGTGTGTGTGTGTGTGTGTGTGTGTGTGTGCGTGCGTGCGTGTGTGTGTGTGCGCGCGCGTATCTGTGCCGATATACTCATGACAGAGAGAGAGAGAGAGAGAGAGAGAGAGAGAGAGAGAGTGTGTGCGAGCCACATGCAAGCACAAAAAACTGCTAGTAAGTGATTGATTTATTCGGATACTTATATAGCGCCTATCCTCGGTCGGAGACCAAGCTCTAAACGCTTTACAAACATGGGGTCATTTGCACAACAGGCTGCCTACCTGGGTAGGGCCAAATGACGGCTGCCACTGGGCGCTCATCGTTCGTTTCCTGTGTCATTCAATCATATTTCAGGTACACGCGCATATGCACTCAGACAGAAATGTAACGTTTTATGTGTATGACCGTTTTGTTTATTTATGCGGCCATGTATGCAGGCATACTCCGTTTTCGGGGATGTGCATGCTGGGTATGTTCTTGTTTCCATAACCCACCGAACGCTGAACATGGATTAAAGGATCTTTAACGTACGCATTTGATCTTCTGCGTGCTCCAAGGGGGTTCAGGCACTAGCAGGTCTGCACATATGTTGACCTGGGAGATCGGAAAACCCCACACCCTTTAACCACCGTGCACCGGGCGCCGTCACCGAGGTTCGAACCCGGGACCCTCAGACTGAAAGTCCAACGCTTTAACCATTCGGCTATTGCGCCCGTCAAACTGATAATAATCACAACAGTGGCAATTACAATTATGCTTACAGGAGAGAGATGGGGGAGGGAGAGAAAGAGAGAGTGTGAGAGAGAGAGAGGGAGAGGGAGAGAGATACAGAGACAGAGATCGAGACCGAGAGAGACCAAGAGATGCAGATTTGCACCTTACAACAGGCACACATAAAAAAAACAAAAAAAAAAAAAAAAACCAAAAAACCCCACACCATAAAGCCTGACCTTGCTGTTCGTTCTCTTGGTTGTCACTTTTCGGTGGAAACAAACAAATATTTATTTTGCATAAACGTTTCCTCTTGTTATTGTCGTCCTAAACGGTCTTGATTCCAGCGATACCCACAAACAGCACAAGCTGAATGGAGTCTGGGCGAACGTTCAACGTCGTAAAATACGCACTGCTGGCACTCTTTCGGCAAGCTATATATATATACATTACAACGGACGGAAAGATACACTGAACTGTAAATTCCTTGTTTTTCCTTGTCTTTCTTTGTATTTCCTTGTGTGTGTGAGAGTGAGTGAGTGAGTGAGTGAGTGTGTGTGTGTATGTGTGTGTGTGTGTGTGTGTGTGTGTGTGTGTGTGTGTGTGTGTGTGTGTGTGTGTGCATGCGCACTCATGTGTGCGTGCATGAGTGTTTTACGGGCTCGACTTGCTTTCTTTAGTTTCTTCAAACACACACACACACTGGTACACACACACACACACACACACACATACACACACACACACACACACAGTGAGAAAGATAGAGAGAGATAGAGATACAGATAGAGACAGAGACGCAGACAGACAGACAAAGAGAGACGGAGATGGAGAGACAGAGAGAAAGAGAGAGGCAGACAGACAGACAGACAGAAAATTACTTATGAAAGGTAGTGATGGTGGTGGTGGTGGTGGTGGGTTTTTTTGTTTCTTTTTTATATCACAATCCTGCCACAGACTCAAGACATGGTTATGACGCCGACATCAGAGCAGATGTTATGGCAACACAACGGCGTCAGTATCCCAGACTGTGCCATGGCTGCTTCTTCCTAAACGGGAGCGATGGCGCCACTGCAGGGATAATAAAGCCTGATCTCTTTTTGGCAGCTTCCCCTCCCCTCCCCCCACATCCCCCCCCCCCCAACACCCCCCCCCCCCCAACTCCTCCTCCTCCGCCTCCTCCAACCTTTTGTTTTACGGCTTTTCTAAACTAAAGAGGGAGGGTAGGGTTGTTTAGGGGAAGAGAGAGAGAGAGAGAGAGAGAGAGAGAGAGAGAGAGAGAGAGGGGGGGGGAGACGGAGAGAGAGAGAGAATGTAAGAGAGAGAGAGACAGACAGACAGATGGACAGACAGACATGCAGAGACAGAAACACACACAGAGACAGAGACTGAGACAGAAAGAGACAGACAGACAGAACTCAGAAATGTTTTATTGTAGAAGGCTTTCTGACCCATTACAATGTCGAGCACACACACACACACACACATATACACAGACACACACACACACACACTTACACACACACACACACACACACACACGTGCGCGCGCACACTCGATTTTGTAAAACCGGGCATGCTAACACATGAATTGAAAAATCAAAAAGGTAAAGAGACAGACATAACACAAGAGAGAGAGAGAGACAGAGACAGACAGGCATGTAGAGACAGAAACACACACAGAGACAGAGACTGACACAGAAAGAGAGAGAGAGGGGGGGGGGACAGACAGATGGACAGACAAGGACGCAGAGACAGAAACACACACAGAGACAGAGACTCAGACAGAAAGAGAGAGAGGGAGAGACTGACAGATGGACAGACAGACAGAAACACACACAAAGACAGAGACAGGGACAGAAAGAGAGAGAGAGAGAGAGAGAGAGAGAGAGAGAGAGAGAGAGAGAGAGGAAGACTGACAGATGGACAGAGACAGAAACACACACAGAGACAGAGACTGGGACAGAAAGAGAGAGACAGAGACAGAAAATGAGAGAGAGAGAGCCTTTGTGTTTCTGTGTAATGTCAGTATCTGTGAGACTGTGAGTGTTTTACTACTTCTTTCTTTTACCGTGTTTTTTCAGATGCTGCTTTTTTCTTCTTTTCTTATCTGTATAAACGGTGTGTGTGTGTGTGTGTGTGTGTGTGTGTGTGTGTGTGTGTGTGTGTGTGTAGTATGCACGTGCACGCACGTGAGTAAGTGCATGTGTCTGTGAAAGGGAGAGAGAAGTGGGGGGGGGGGGACTTGGACAGAAAGAGAGACACAGAGAGACAGACAGACACAAAACAGGCAGACATATACTTGCTTAAGAAAGTGTATAAAAAAAAGGGGGGTGGTGGTGGGGAGGATGGGTGGAGGATGGGGGGAGGGGGGGCAGGGGGATGGGGGGTGGGAAAGGAACAATCCTGCCAAAACCACAAGACACGGGTATGACGCTAACATCACAAACATGGTGCGTCGAGGTTATGGCAACGCAAACGCGCCAATATTTTAGACTGCTTTCTCACAAAAAAAAAAAAAAAAAAAAAGGTGGGGGTGGCATGGGTGGGGGGGGGGGGGGGGGGTACAGGCGTCACCATAGAGGGTAATAAAGCTTCTTTTTTTTCCCTTTTTTTAACCGTTTTCCCTCTCCCTCTTCTCTTTCATACTTTAATTCTTAAAAAAAAAATTTTTTTTGGTTACTTTTTCTTAAATAAGACTACTTGAGAGAAAGAGAAGATGGGGGAAGGAAGAGAGAGGAAAGGGACAGGGGAAGAGAGAGAGAGAGAGAGAGAGAGAGAGAGAGAGAGAGAGAGAGAGTCTACTAGCTCTGTGTGTGTGTGAGTGAGAGAGAGAGAGTCTGCTAGTTCTCTCTCTCTCTCTCTCTCTCTCTCTCTCTCTGTGTGAGAGAGAGTGTCTACTAGCTCTGTGTGTGTGTGTGTGTGTGTGTGTGTGTGTGTGTGAGAGAGAGAGAGAGAGAGAGAGAGTCTACTAGCTGAGAGAGCCGGAGAGAGAGTCAGAGTGGAGTGTGTGTGTGTGTGTGTGTGTGTGTGTGTGTGTGTGTGTGTGTGTGTGTGTGTGTGTGTGTATGTGTGTGTGTGTGTGTGTTTGTCTGTCTGTCTGTCTGCGTGTGTTGCGCGCGCGTGCGCGCGTCCGTGTGCGCACTGAGATGTATGTGTTTTGTGAGTAAATGTATGTGGCAGACGCACGCAGCGCGTGTTCTTGTGTGCGTGCGCGTGCAGTGTGTGCTTGCTTGCTTTACAGCACCGATATTTCGGGGAATATATTTGATTCCTGACGAAATGTCTGTTTTCACACGCGTATTTATTTCTGAGGGCAAAACAGGGAGATCACGATCTTGACCTTATCAAAGAGTGATTGTACAAGGGGAAATTTGAGCGACGCGGGGTTGGGGGATGAGGCCCTTATGACATACTACCCGTCATTATGCCGTCTTTGCACGCTGCAGCTAACGGCGTTTAGACCCGAGTAAAGATCGGTTTTCAATATGATATACATTCCTGGATCTCCTATAACTGATCCGTTATTTTCTGCCCATAAGAATTTACACTGAGGACAGCGTTAAAGAACCATACACACGCGCGCGCGCGCGCACACACACACACACACACACACACGTATGCATGCACTGAAACGCGCGCGCGCATACACACGCACACACACACTACAGCCAAACGATATTATGCTCCGATGAAAAATTGGAAAAGACACTAAAATGGGACTGTGTGTGAATCTGATTGACAGTCATAACAGTGGTTTTCGACAGTAAATGGGGGAACCCTATCAGGAAGCTTATATTTCAAAATTTATCATTCAAGCGTGTGCAGAAGCTCTGTGGAAGATTTCCAAAAGAACCATGATTTATAAGACGGTGATCCAGTGGACTCGGTACAACTGATAATAATTACTAGATTCAGTGCAATTTATAATGATTACTATGTCACAACTAACAACGACAGCAGCAACAACAACAAACACATACGTTTATAGCACTTGAGAGCTAGCAATAATAACAATCTTGCAGGCGTTACTAGCACTTTACTAGAAAAGGGTCAGGAATGTCAATAATTCCGGGTTTATTACAGCAGATACCGCCACCTTTAAACTTTCCTCGCTCTTGTTTTGGTTTTTTTTTTTTTTCCCAAACCCTTTACCCCCAGAAACATGTCCAATATCCGACCAATACCGCTCGTGCATGGAAAAGCAAGGGGCCAATCGCCTGGCATTTCCCCCCCCCCCCCCTCTTCTTTCACATGTCAGGTCTATTTAAGCTGCTTTCGTCCCCCCACCCCCACCCCCTGCCCCTCCCTCTTCCCCCCTTTACTCGTCCAATGCTCGTGCTCTGCCTCAAAACACGCGATGGCGTTCTAGGCTAATTTTGTTTGCCCAGCGTGTTTCTTGCTGATTATTCGATAATGGGTAAACTTAACAGGGAAATAAAAACAAATAAATAAATAAAGGAGGCTGTAGGGTATGGGGTGGGGGGGTGGGGGATGGGGTGGGGTGTGATGATAAGGGGGTGTTGATGGAGAAGGAGGATAGAAGGAGGAGGAAGAAGAAAAGAAAAGAAAACAAACAAACAAACAACAACAACAACAAAACAACAAACCTCATATCTCTGAAACACAAACAAACTTCGCTTCGCACATACAAACACTTGGAATCAGACAGGCCAAAACGCGTGCTGACGCATGGAAAACGTAAATACATCCTCTTACCTCTGAAATCCGATCGTGCATGTATAAATAGTTTTTGCTGAAGTTAAACACTGGCGCGAGAGCCAAGACAAAGAGACTGGAGGATGTCAATTAAACCTGCAATTTTTGAAACAAAAACGAAACACGTTTTCCAACCGTGAGGGAACAGAGCCCTTTGTGTGTGTGTGTGTGTGGAGGAAGGGGGTTCGTTGGACGGAGAGCGGTTGTTATGATTTTAAATTAGGTTTTGTCAAAAGTGCTAGCGCGTCGGAGAGTGCGTGCAAATTTTGCTCAGTGCGCTGACTGAATACCAAGAAATCTCATCACTTCCGAGGTTCCTGACAGCCCAGGCCAGACCCTGACAAAAACGTTCAAAATGACAGTGGGTCCAGTGTGCTGGCATGGGCAGAACCTGCTTTCCCCCGTAAGTTTGGATGGATTCTTCGATGCTGCGAGTCGTCGTAGCAAACTCTTCACGGCGATCGATCAGGGTTTGATTATAACACTGGTTCCAATGTCAACATTTTACACATAACACTGGTTCCAATGTCAACATTTTACAGACAGTGACTTTTCTCGAGTTTCTGCATCCTGCTGCCTCCCCCCCACCCCACCCCCACCCCCCTCGTCCACTCCAACACACACACCTGCCCGGCCCCCTTCTACTTTTCTCCTTTCGCAGGAAAAAAACGTTTACTGGCCACGAAAACGTGACATTCTGATACAACGGCGACCGGCTTCGGATCCACTCTGTTTACGCATACCCAGATTCAAACACTCGACTGTTGGCCACCGTTCTTTCTCTGTCTCTGGACCTTGCAATTGGAATGAACTTCCTCTTTCTCTTCGTCAGGTCTCCGCACTCAGCTCTTTCAAGTCTGGTTTTAAAACCCACCTCTTCCCAGAATAGCCTCCCTTCCCTGCCTCTTCCTTGTCTTCAGTTTTTCCAGTTTTAGAGTTATGCATACGTGTGAATGACTGATGCGAAAGCGCTTTGATTTGTCTCTGCACAAGATTCAGTGCTATATAAATATAATAATAACAATAAAATAAAATACCAACAGTTTCTGTTTGTTTTGTTTTTGTTTTTTGAAATCGTAACTGGTTTCCATAACGATTTTTTAACCCAAAGTTGAGACCAGGCGGTGGAGATTCTACTCACATGAATTAGCGATTTCTTACAAAACTTAAGACTGAAAGCAAGTGGTTGGGGACTTATACAATTATCCATATGCAATAAAGATAAGAAATATATATATATATTTCAAAAAGACAAAGAAAAAAACCCGCCATGACTTTGTTCTTACTGTTCACCTCATGTAAATGCTAGAACCAGTAAAGTTAATAATATTCTATCCTTATTTACCGATAAATGACACCAAGTGAACTGGAAATCATTTTCATGGTTTGCCTATAGGGTGTTTCATTATTTTCAGTGGGTTTGTTCCTCGCTGTTTGTGTGCCCCAGCCCTGAAACGGGTCATCTGAGGTGGACTGGGCCACAAACAAACAACATGATTTTGTCAGTGTGCCAAAAGAATAACACCCAAAGCCGAAAATGTATTCCAATGCCTTTTATCACGCTGGCGACTTCTCGAGATGACATTTGAGCTCACTCTATCCACGCAGGCTGTCTGATGAATGGCGAGTTAAAATACTGCACTGTGTTATGCTGTGCTGTGCTGTGCTGTATTGCTCCTTGTCCGCTTGTCTAATCTTGAGGGCGTTGTCTCCACTGTCCACCATGCCTGAGGGAGATGGCATGAGATGGAAGGTGGTAGTGGTCTTTGCTTGTACATCACATACTAGTACCTTGGCTGTGCGTGTCTGAACGGTAAATGTGTGTGTGTGTGTGTGTGTGTGTGTGTGTGTGTGTGACTCTCTCTCTCTGTGGTGTGTGTGTGTGTGTGTGTGTGTGTGTGTGTGTGTGTGTGTGTGTGTGTGACTCTCTCTCTCTCTGTGGTGTATGTGTGTGTGTGTGTGTGTGTGTGTGTGTGTGTGTGTGTGTGTATGTGTGTGTGTGTGCGCGCGCGCGTATGATGATGATAGTGAGAAACCCCTGAGAGACAGAGACACACAGACAGTGACACAGAAAGAGATCGTCAGAAAACAAAGCAATAAAAGATGAGTCAACTATCATGAATACAACAAACCCATCCCCAAACCAAAACAAACTAACACCACAACGAAACCCTTGAAAACAGCAACAACAACAACAACAAAAATCAACTTTCCAACAAAGACCCCAGTTAACACAGCACAAGAAACAAAAAGAACGCTGTGAAACAGTTGTGGGGGTGGGGGGGGAATAGAATCGGGACGCCACGTCATATCTGTTGGATAAGCGCTGTCCCCGTTATTCCTAGATCCACCACCTACTATCCCCCTTCTCCTCCTTCTAGAACACAGGCCGTCAAAAGGACGCCAGGGCTGCACAATCAGCCCCCTGTTGTTTCTCCGAACGGTTGTTTGGAGCCCAGATTAGGCAAAGACCGATCGACGGAACTAATCACCCACACCCACACCCCTGCCTCCACCCTCTCCTCAGACCCCACCCACCCACCTACCCATCCCTTTTCTCTCCTCTTCAAGAGGGGGGCAGAGAAGAACAAGAAGTCTTGTTTAGCGGGGAGGGAAGTTTGGCAAAGGCGCTTGTGTTCTTTTTAAACCCCCCCTGCTTACCCTGGCTCTCTGTTTTATCTCCTTTATCTCCACTGCGCTTCTACTCCTTCTTCTTCTCCCACTGATTACTAATCGCTCACCCCTCTTTGTTAGTCTCTTTCCAAGAAGAAAGAGGGACGGAAGAAAGAGACAGAGAGGAAGAAGAAAACGAGAAGAATCAATAAGAAGAGGAGAAAGAGAAGAAGAAGGTGGAAAAGGAAAAAAGGAACAGATGAACACATACCAAGAAACAAGTAAGGTAACTGGAAAGAGAATTACAAAGGGGACTGAGGGTATTGGAGTGGAGGTGGGGTAGAGATACTGAGAGAGGAGAAGGTCGGGGAAGAGGAGGATGACGACGATGACGACGAAGACGAAAAGAATACAAGAAAACCAAACAAGAGACACGTAAGGTAGTTGGTTAGGAAAGCGAGAAGATGAGGACAAGAAAAAGACAGAGAAACATACGAGAGAGAGAGAGAGAGAGAGAGAGAGAGAGAGAGAGAGAGAGAGAGAGAGAGAGACGATGAGGGAGACAGACAGAGGGGATGAACAGAGAGACGCAAAGACAGACAGACATACAGAGCAAACAGAGAAGGCCAGTGAAGATGGGCGAAATCCATCAACAGAATTCCATATCCTGGGTTACACAGCACATACACACACACACACGCGCGCGCGCGCGCGCGCTGAAGGGAGTAAGGGTAGGGGGGGGGGGGGGGGGGGGCATGCACGGCAAACTGACTGACTGACTGCACGCAACGTACACAACGCCCTGTTCTCTTCCATCATAGGCCGCGATGACACAGAGAATGCTGAGCCGCGCACAATACATCACCCACACAGCCCATGAAAGATTCCTGCAGCAACGAGGGAACTCTCTGAACAGGAACAAGCGTGAGGATACAAGAGAGAGAGAGAGAGAGAGAGAGAGAGGCCATTTTGAATATCAATCAATGAATGCTAATTAAAAACAAAACGCCAAACGTTTGAGAAATTGCCTAAAGAGGGGGCAGTAAAGCCAGGCCCAAACTAAACCTCCCTCCCATCTTTAAAGCTATGAATGAATAAAGCAAAAGGTAAAGTGCACACGCTAAGTGTACTATATCGCACATATATCTTCAATCTTCAGTGGATGGTTCTCTCATCATTTGTGTGTGTGTGTGTGTGTGTGTGTGTGTGTGTGTGTGTGTGTGTGTGTGACACCAACAACATTATGCTTATGATCCCTAACGTTTTCCGACATGTCAGTGTTGTTTTAACCACCTGTTTCTGTCGCCTGTTCTCTCAGTCTGCCAACGCAATCCTTTCACACCTGACTTTAACATCACGGCATACGCCAAGCGCGAGGTTGTTAGTAAACCTTCGATGCCAATAGACTGCGACAGAGAAGTCACATCAAGCTTGGTGAAGAATAAAGCAAAGCACAATACAGTGGATCAGTTTGGTGTTTTTGTTTTAATCTGGAGGAGCAGTATCCGCTTGAATAAGGATCTCACCCATGACTATCAAAATGTGAAGTATGAAAAGTGATAGTAACTGAGGTTACTGAACTTTTGAGATGTACAATCGTTGGTCTTACCCTTGAAGCTGACAGTAACCTAGGCTACGACTTTTGAGATGCACAATTATGCTCAAAACGGTTGATTTCTGGAACGTTCTCCATTGAGATTTCGACCTTTCATAATTTATGTAGTACACTGCTTAAAACGGTTGATTTCTGAAACTTTCTCCATCAAGATTCCGATATTTCATGATTATGCAGTCTACTGCTCAAAACGGTCGATTTCTGATACGTTCGTTGCAACCTCCCTGTGCCCTCGATTGGTGGGAAAGGTCGTTTGGAAAGGGTATAGTACGTCTGAAAACGGCCTTATCTCTGACCATCAGCTTGTCAGACTCGCTGCCTTTTGGAATCCGCGGCTCCCGAGAAAAATACCAAAGCATATGTTATCAGCCGACATACAGGATGGCTGGCTGACGCTTCGTGGAAAGACAACAGTAGAGGGTTTACAAGACTGGTCCTGTTTACCACCATCCGTGCTTTGGAGAGGAGGGGTAAAACACCTTTACCAAAAGCTTCCTTTGTCTGTCTCTAAAAACCCTACCGCAAACTCCACAGTAACCTGTAACAGATTACGGTTTGTCGCTTGACCCATTTTCCAGTGAGAGAATCAAGATCTTCAGTTCATCTTGATTCTCGCTAATTACTAAGGGGAAATGTGCAAAAAGGGACTGACGCACTGACGGGAATAAACAAAGCTGTAAATTTACACAGAAGATAGCCGAGAATAAATATCATACTCTGATAAGTGTAAAGGAGACAAGAGCTGAGATAACAACAGGAGCAAGGGCACCTTTTTTCATTTCTGTCATGAGATGTCAAACACAGAAGACTCCTTGTCTTTCCTAGCCGTCACCTTTGCCACCTTCTCTGCCAACACATTTCAAACAAGACTACCTGAAGCTATACGTCTTCAACACCTTTGGACGTCACTGCAAAGCAGACCATGATAAATCGCCGCAAGAATTCTGGTTTGTTTTTGTTTTTTCTTTCTCCAAAACGAGTAGAAATATGCAGACTGAAGACTTTTCAAGAAACGTTTCACCTTTTCGAATTTCTTGTCTGTATGTCTGTGTGTGCTCGGGGAGGTGTGCGTGCGTGCGTGTGTGCGTGTGCGTGTGTGTGTGTGTGTGAGGACCTTTCATTTAAACAAACAAGTGTCCTCTCCTTAAAAAAAATAAATGTACATTATATTAAAGCAGCAACAACAGCATCAGCAGCTGCAACAACAACCACAACAACACACACACACCACCACCACCACCACCACCACTACCACACACGCCCCAACCTGCAGTGTCGAAGCTCACAAGAGCTATGACCTAGCTGCACGTGCGTGACCCGTGCAGCAGAAGGCTCGTCATCTAAGTGCCGTAGATTTCTGCCACATTAACCGGATCAGATTGGCAGTTCTGCAGCGGAAAGGTGGGCAGTGTAAGTGACAGAACGCAGGTGCTTGTTTTTGAGAGTGCACGGAGAGGTAGGGTAGAGGTGGAGGGTAGGGGTGGGGTGGAGGGGTATCAGTGAACACTTAAAGCCAGGTGAGCTGTGACGTGTATTTGTCTTTCATGATCCTGGCAGCACACACACATTCACACAGACACACATACACAGACACACACACATTCACACAGACACACATACACAGACACACACATACAGACACACACACAGACACAGACACACATACACACAGATGATAATCTACGCGTACAAAATTTCAAGTTAAACACATAATGATGTGTCGAAGGCGAACTAATAAAGTAATGAAAATCCCGTCTCTGACATTCCATTGTTTTATTCATTTACTTATCATTCTGATAACCTATTATTCGGGCTATGCAACTAAAGCAAAACGAAACAAATCAGAATAAAACTGCATTTTCCTATGTAAACCTTCTCGTGTTTGCAAAATTCATAAAGGAAAAAAAATCATTCTGGGTGTCATCTATTTTCATACAACAATACGATATAATCTTTTTGTGAACATTTCATGATCGGACCAGTAAGCCGCTGCTGTTCTTTCGATATAGAGAAGAAACGTATTTTCATCACAATGCTCAACTCTGATACCGAAAACAAATGAGTGTTACACTTCTGTCGTGATTATCAAGCACAAGTGTTCCCGGCGAACGCACGTACGCTCGAGCGCAAGTTTCAGTGAGCCAATACGTGCGTATGTTGACATTGGGGGGGATATCAGCGTTCTGTTTACGTGTTAATGAATGTTTACGTTCGGTAGAAACCGAACCCAGACAACACAATTCTTTCTACTGGAAAAAAAAAAAAAGTGAATGCCAACGAGAGACTGGGTCCATCACCTCATCCACAACTCACCCCACCCCCCTTCTCCTTTATGTGATCTCACAAATTTTGCTCCAAAACGTAAGACAAAGTAACACCATACAAAGCAGAATGTGTCCCCGAATTCATAAATTTCTAATTTCCCATTCTCGCCATGAAAAAAAAAAAAAATCACTTTTCTCTCCTTCCTCCACTTCCCAGCCTTTTATTCCCTCCCCCCCTCTCTCTCTCACCATCTCTCTCCACCACCCTTCTCTCTCTCCTTCTGACCCATTCCTTCCTTTCCTCCGTCCCTCTTTCTTCCTTCCCTCCCTCCATCCCTCCTTCCTTCTATACCAAGCTTCAGAAGACGTCCAGGGGAAGGAGGAAGCGGAAGTGGCGGACGCTCAAATCGTTGCCCAAGAGGAGGAGGAGGAAGCCTTAAATCCACGCCAGCAGTCCTCCCGCCCTGCTCCACTGACGCCTGTTGCAGGTCATATTAGAGTGGGGTGGGG
This sequence comes from Babylonia areolata, assembly GCF_041734735.1. Lineage (NCBI taxonomy): Eukaryota > Metazoa > Mollusca > Gastropoda > Neogastropoda > Buccinidae > Babylonia > Babylonia areolata. The sequence goes on along the minus strand of NC_134894.1, from coordinate 45,527,749 downwards.
GAGATCGGGAGAGGTGCTGGGCTCAGCGTAGTGAGGAAAGGGTTTATGAGCAGCAGGTGCGCTGTTGTTGATTCCTGGCCCGCGACGTCATTTATTGTCTGACGCCATGTACCCACCAACAGGTCCCTTACCGCCACCGTTCGAGGAGGAGGAGGAGGAGGAGGAAGCCATCATCATCATGCTTTCTGACTGAGCAACCTCTCTCTCTCTCTCTCTCTCTGTTTGAACGGCAACGTGCTAATAATATCTTCACGATTACCATAATAATCACAAAATCAGTAATAAGAAACAGATAGGTGAGAAAAGACAAGAAAGAAACGAGAACAACATAACAACAACAACAATGACAGAAATAATCATGATGATGATGATGATGATGATGATAATCATGATAATATGGAGGAGAAGAAGAAGAAGAGCTTAGCTACTATTGTTCTCAAAGCGGGTGAGGACTTCAGTGATTAAGACACCCTTGCGGCCATCTGTTCTCTCTTTCACTCTTTGTGCATAAAACAATACAAAGGAAGA
>NC_134894.1:45492221-45524721 GCF_041734735.1 Babylonia areolata | reverse complement strand
TCTTCTGGTGACAACTCCAGTTTGTTGCTACACGTTGTTTTGCGTGTGTTATGAACTCGCACTATATACTGGAACTCGGTATCTCTTGTAAAAACGGCCCCCCAAACCCAAAAACACCCCCCGCACCCCTCCCAAACCAAGCGTCCAGAATAGAACTCAAGTAAACAAAGTGCATAAAAAAAATATATCAGGGGGCGGCACTGCGGAAAGGGTCGGAGGGGAGGAACATAAAATAATAAAATCCCCCTCGCGGAGATTGGGGAGGAGAAAGGAAAATCTACCTTAACTATGATTTATAATCATTAAAATTTACGCCGGATCCACAGATTACAGGCACGGGGGTGGTATTTAGAGACCATTACACCGGCTGAGCGAGCTACAAGTAAGGTGATTGTGTGAGAGCGCGCGACGTGAAGTAAAGCCACCAGGTGCACTGACAACATCGCATTCCGGCCTACAACAACGTCGGTTGTTTTTTTTTAGTGATCGCGAGGACAGAGGTTATTGGCAAGGCCCAGATCATCAAACGTGACTGTTCTTTCTCCTCGCCTGGCGTTTCCGGCCTGATCTTTTGGCGGTGTCCTCATCACCTTGTCTAAAATGGCAGTGACAGATTTTCTGGGTTAATGAACTCACCTAATGGCCGGTGCCCCCCCCCCCCCCCCCCCCCGCCCCCGTTCTCTCCCAACTCCCCCCCAACAAGTCCCCCCCCCCGCCTCCCCTCCCTAACCCTGGACGAAAACAACGTATGTATGTATGTTTTGCTCGGCACACTACTGATTCCATTTTCCGCTCAACAACAGACTATCTTTCAAGTTTTCTATTTGTCATCTGTACTTATCTTTAAATTGACTGATTTCAACCTGGAAACACACACACACACACACGCACAACTCTCTCTCTCTCTCTCTCTCTCTCTCTCTCTCCACACACACACACACACACACACACCTTCCTGTCCCGTAGAACTCCTTACTATGTTGTGTACTGTGAATGTTTGAAAACTGGATACTGTTCAAAACGAAACGTTAAGCACTTTAAGGAACGGTTTCAAAATTCGCATGAGGCTCTGTCATTACATCTTGTTTACGTACGCTTCAGATGCGTTTGCCGACGCATGTTCAAAACCCATTCATTCATTCATTCATCCTCCGCCAAAACCATTCAAGAGTGTGTAACACGGCTGACTAAACTAACAAGAAAGACATCCCTCGGTTTGGGCGTAATTTGATGGGAAGACCACAAAGTTCAACCATGGGTAAACAATTTGTTACCCTACTGGTAGGTAGTCATCTGGAAAATATGCGGCATGACTGTCTGACACTGGCAAGCTACTTGTGTTTTGTGTGTGTGTGTGTGTGTGTGTGTGTGTGTGTGTGTGTGTGTGTGTGTGTGAGGGGGGGGGGGACAGAGAGGGAGATAACGCGACAGGAACACACACACACACACACACACACACAGGCAGGCAGACAGACAGACAGACCAGGACAGTGAGAGAGAGAGAGACAGAGACACAGAGAGAGACAGAGAGAGTGCAACATCGATGGTGGAAAGGTGGCCTCGTAGTAATGCGACCGTCCAAGATGAGAGAGAGAGAGAGAGCCCCCCGAATCTCTTAACATATAAACGAGATGAAAAACACACACAAAAGCAACGAATATACACTCTCCGTTCTTCACCGCCCAACGTACATTCCCTCCAAAAAACACAGGCAAATCTCTCTCTCTCAATCCTCGTCCCGACGTGACCAAAGCAGGACAATGCACCACGTTTCGCCAACGTGCGTTTCGCCTCCGCTCGTTTTGCTTACGCGCGTGTTTCGCCTACAGACGTTCGCTTCGCCTACGCCTTGTGCAACAGATAAGACAACAGTACAATAAACATCAATGCTGACACATTGACGGGGAACCCCCCCCCCCCCCCAAACAGGAGAAGATCCGTTCGATTGTGCAACAGATAAGACAACAGTACAATAAACATCAATGCTGACACATTGACGGGGGAAAAAAACAACAACAACAAAAAAAAAGGGAGAAGATCCGTCCGATTGTGCAACAGATAAGACAACAGCACAATAAACATCAATGCTGACACATTGACGGGGGGGAGAAAAAAAGAGAAGATCCGTCCGATCTTTGGAGAACAAAGACGTAGGCGAAACGCGCTGTTGGCGAAACGTGTGACACCCACTAATACAAGCTGGACGTGGAAGAGAGGAGAGGGACTGACGAGTCTCACGTGCCGTGACCCATCAGCGTCAGTCAGCTGCCAGGCCAGCAACAACACTGCTCGCTCCGTCCTTCATCAGATCCAATCCACTTGCGGTGTTGTAAACCTCGCTGCTGCACCGCATCTCCCACCACACACACACACACACACACTCACACCGCTGAAGGTTTCGGTTCCAATCTGGAAGACAAGCATCAGTCTGTCAATCAGACAAGCTTGGTTCGTTCTTCTTTGACCAGCCGTTGGTATTTATTTATATATATTGGGGCTAAAGTCTGTGCTACACTTTATGCGGTTCGATTCGCTGGGAAGAAATTGCGGGGTTAGAAGGGCATGCCAGTACCAAAGTACAGAGACGCTGAAAGCTCTGATCCAAGTCGTCTATTTATATTGCAACTTCGCTTTAAGTATGAATGATAAACATACTCTGTAAGTCCGTTTAATATCTTACATTCGAAGGGAAATACACCATTTAAAAGGAACAGAACCCCGAAAACGGAGCATGGCTGCCTACATGGCGGGGTAAAAACGGTCATACACGTAAAAGCCCACTCGCGTACATACCAGTGAACGTGGGAGTTGCAGCTCACGTACGAAGAAGACGACGAGGAAGAAAAAAAACAGGAACAGGGTTTTAGACAAAGCAAAAATTAGAAATTGCTCTTTTCTTACCTTTTACCTGATCCTCCAATGCCAGCAATCCCCAAAGGTTAACTTACCACCATTAAGAATAGACTACTATAGCGCTGCACGCGGAGGAACAAAACGATGTCAAGTCCATTTATCTCAAATACAGCATAATTATGGACTATATATTGAATAAGATATAACAGATGTCTTCGTTTTTCATATACTATAGAAAGGAAGAAAGCATCAAAAAGCTGTCTTAGTTGAACTATTAACCATGAATAAAACCCTTATTTGCGCTCTGGATGGAGGTGTGCGGAGGTTAAGAGTTACGGTGTGCATCTAAAAATATGTCTTGAATGCTCATGTTAGACATGTGTATGTTGGATTCAAACGGTTCAAGCTCCCATAGCCTTCAACGACCATCGGTGGGGACAGTGAATTCATCATACTCAGTGTGTCCAGGCTCTGGCATAGGAAGGCGGGACCAATTCCTCTCCTTCCGCCGTTTAAAACCTTCCCCAACCAAATCAGGGACCCAGTCACACTTTGGCTGGAGTGAGGGAAATCGAAGAACAGTGCCTTTCCTAAAAGAACACAACCCCTGGCTGAAACGGGGAATCAAACACTGACCTCTGGACCAGAACGGAAAGAAGTCCAAAGCCCTTACCGATTCTGGCATGTGTGTGAGTGTGTGTGTGTGTGTGTGTGTGTGTGTGTGTGTGTGTGTGTGTGTGTGTGTGAACGATTCCATGATAATTTATTGTATTTGTATTTGTCTTTTTGTCAAACAGATTTCTGTATGTGAAATTCGGGCTGCTCTCCCCAGGGAGAGCGCGTCGCTACACAACAGCGCCACCCGTTTTTTTGGTTGTATTTTTTTTCCTGCGTGCAGTTTTATTTGTTTTCCCTATCGAAGTGGATTTTTCTACAGAATTTTGCCAGGAGCAACCGTTCTGTTGCCGTGGGTTCTTTTACGTGCGCTAAATGCATGCTGCACACGGGACCTCGGTTTATCGTCTCATTCGAATGACTAGCGTCCAGACCACCACTCAAGGTCTAGTGGAGGGGAGAGAAAATATCGGCGGCTGAGCCGTGATTCGAACCAGCGCGCTCAGATTCTCTCGCTTCCTAGATGGACTCGTTACCTCCACTCCATCACTCCGTCTTGTCGTACAGTGTGGTAGCCCCTTTAGTGACTGAATAAGCAACACAGCCTCTTTTCCAGCCATACATACATACGTACGTACCATACCGTATCCGCCTGCATTGTGTGGTGTTATGTGGCAGCAGCAGCAGCAACAGCAGCAGCGAGGGGTAGAGGCAGACAGCCTTCGCACTGATCCGGTTACCACACTTCCTTCCCCAGGCCCCCCCCCCCACCCCCCCCCCCGCACCACCCACCCCCTCACTGATTGTAGCGCGTGGCACTAATGATGGGCCCCGCCTTTCACACGTCTCCTATCAGTTTTGTGTGTGCGACAACCTGACAAAGAGTGGAACAGCCAGAGAGGGGAGGAAGGGGGGGTGGGGGGGGAGTGAAGTGGCGGGGGTAAGTGGGGGGAAGGACGGGGTGAAGGGGGGAGGGGGAGGGGGGGGGCGCTGGGGTCCTTTTGTCAGTCACTGACCAAGTTTCTGTCAGCTGCAAGGTGGCTGCTGTTTAGCTTCATAATTGAATATCGCAGGATGTAGATTGATAGATTAGACAGACAGACGGATATATATATATATATATATATATATATATATATAGAGAGAGAGAGAGAGAGAGAGAGAGAGAGAGAAGGGGGGGGGGGTGGACAGACAGACAGATATATAAATTAATAGATTTGTATTGTATTGTATTGTAATACTCTTTTTGTCACAACAGATATCTCTGTGTGAAATTCGGGTTGCTCTCCCCACGGAGAGCGCGTCGCTACACTGAGAGCGCCACCCATTAAAAAAAAAAAAAATCCTGCTTGGAATTCGTTTGTTTTCCTTCGAAGTTGATTTTTCTACAGAATTATGCCATGGACAACCCTTTTGTTGCCGTGGGTTCTTTTACGTGCGCTAAGTGCATGCTGCACACGGGACATCGGTTTATCGTCGCAGTCGAAAGATGGATCAAACTGATATATATATGGATCAATAAAGATATCGAAAGACAGGTATGTATGTAGGTATGTATGTAGGTAGGTAGACAGATGTGGCCTACATTCATTCTGTTGCGTTCAGTCTGAACGTTGACACACCCATGTATCAAAACTGACGGGGATAACAATTTATCTGTCTACTATCAGTGTATCTTCACAACAGCCATCATCATCATCATCATCATCAACATCATCATTCAAAAAATATCATTGTCATAACCATCATCACTGTTAATCGCTGTCATCATAACCATTATCGTTATCGGGGTTATTCTTGTCTTATAAAAGGCTGTGGCAACATCATATTCAGGACAACGGCAACGCTGTTCAAAACGGGGACTGCGAAACACAGCGAGAAAGCGAGGGAGTTAAAAAAAAAAAAAAAAGACAAGAAAAAAAAAGACAGGTAGACATAGGGGGTAGGGGAGGGGGGTGAAAGAGAGAGCGAGAGGGTAGAAGGAGAGGTGGACACACACACACACACACACACACACACACACTCACACACACGCATAGGGAGGGGGGAGGGAGCCACAGAGAATGAGAGACAGAGAGAAACAGGGAGAATGACAGAGAGAGAGAGAGAGACAGAGAGAGAATAAGGAAGAATGAGAGAGAATGCGAGACAGAGAGAGAGAGAGAGAGAGAGAGAGAGAGAGAGAGAGAGAGAGAGAGAGAGAGAACATGTATGCCAACAACGACATCCACATGCTACATGCAAGACCAGCGAGACAATGACAGGTTAAGTTAGGAAATTCTCGCCGTCCCTCATAAATCAGGTGCGCTACAAGTAAGACAGATTATGTGTGTGTGTGTGTGTGTGTGTGTGTGTGTGTGTGTGTGTGTGTGTGTGTGTGTGTGTGTGTGTGTGTGTGTGTGTGTGTGTGTGTGTGTAAGAGACAGACAGACAGAGACAAACAAGACAGAAAGGCACAGGGAGAGGGAAAGAAAGGGAGGAAGGGAGGGAGACAAGATGAGAAAGAGAGCGTTGGTGGTGGGTGGGTTTAAAGGGTGGTGGCCAGATGGATGGTAGAGAGGTAATTAGGGAGGAAAGGTAGGTGGGAATAAGGAGGCGAGTTTGCGCGTGTATGTGTGTGTGTGTGTGTGTGTGTGTTTCTCTCTCTCTCTCTCTCTCTCTCCTCCCTCTGTGTGTGTGTGTGTGTTTCTCTCTCTCTCCCTCTGTGTGTGTGTGTGTGTGTGTGTGTGTGTGTGTGTGTGTGTGGCACGCGCTAGCGTAAGAGCGAGAGCGAGAGAGACAGAGAGTGTATGCGTGTGTATGTGTGTTTGTGTATGTGTGTGTGCGTGGGTACTTGAGAGTGGAAGTAAGAACACCACGAATGTGTGTGTGTGCGTGTGTGTGTGTATTTGTGTGTGTGTATGCGTGTGTGTGTGCGTGCGTGCGTATGTGTAGAGGGGGGTGGGGGGGATGAGGGAACTACGGAGGATGTTCGCTTATAATGACCTGCTCCCCTAGATAATGAATGGTAAGAAAAAATGCCATCAGCCGCCTTCTCTCGTAAATTAGGAAAACTGAGAGATAGATGAGAGAGATGGGGGCGGGGTGAAGAGAGAGAGAAGAAGGGCGGAGATGAGAGAGAGAGAGAGAGAGAGAGAGAGAGAGGTGGTTTCGCCATGTTAACCCTGATGTTTATCTTACACCGTTTTCATTTTTTGAAGATGTGTATTCCATAAATTATACACATTAAAAAAAGAAGACTCTATTCAAGCTGTCATATAGAGAAGGCAGAGAGAGAGAGAGAGAGAGACAGAGACAGAGACAGAGACAGAGAGACAGAGAGGTAGAGAGAGAGGTGGTTTTGCCATGTTAACCCTGATGTTTATCTTATACCGTTTTCGTTTCTTAATATGTGTATTCCATAAACTATACATTATATATATATATATATATATATATATATATATATATATATATATATAAAGCAGACTCTATTCAAGCTGTCACATGGAGAAGGCAGAGAGGGGGAGGGACGGGGAGAGAGAGAGAGAGAGAGAGAGAGAGAGACAGAGAGAGACAGAGAGAGAGAGAGAGGTGGTTTCGCCATGTTAACCCTGATGTTTATCTTATAGCGTTTTCATTTTTCAAGATGTGGATTCCATAAACTATACACATTGTTAAAAAAAAGAAGAAAAAAAGTAGACTCTATCCAAGCTGTCACATGGAGAAGGCAGAGAGAGAGAGAGAGAGAGAGAGAGAGAGAGAGAGAGAGATCAATATTGAAGTCTTTAACAATAATCATGAAGGATTAAAAAAAAATATCATTAAAATAAACCCCAAAAAGATATTAAAAGAAACAAACAAACGAAAATCATCTCTCTTTCACGTCATGTCTGGGTCAATGCTTTTCCAGACAGCCTCCCACCCAAAAAAAAAACAACATATTTCGCACACGCACGCACGCAGGAGGACACACACAAACACACACGCACACAGAGATGAGAAAGAGAGGGAAAGAGAGAGAGAGAGAGTGAAGGGAAATCCCTAAGGAGATTGCATCACATGATCGTCGTTCATCAGGGATTTTTGTTTTGTTTTGTTTTGTATTGTTTTTGTTTGTTGCTTAATATAACCAGCAACATTAATGCACACCTGCAACAGAGCCCGAAAACACTCCAATGGCCTGGAACACACGCGAAAAGTTGTACAGAATGTGGACTTCAATGCACTACAGCGGACAGCAGGAACATGCTACAATTCTTATTAAATGTTTTGTTTCCAGATGGAAATCTTGCAAAGCAATCTTGAAACCCTAATTGTCACCTTACAAACGCACGCGCGCACACACACACACACACACACACACACACGCATATATATGTATATATATATATCTCTCTAAAAGAATGAGGAAAGACAGTATCAGTAGCTCAAGCAGGCGTCACTGCGTTCGGTCAAATCCATATACGCTACACCACATCTGCGAAGCAGATGCCTGACTAGCAGCGTAACCCAACGCGCTTAGTCAGACCTTGACAAAAAAATAAATAAATAAATAAATAAATCCCCCCCCCCCCCCCCCCCAAAAAAAAAAAAAAAAAAGAAAAATACATAAAAATACCACTACTACTACTACTAATATTACATAAGGCGCAAAATCTTGATGAAGTCAACTCTAAGCAAGCGCGCGTACACACATACACACACACACACAGGTGCACTACCCTGCACCCCCCTCTCCACACAGAAAGACAGAAAGGAAGAACAGGGACTTCGACAATAATACCTGTGCAAGTCCGTGAAACAAAACCCGGACATTTCCTCCTTGATTCGCAAACTGATGGGCGTTCTTCCCCCCTCCACCCCTATCCCCTCACAAACACACACACACACTCATTGCTCTCTCTCTCTTTCTCTCTCTCTCTCTCTGTCCGCTCCCTCACCAATCCATCACCCTCATCATTCGTTTCAGTCACACCTGCAGTACAACTGACGTGGACGTGCACGCACTCACCTCGCTCGTACTCATCAATCCCCCCCCCCTCCCTCTCCACTCAGCCCCACCACCTCCCCTAGAGGCATGGAAGGGAGAGAGAGGGGGAAGGAGAATGGATAGGTGAGAGAGGAACGAGAGGGGGGAGAGAAACTGGGAACCTTAGACATAACAGCAGCAATAACACAAGGACATATAGTCTAGAGAGAGGCTGGACTGGAGGCAAGATGAGCACTTACACCTAAGAAACTACTGATGAGTTCTGATACTAAAATGCGAGTTTAAGTTACGTCTTCCTGGTTTCCCAAGTCAGTCTTGGGGTGTAACGGGTCACTAATTCTGTGTCGCCGATAAGGAAAGACGAAAAGAGACAGCGAGTAATATTCAATCGTTTGTTTTCGTTTATTTATTTATAGTCTGTTCATCTAAATTATGATATTAGACTCGTAAATAGTTGTTATTTTAAATGGCAGAGTACGGGACTTTCATTTCCGAGGTAGTGATTTCGAACCCATAATGAGTGTACCTAAAATGCCTGTCCAAAGCACATCTTGCCGTGCTGTTGTTATTCAAGTAGTGTCGGTGTGAAGTTAAACGCATTCCCCCTCTAAATGTCCCGGCACTGTTGACCTCAATAACCAAAAAATTACCTGGGGTGTGGGTGTCGCCATAAAACTTCAATGTAAAATTCAATTGTGATACTACAGAAGCCGGGACAGAGACCGATTTTATTCTGTCACCAACAGAATGATTTTATTTAATGTGACACACACACACACGTGACCAAGCCTTGTTTGCTGTTCAAGAAAAGAACGGGAATAGAATCAGTAATTCTAGTTGGTAAGATGACCGCTGTGCTTAGCGAGCCATCGCGTCCCCCCCCGTGTAGAGGAAATGTGACACGGGAAGAAATAGGCCATAAAAACGGGGATCTAATAGCTCTGCAATTTAGCAGACTTTCGATACGGTTCCCGACCCCAATCTTTAGTAGTTTATTTCCGTGTACTTCCAAATGCATAAACCTATATTTCAGTCACTCTGACAGGTAAAAAAAACAGTGATCAATTTTCTTCCCCAACCACTTTTGGAGAATAATTATAAACAATTGAGAATACATGTAAATGCGATCCCCCCCCTCCCCCCCTTCTCTCTCTCTTATTTCTGTATCTTATACAGTCCATATGTTCATGATTATAGCTCGTTAGATATTGTTCACATTCCCCTTCACGAAGGGCTGAGGCCTAATGTGAATAAACCATCTTCTCTCTCTGACTCTCTCTATTCCACACCAGCCTCCAAAATACGAGATGGCAGTTTCTATGAGAAGAAGTGTTGCTCACACTCCTTGCAGCGACAGGGAAGATAAGAGAACACTTCTGCTTCGCCAGGTAGGAGGCGCCAGGCTGCCGATCTGGCAAAGCAGGATTCAATCAACGCGTAACAAGCGTAACTCCCAGCAAGGCTGAGCACAGTTCTTGCCCCTCAAAGTGTCGAGAAGGAAAATGCCCCCACCCAACACCCCTCCTACCCCAGCCCAAGAAATCAATCACACAAAATATTTTTGAACCTGTTCATTGCAAAACAATATCCAAGAAGACCCAAAAGATTTTTTGACTGAATGTTCAAAAGATTTTTTGTGTCTTTTTTAAATAGTTTTTTTTTGGTGTGTGTGTGTGTGGGGGGGGAGGTGGGGGTGGGAGGTGGGGAGGGGGGTGGGGGTGGGTGTGTGTGTGTGCTCAGATTGCCGCCTGCCAAAGACAATTTGGGTTTCCATTACATGTTACTTGGGTGTTTTGTCTTAGCTTAAACGCCCACCACCCCCACCCTCCGGGGGCCAAATCTTGAATAAAACTGTTCAAAACTGTTCACACTGAAACCCAAGAGGAGAATTTAACTAGCGAGCAAGCCTGTGAGCGAATGAACGGACGAATAAATCGAATGGGTCAGTGACCGGCTGATGAACAAAATTTTTTTCCCCAACTGTTTTCTGAGAAAAAAAGTCGCTGAAATTACATGTCAAGGCAAACACACACACACAAAAGATGTTGATGCAGTACTTTTTTCTTCCTTTTTTTTTTTTTTTTTTTTTTTTTAAGGAATATTCTAGCATTTCCCCCCAAAGAAAACACATCACAGTGTTAATCGCCGAGGAACTGTAGTGATGTTTCATTTGTCTGTTACGGTCTCACAAAAAAAGGTTGCAAAGTTACAGGATGTGTCTCCATGAAAAAAAAAGAAGTGAAAATAATATATGAAGTACGTTGCTTATATACAAAAGTTTACCTTCTATGTAACGTTTGAGCTTGCCTTCTATGTAACGTTTGACGAGAATTAACAAAAGAATTCCCACACGAGTGTTGACAGGTTTCCTCAGATGAGACACGCACTGTTAAAGCTCAGGTTTTATGCTTGCTTTCACTGTCTCAATCGCCTTCTCAGTCTGGCTCACACCATGACGCCTTTGAGATTTCTACATACTTCAGGGTTAAATGGAGCTGCACATTGGGACGGTTCTGTGTGTGTGTTCGTGTGTGTGTGTGTGTGTGTGTGTGTGTATGTGTGCGTGCGTGCGTGCGTGCGTGCGTGCGTGTGTACGAGCGCACACGAGCGTGCGTATTGTATTTTGGGAATTATCAAGGGCACTGAAACACGGGGAAAACCATGTATAGAGTAAATGGTTTCAGTGTTTACATACTACTTTTCAGCAGCAAACTTGCTGTCGAAAAAAAAAAAGAAAGAAAAGAAAAAGAAAAAAAAAGAAAAGAAAAAAAGTACCTTGCCAAGCAGAATTCTAACCTATCATGTCCTTACATGACGATAGAAAGTTCAATGCGCGCATGTGTGCATGAATGAACAATGGAAGCAGGCACGCACGCAAACACACACACACACACTGATGGACGAACACATTGAGAACCCGAATAAAGTTTATCACACAGATCCAGTCTGTTGACAAACGTCAGTCAAAGACTGCTATAACCAGGGAAGAAGGATTACAGAACAAGAAATAATTTATTATGTGACTGCTGTTATATCAAGGTTGGATGCAGCAGAGGATATGGGTGAATGAGTAGATGGAATGTCAATCTACTGACAAAAGCATATACCCACCAATAAAGAAGCAATATTATGTGACTGCTGTTACATAAAGCTAAGATTCAGCAGATGACACAGGTGAATGAGCAGATGGAATGTCATTCTACTGACAAAAAACAACATGCACCCACCAATAAATCAAAGAGGAAACCAAAATCAATATTCTCGTGGATACCCGTCTCCAACATTCCCGACAAAGACCAACAAAAACCATTGTTACATTCTCTCTTTCATTCTCTCCCTGTCTGTCTGTCTGTCTGTCTGTCTCTCTGTCTCTCACTCCCTCTATCAGTTCTTTCCTGCTCACTGACGTCTCCTTGTCGAACTAGGTAGACGCTGATAAAATGCACGCACCCACGTTGAGATCTGTATTGATCGCCCGTTTCCATTATTTCCGTCGAAAAGTAATCCACATGATTTTTTAAATAAAAAAAACGTTCGATCTTTTTTCAGAACTTTCTCAAAGCAACATTAAGAGTGTGCCCAAGCAGAATGAGAGGTGGTAAAAAAAAAAAAAAGAAGAAAAGAAAAGAAAGCAAATGACAGAAAATCGTATCGGTGACAGACGCGATCGCAGATCAATACAAAGGCAAGGAAAGGTGCGAAGGAAGGAAGGAGGGGATAAAACCCCGCAAAATGTTTAATGAAAGGAGCAGAGCATGTGCGCAATAAGTAAAACGTGAAGGAAAAGGGGAAGCGAAGACATAGTTGTGAAAAATTTTTTTAAAAAAACAACAACAACAACAACAAAACAAAAAACAAAACAAAACACGATTGTCGATGAGAAAAGAACAGCTGGAGGCATTGTGACCGAACCCTGACTTACACCGGTGATTGGGGGGGGCGGGGGGGGGGGGGGGGTTCGCGGGGAGTGATTCCCTTGTGTGATGGCCTGTCACAGACACCTGGGTCACAAGCATGCAGTCGGCGCAGGTCTGGGCATTAGCGCCACAAGGGTACGCCTCTCTGGGGACAATACTGTCGTCTGTGATGTATGGCACTGTTGGGGGGAATTGATCTGACGTGCCTCTGGCCAAGTTTGGTTGACGAATTGCAAATTATTTTTCAACAGCGGGGAGATTTGTTGGAGAAATTATTTTAAAAACAACAACAACAACAAAAAAAACAACAACCGAAGCATAGACGCTATGGCATGATGGGGACTTGGAATCGTGAGACCCAAAAGTGCAGTCTTTCAGAAGAGAAACGTTAATTCTTTTGTCACCCTTGCCTCTCTGTCTCTGCACGTAAAATTAATGTTGCTTTCAATCCGACTCGCTTTGGAATGTGCACGTACTAATTTGTCACCGGTGTGTTCCCCCAGCACACTTTCACCACTGTTTGTGGTGCTTTATTCATGAAGAAAAAATACAACCCATAAAACAGCGAAACAAGGGCTGTCACAGTCACGAGCTGAAACGGGCCTTTCATGTTGTCCACAATGGAATGACGGACCAACGATATATCATTGTTATTCTTTACAACCTAGACGACAATTACGTCCATGCGTGGGCTTTAAAAGCATGAAAAAAAAATCCACATTATACCCCCCGCCCCCCCTCTTCCACCCATATCCCCGAATTCCCCATAGTCCAGACCGTAATAAATATAAAACGCGTCAACAAACGTAACCATTTTATCCCTAAAAGCACTGTGCCCTTTTCCTCACCACTCAACGCAATTCATCTCTAAAAAGGATTGGGAAAAAACAACATTGCAACACTCGTACAAGATTATGGTTCTCCTGAGTTTATATAAGAGAAAATAACCTGAAACGAAACAATCACATCTAATCTGTTGGGTCAGAGAGAGAGAGAGAGAAAAAAAAGGTATGAAGTAAGAGAGCAAGCGAGCAAGAGAGAGAGAGAGGGGGGGGGGGGGTGAGGGGGGGGTGGACAGACAGACAGAGAGACAAAACAGACATAAAGTCTAGAGACAGACAACAAGGAGGTGGCCCCCAGCCATTCCCAGTATCTTTCTTTTTCTTTCTTTCCCTCTTCCAAACAAATACCCAGCGTTCCTGTGACAAGCAAGGCATACCTGCACGACAAGTACGAACATCACTCTTCTGGTGAAGACGCTACACCGACCTTGACAACCTCTAGCCCTATAATTCCTGCGATTTCGCCCGCCTTCGACCTTTTTTCCAGTTCATATAACCTCAATATTTATTCAGATGCAGCCAAATATTGCTGACGGAACAGAACGCAAACTCGGACGCATTCAAATATTGCTTTTTGAACAAAACACAAACTCTCAATATCTTTTAATCTCTTCCCCTCACTCCTCTCTCTCCTCTCTCTCTTTATACATGCATGCAGATGCGTTGACCTGAGGATTGTATCAACATTAAATATTGTTATAATCATATCATGATGATGATGAAAGTATTTGTTGGATTTTGTGTTATCCTTACCGTTAAAATCTTTCGTAAGGTTAGACAGGCAGCCTTTTTCCACACTCTCTCTGTCCCTATTTCTCTCTCTCTACACACTCTTTACACCCCCCCCCCCCCAACACACACTTCAACATCACCCTCCATACACACTTCTCAGCACACAAACTACACACAGAACCTGCCCACCCACGCACGCACACACACACCACTGCCCACCTCCCCTCCCCTTTTGTGTGGCCACACACACACACACACAACCACAAAAACCTGCCCCCATTTTAGGTACACAGGATGCTGCTGTGACCAAGCACCTGGTGATCTGCAGACATGCCAACAGCTACAGGCGAGCGTCCCCCAAAAAGCACGGTGCACGTACTTGGAAACGACGGGGTTTGGGTTCGAAACTGTTTCCCCTTGGTACACAAGCGCAGGAATACCGATCTCTGCTTTCTCGCTAAACTTCTCTCTCTTTCTCTCTTGCTGCTGCTTGCAGGATGTTGCAGGTATGGAATGCGACACGTCGGCGGTTTTCTGATCTTTGTGTTTGTTATTCGTGTTTGGTTTGTAAAGAGGGTGCTTTGTTTGTTTGCTTGTTTGTTTGTTTCTTTGTTTGTTTTGCTTTTTAAGGCTGACGCGGCTTGATCTCTCTCCTTCCACTATCTCCGTGTGTGTGTGTGTGTGTGTGTGTGTGTGTGTGTGTGTGTGCGTGTGTGTGCGCGCGCGCGCGTGCGTGTGTGTGTGTGTGTGTAAAAAGAGTTCCCTAGAATACTGCTCACACATACACACGCACACATACACGGCTTGATGCAAGAAAAAAAAAAGAAAGAAAAAAAGAAAAGTTGCCATTCCCTCGATTCACATTCTGTTGTTGAAACTGTCAAGGTGCAGAACAATAGATATCAAATTACTATCATTATGATAATTACTATTTCTCTTGCAACTATCATCATCACCACCATCATCATTATCATATTTGTTAACTTTCAGTGAATCCATTTATCAATGTTGTTACGCATATTTCAAGTTGATTATCTTCCATTTTTTAAGGATTTTCCAACAGTTTTACATGGCCGCTTCGCCCGATATGACTTCAACAACATTGAAAACAATACTTTTGTGTCACATCGCCCCATAAACTGCCACAATATCAGGGTCATACTTGCAAACATGAATCCACAAAACACTTGGCACACTAAATGGTCCACACTAACGATAAAAATCATATCACATAACGAGAGAGACAGGGTGGAAGTGTGAGCGAAACAGAGAGAGACAGAGAGAGGGAAATAGAGATCTCCATCCAAATTACCACATTAACTGGGACACACATGATAATAAGCGAGGACAACACCAGGGGATGCAAAAAGCTAACAGCACATTACCATTTCACCCACTTTTCTCTGCAGTCAAACAAGATCTCACCACCACTACCACCACCACTACCCAGCCCCCTCCCCCTCCCCCCCCCCCAACCCTCCGACCCCCTACCCCAACCCCACACACTATTCTACTCCCTCTATTGTTTCTTCTTTTCCCTCTTTACGCCAACGAGGACAAGGTCATAAAACGCATCTTACCAGTTCCAGAAGTGATGCATTTCCATTCATCCCCCTACTTCTGAAACAGCGGTCGTTGGCTCCAGGCACGATCAAGCGAGGGTATTTTCCGATTGATTGCCGACCCCCACCCTCACCCCCCCTTCCCTTCCCACCCTTCCTCCCTCCTTCCATCCAATACTCTCCCCGCCCTAAACTCTTCATTCACTCCCTTCTTCCCTCCTCCCTCTCCCCTCTTCCTTGACCGTTTGAAACGCATTTTATCGCTGGTATAGCGAGCTCTATCTTCCATAACGTGAAAAAGAAGAAAGTGGAATATGGGGCTGAGGGAGTAGGGGAGTTTTGGGGGTGGGGATGTGTGTGTGTGTGGGTGTGGGTGGGGGGTGGGGGGTGCTGATGCTCTATTGAAAGTGCCGCCAGTGCTGCCCAGTGTTGTTGCTGCTGAAAGCCTCTGCAATGGGGGCCAGTTCCGCACCGGAGGCACTCCACCTCGGACGTGGCGTGCCGGCGGCCCAATGGACACAATTACCGCACGATTCATCGACATGGCCTCCCTCCTTTCAGAGTCGGATCTACCACCACCACCACAGCCTCTGGGCCGGGCACTGAAAAGCCAGACTCGGGATGGGGTTGGGGGGGGGGGGGGGGTGGGGGGGTTGGGGGGTTTTGAGCGACATGTGGATCAACTCAAGACGTTTTCCATTCACGTTATTGTGACTCTAAAATATACAGCATTCAAACGCCGAGTCGGTTATTAAAAAATGTTTTAAAAGCACGTCTAACTCGTCATGTTTATTTGCTCGTAGTTTTTTCCCCCCCTTCCCTTTAATCGACTGCTTGACAATTTCAACATCAAGATTTTTGGTGGGTTTTTTTACCTGTCGAAAACTCGACAGTTTCAAATTTAAGATGTTTGTTTTTGTTCTGACGGAATTTCGACAGTTTCAACAATAAGAAAGCTTTTCTATCCCTTCAATTTCATGCACGAAATTGAATAGTGGCAAGAGTCACAAACTTTAAGGCTACTGGCAAAAGTCACAAACTTCAAGGCTATTGGCGAAAGTCACAAATTTTAAGGCTATTGGCAAAAGTCACAAACTTTACGGCTAGGCGAAACAGACCATGTGCAGAAACAGAATTGTTTTTCAGTAGTCTGATCGATTTAAAAAAAAAAAAAAAAAAAAGCACTGTCCCTTTTTTCCCCTTAAGTCTATCTGTAAAATGATAAGTGGATATCGCCCATTGCAGTGCAATGAGCGAAGTGTAGGGTACAGGTATGTGTGAATGGATCAACTCCCTGGGTTTCTTTTTATTCTTTATCATCGCCTTCATAACCATTGATCATTTATTATTGTCGGTCTAGTAATTGTTCAAAGACACTCTGCAATGGACGATGTCACTGACAGCCATTGTGCGTACCCGACAATAATGAATATTTTGACTTCCCCAGCATTGGTGCCATTTCCCACTTCACTGGGAAATATTTGTTGCTTACAAAACAATACCAACAAAAAAACAACAACAAAAAACCAAGCGAACAAATAAGACAGACAGACAGAGAGAGAGAGAGAGAGAGAGAGAGAGAGAGAGAGAAGGGGGGATGGTTCCTTTCTTGATGGGGGGCGGGGGGGGGGGAATCAGAACTCGCTGACACATTTATGAGCCGACAAACGTTTCACGCACCGCACAAAGAAGAAAAACGACCACATTAGGATTGTTCTGGGAGTGAGGGGGGGACGTATAGGCGTGTGTGTGGGGTGAGGTGCGGGACGGGGGGATGAGGGTACAGGGAGGAGCACTGGCAATTAGACCCTAACAGCACCGTTCTCCTTCCACTCATTTCCAACCATTCCCCGTCACACACACACACATTTCACCCCCAAGCCGCTAATTATCAGTCACCCGATCCCAACTGTTATCAAGTTGAAACGTGAAAGCAATGTCCCACACACCCTATACTACCACACCACACCACACACCACCCCACAACACCATACCACACCCAACCAGATAACTTCCACCCGGTTAATCTGTACTTGTCTTCTCCGGATCTCTTTCACCCACCCCAACCCACCCACCCAATCACCCCTTCCCTTTTGTGTTTGAAGGTAGCCGCTCCCTCCCTTCAGGTGGTTCTGAGTTCTTGTTCTTTTCCGGCCTTGGGGAGGGACTGGCACAATTGCACTATTCCAGTTCACTAGCTCCTGTTGGTTGGTTGGGTGGTTGGTTGGTTGCCTTGTCAGTAGTGTCCGTGAAGAATGGACTGATTCGTCGTCGTCGTGAACTGATTCGGGTTCCCCGGGCTGGACGGGAAAGTCCTTGTATTGGGTTAATGTCACCTCCCTGGTTCCTAATTTGTCGTTTGTGTGTGTTTTTATGGCCACTCATGATACTTCCACTATTGCTGTTTTTTTCTTCTTCTCTCTTTTGTGTGTGTGTGTGTGTGTGTGTGTGTGTGTGTGTGTGTGTGGTGTGTGTGTGTGTGTGTGCCCCCTTGGAATACAGGAGGATGTTTGAAATCGGGCACGTTTTTTTTTTTTCTCTCTTTTGCATGTGTGTGTGTGTGTGTGTGTGTGTGTGTGTGTGTGTGTGTGTGTGTGTGTGTGTGTGTGTGTGTGTGTGTGTGTGTGTGCAGGCGTGCAAACATACCTGTGGAAGTGTATGTATGTGGGGGTGTGTGTGTGTGTGTGTGTGTGTGTGTGTGTGTGTGTGTGTGTGTGTGTGTACCCACATGCGTGTGCATACATACACTGATACAGAATACAAAAAAACCCACCAAAACCAACAACAACAAAAAACAAAAACAAAACACGCAAACGAATAGACACGTACGCAGAAACATAATTTCAAGCATGATACGCGCGTCCATCCATACATGCATGCATGCATAACATGTGTCCTTACGTGTGCGGCAAACATAACGAATACGTTTCCACGTTCCCGCACAAAACTGACACGGTTAGATTGATAAGTTACAACCGAGAAAAAGTTATCATCAGCGTGGCCTAACAGTGTCCCAATCCACGCCTTTGAGTGAAGAATGGAACAGCTGTGAGTCACATCCCCGAGCGAGGTCGAGGTAAAAAGGTAGGGCTGTATCCTACATGAAAAGACACGGCGATAAAAAAAAAGTGTCAGGCCTGACTTGTTCCTTGCGGGCTTCCCCCACCAGTGATGTGGTCACGCACTCTGGTCAAGGCAATCTGTTGTGGCGATCTGTGGCCTGCTGTCCGTGATGAGCGGTCCCGCGTGTTATTGGCAGTCTCATCAGTTTGGAGGTGGTGGTGGTGGTGGTGGTGTCCCCTGAGTCGTCCTTTCCCATTGTACTGGGTCAGGAAGATGTGGTGTAGTGTGTGTATTTTTGGCTCTGTCCGCAAATTCCCCGTTCCCTTTGACTCTAGCGTTCGACTTGACTTTTTTTTTTCTTTTTTCTTTTTCGTCCAAAAACAATTTTGCGTTTCCCCCCAAACTTTTGACCAGCAGGCATGTCGGTGAGTAGGTCAGTCTGTTTCATTGAGTTTCATTTCTTTCCTGCACGTGCACTACTGGCTGGTGGACAGGAGACAGGCATATGATAATGGTTCCTTGTTGACCCAGCGGGCACAAGTGAGGACGTGATGCTAACATAATATATTATTTATCCATTTATTTATCAATTTATGTTTGCTTGCTCGTTTGTATTGGTCCCTTCACCTCTGCAAGCCGTGGTATGAAATCTATGTATCTGCTGAAATCTGTCTATTCATTGTGTTCGTCCATATTTCACTACATACACATCTCAGTTTTCTTCTCTCTTTGCTTAATGCTGGTCCGGACTGCAGAACGATTGTGTCTTTGGACTGACAGAGAAAGGTAGTGGACACAGAGAGATGGACAGACAAAGATAAAGAGATGGGAGGTTAAGGGAGCAGTGAAAAAAAGGAAGGTGTCCAGAGAAAGTGAGAGAGAGAGAGGGGGGGTGGGGGGTGGGGTGGGTGGGTGGGGGGGGATAGTAATACACGCGAGTGTGCGCACTATCCACTATTCACCATCCGTCCATCCCATCACCAATGTGCCTGCTTGGCTACCTTGTTATCTACCTTCCGGCAGTGCAGAGAAATGGCTGTAAAAAGGCAGTCCCTATTTTCCTTCTCATCACCACCACATCAATCTCTTTCCTCACGCCTCTATGTGTGTGTGTGTGTGTGTGTGTGTGTGTGTGTGTGTGTGTGTGTGCGCGCGCGCGCGCAAGCAAGCACATATTAAGCGGATGCCCAACACAACTGTTCTTTCTCTACACTCAAGTGGTATAGATCACCTCAGTATCATTCGGTCTGAACTAGGCAAGGTCAGAATTGTTATGCGCTTGATAAAAAGAAAAGATAATCTTTCCTGTTTCAAAAAGTAAGAGAGTGGTAGGAGGAGGGGGAGGGTGGGGGGCGAAGGAAAAAAAAGAAAGCATGGGAGTGAAATAAGAACCGATGTAAGGCAGAAATAAATACACCCAAACAAACAAGAAGAAATAAATATAGAAAGAAAAAAAACACGAACACTTGCTAACGATATCATTTCTCGTCAGCCTCAACAACCTCTGGAGTTATACAATTCCCATCCACGATGACCTAGCGAAAAAACAACACACACACACACACACACACACACACACATACACACACACACATATATATATATATATATATCAGCGACACGTGCAAGCCAAATGTGCATTGATAGTCAGTCACTCCCCCAAGCAACTCCCTCCTCCCCCTTCGCTGACTACCAGCGCAAGACTTTTCGCGTCCACACAGGAACGTTGCGTTGCGCTTTCCCGAGCTTTTGACTGGCAGGCACGTCGGCCAGTGCCGGCGTGTTCCACAAGTTTCTTGCTTTTCCTTGCACGTGATTCAGAGGACCGGCAGGAGACGTGGACATAATGGCTCCCTGATGATCCAACAGGCAGGAGCGAAGTAGCCACGTGCTGACTTCCGTTTTAGTTGTTGTTTTCTCTCTCTCTCTCTCTTCGTGCAAGCTAAAGGCTGGAATCAATCGATCTGCTGTGTCCGTCCATTTCACAGCATGCCTGTCCTAGGTCTGCTTTTTGTTGTTGTTGTTGTTTTTTCTGCAGGATGAATCAAGACTATTTTACAAAGTTCTTTTTCTTTCAAGAGAAATCCCAGTGAAATGAAAATACTATCTTCCTGAACACCACATCCATCTGTTTCCTCATCCTTCTCGCTCTCTCTCTATTGTGTGTGTGTGTGTGTGTGTGTGTGTGTGTGTGTGTGGAGAGAGAGAGAGAGAGAGAGAGAGAGAGAGAGGAGACAAAGTTCCATGCATACGATTCTATCGCAACTGAAGAAGGACATATTTTTTAGCTCTTGGTGAAAAAAAAGATTAAAATAAATAAATAAAAAAAGACCCCTCCCAAAAAATAACAAAATAACAACAACAAAAAAAACCGTGTTATTTTCAGTTTAAAAAAAAAAAAAAAAAAAAAAAAAAGAAAGACATATATCAGGAGAAGAAGCCAGGGAAAAGACAAATACTGCAACATTCTTCATCAGCCTCAACAACCACAGTGAGTAGTGCAAAGTTCCCATGAACCACATGCACGGCCTAGCCAGAAAACAAAATACAGCAAGTACATCTACACTTTTTAAGGCACAACAAACGACCCCCTTTGACTTTGTGTCCGAAAGTCCTTGGGCGTTTGACTGGCATGCAATTCGACAACTTCTGCGAGTAGTAACTATACGAATTTTCTTTGAGCCACGGCCAGACTAGAAAACAAAACAGCAGCAATACACTTACACAGTAAAATGACCTCTGACTCGTTGCGTCCAATAGCAACGTTTTCCCTTGAGCGCTTGTCAGGTGATTCGGTTGAGTTCGTCTTTCTGAGTCTGGCTCCTTTCCTGCGAAAAGGTTTTGGGGACGAGCAAGATGCACGGACAAAATGGCTCTTTGATGACCCAACAGAACCTAGTGAGGAAACGGCGATGCTGACTTTGTATTAATCCGCTGGAATCTATCGATCTGTTGTGTTCGTGTCCATTCCACTGCACGCGCGTCCCAGTTTCTTCTCTCTTCGCTTCAGCTGGTTCCAGACTGCAGAATAATTGTGTCTTAAATAAGTGAAGGCGGGAGGGAGGAGGGCGGGGGCGGGGGTGGGGTGGGGGGGGTGAAGGTGGGAAAGAAGGATGGGGGCAGAAAAACAGAGGGAGTGGTGGGGGGGTGGGGGGGGGGGAGGGAACGACTAGCAGAAAGAGAAGAAAGTTAGGAATGCACTATGAAGGGACGAACATAGGATGGGATCTAACAAAAATACTTTCGGACTGGACCCACAAGAGAGAGAGAGAGAGAGAGAGAGAGAGAGAGAGAGAGAGAGAGAGAGGATGGGTATAAGAGGTAAAAAGAAGATTTTTTCAAATCCTGTCTCATTCAGGTGGCCGTTTATGGAATAATATCTCAACCAGTTAAAATGTGCAGAAAAGCATTCAAGAATTCTCTCTCTCCCGTAATTTATAAAAGAAAAAGAAAAAAAAGGCTTAACGACGATGCTTTAGCTATCCATATTTTTTCTCTATAAGGTAAAGGTGGAAAGGAACTGGGTTTGAACTCTTTGAAGACTATAGACAGCGAATGGCAGCGAAGTGACAAATTGACTGATTAAACAAGACTTACCTCGAAGTTGAAGTTTAATCGGAGTTCTACCCTATGAGAGGGCGCCCCGAGGGCGCATCAACCGAGTGACGCGAGCTGCGATATAAGCGACCGACGCCCAGACGAACTAGACACGAACTGATGCTCAGACAGATAGCGCGCATACTCAAACCATGATTCTGATGTGGCACCTCCTCATTGGGTAGAATTACGGTCCAGGGTGCCGAGAAAGACACGCGGGGAACGCGAACGATTCCCATAAACCTTTCATCAAACAGTCTGGGAAGTATGGATGCTCTATGACTTGAGGTATATACATGGCGAGATGGAGCCCAGTCCTCTTTACTTCCTTTCTTTGCTGAGCGCACGTGCATCTCTTGTATTGTGTGAGGGTTCACCTCAGTGCGTTCATTTACAACAAAAATTTCGCACTGCTTCATTCCCAAGAAAACACCGCGTGCGACTAATTATTTAGAACCTAATTAGCAAACGTACTTTGTTTGTTTGGTTGTTTGCTTATTCATTGTATTTATCTGTTTGTTAGAGGAAGCGCGTTGATTAATCTCTTTGCTTATCCATTACGTTTGTCTTTTTTTCGTGTCTTTTTTCTTTTCTTTTTTTAGAACATAAGTAACAAACGTATGTACTTCTGTTTGTACTGCATTGATTGTTTTTTCTTCCATAAAATTGTGGCACACCAAGTCTAATTTCAATTGAACCAGGCTGCTTCCTGTCAACATCAAACAAGACGTTTTTGCTAATTTTCTGTTTCCGTTCTGTTGAAATGTTTTGGAATGCGGTAAAGTGCAGCGTCGCAGCAGTTCAATTAAGAACCGCTCCCTCTTGCTCTGAAGCGCGCGCGCGCGTGTGTGTGTGTGCGTGCGTGCGTCATGTGTGTGTGTGTGTGTGTGTGTGTGTGTGTGTGTTTGGAGACCGACATACAGTTACACCCATCTCCACAGGAAGAAAAAGACAGAGAGAGACAGACAGACAGACAGAAAGACACTGTCAGAGAGAGTCAAGCAGACCTGCACACAATCACACGGAAAGGTTTCAAAAGAACTGACACGTCACAGTGTGTACCTCGTTCGGAATGAAAACTAACAAGAAAAAAAAGTGCAGAAAAACAATCCCCCCCACCCCCCTAAAAAAAACACCCGGATAAATAAAAACATTATTTTAATAATAATAATAATAAAAAGTCCATGAGCTGATATATATATATATATATATATATATATATATATATATATATATATATATATATATTATTATTTTAAAAAAAAACATTTAAAAAAATGTCCGTGAGCTGATCTTTCCTGCCAAAAAGCAAGACAAGGGCAAACCAGGCTGGCTGACAGGCCTGTTCTCCCCATCAGATGCTGGTTGTGGGCAGGGATGACAGCGACTCAGCCGCCAGAATGCAATCCATCGTACCAGCAGATAAGAACAGAATCTGCGTGTGGGCGCGAACAGTTGCATTGGCAACGCCAAGGGGAAAGAGAGAGATTGCTTCACACAGAAGAAAGAGAAAAGTCAGAAAGGTGGGGTGGGTGGGTGGGCGGACGTGGGCGGCATTCTTTTCGCCTCGCTGGTAGATGTCTGTCTTCGCATCTCCTCTGTCCCGTGATTTCAGAACGCAAAAGCAAGAGAGAGAGATAAGCATCGAGCATATGAAACCCAGGATTGCTGGACGGATTTTCTCTGTCTCCAAAAGCAAAAATGATAAGCATCGACCACTGGGAACCGAGGACTGATAGACTAACTCTTCCTCCCACGAACCCCCCCACCCCCTACTCCCGTATCCCCCACCCCCACCCCCTCCCCATCCCTTTCTCTCTCTGTGCAAGCGCAAGCCCGATACCTTTGTCAGGCTCTTTCTGAAGACAGGGTGGGAAGTTGTGCGTGAAATTGGAGCAAGTACTTTTGTTATCTCGAAAGGAACCATCAAAACTGCTCTTGTGGTTTTATCCTCCTGCTTCATCTACTCTTTTGTTTTCCCTTTCTCCGTGGTTTCCTTCTCGAGTTAAAGCCGCCAGGGACGGTTGTTCGCTCACCGCGATGATGGATAATATGGCTACTTTCACTCTGTCTGCTGTTATCCTTATCGACAACAGTTTTATAGTCTGGAGCATAAACAGATATCCGTCGTCCTGTGCAATATTTCATTGGTCAAAATATGATGTGTACCTCGTGTTTTTAATAGAAGTAAACTTGTTTCGACTCTCACGTACATGTTGTACATGTCTGCACCTTTCACTGAGAATCTGCAAAAAAAAAAAGAAAAAAAAAAAAGAAGTCAACACCAACGGTGTTGGTTGGGGCGTGTATGTGTTGATGTGTGTGTATGTGTATGTATGTGTGTGTGTGTGTGTGTGTGTGTGTGTGTGTGTGTGTGTGTGTGTGTGCGTGCGTGCGTGCGTATGTGTGTGTGTGTGTGTGTGTGTGTGTGTGTCGCGTACGAACAACCACAACAGCATTTTTTGTTGTTGCTAATCGTTGACTGATCAATACATCTCTCTCTCTCTCTCTCTCTCTCTCTCTCTCTATATATATATATATATATATAACGACGAAGAAAAAGAAGAAGCTCAAATGGCAGGGCATTCGCTCTCTTGTGAGAGAACTGCTTTGATAGTATACTTTTAAGCAGAGGAATTTCGTAGTTATTTTTCTTTCTTTTCTTGCCACACACCCATCGTTTATATGTATTGTTCTTTGACACACACCCCATAGACCCTTTTTCTCATTTTATGCAATAAACATTGGGTTTCTAAATGCAAGTGCTTTTATACGTCACTACGATTCTTTATTGAATTATCATTATTATCATCAATCCCATGTTTGCCAATGCTTTTGTTGTTAGTGTTGTTGATGTTGTAACAATGAAAATGCCTTTAACGAAGAAAAAAAAAACGAAAAAAAGAAAAGAAAAAGAAGAAAAAAGAGGTTTTTGATTCCGACAGCGTTGCTCCTTCTTGCCCTCCATATATACCGCGAATGTGGATCATTGTCAGTCGTGTGATCTTATGGATATTTAATGTGATTACCTGTCATTGGGAATCTGAACCGAACATCTAAACAGCCTGTCTTTTTCTTTCTTAACAGTTTTAAACGAATCTTGTTTCCTGGAATCAAACGGCATTTTACGTCGCTGTGCGTGTGTGTGTGTGTGTGTGTGTGTGTGTGTGTGTGTGTGTGTGTGTGCGTGCGTGTGAATCAATCAACATTTCTACCATTCTTTTTAATGCTTCTCTGACACCTCCTACCTTCCCCGGACCCCTCCCGCTTTCGCTTTCTCTCTTTTCCTTCTCTTTCTCTTCCTCCAAGATCAAACACTCCGGATCAAAATTCACTTTCTACTAAATCACGTTACGTCCCGCTGGATAACTGTGGAATCGAAAAAAACGACGATCTATTTCCATGCCCTGTATTCAGCTAAAGCCATCTATTTTTGCATCTGAAAGCTGCGGAATTTCATGTTCTGCCTCGTATTGAAGCTGTCCTTCCAACTGGAAGCTGATCTGCTTTTATGTTCTCTCATGTTCAGGTTATTTCTGCCAGCCAAATCTGACCTTTCGTGTATGCTGTGTTTAACTGTGTTCAGCCTGGCATTTCTCTTCCCCTGTCCACCTTGCGCTAGTTTCAACATAATGAAAGAGCAGAATGTCAAGAAGGGACTTGATATACCCATGCTATTCTATCCGTCTTAAACATCCCTGCCATTCCCAATACTATTCTGTTCGTCTACATCCCTGCCATTCCAATCATAACACTTCTCCCCTCTCCCCTCCCCACCCCCATAAGTATCAGCTTATATCACAGACTGACATAAGCTTACAGTTGGGCCAACAGCAAAGTGAGAGATGTATGATCAATGGTTTCTCTACTGTAATGGGAAGACATTTGCAGCTTAGTCTTTTGTGAAGGACTATGACTCTCAAACTAGGAGGTAAGATTGCACTGGCTCTTAGTGCTGTAATCTTGGGTGCTGGTAGGCCTTTGGGAACCGTCCCAACGCCGACTGTTCTAAAAACCTCTTAGCCGAGAGAGTGGGGGTGTAACCTGGGCAAGACACTCTCTACTATTATCAAATTTTAGCCCGGATACTTGGGACAGGAGTTGCCTCCTCTGCTGTTCTGATGCTAATAGTCGGACACAAATGACTATCATACATACATAATTCTCAAAACCAAGCGCAAAATATTTCAAAGTTTTTTTTCGTACATAAATAGGAACCCTTCAATGGAACGAATAAACTAAGATGAAAGTTAGAAAAATCACATCGAAACGGAGTTAATTAAACCTATGTTAGGAATGTAGTTAAACAGATCACACAACTGTAACCAGCGCATGGCGTTTATATGTCAAAGTCAGACATTTGTATCTATTTTTATTCAGCAGTTCTGGCGAAACGTATATGGATTAGTCCGCACGCTTTCACACCCTTAGAAAAGAACCAGTTAAGAACGTGGCAGCAGTACCAGACCGTGTCATGAAATCTTCTCAAGCCGGTTCAATGCGATTAATAAGCCGATAGCGATCGATCACAGGTAACCGCATCTATGGTTTTTGGTCTTCAATCACTTGCTTCCAATTTGTTCAAAACCTTGTTGGTTCTTTTGTTATTCATTGTGTCTGTATGTGCATGCTTCCTGGCGCTCGTGTGTGTGTGTGTGTGTGTGTGTGTGTGTGTGTGTGTGTGAAGAGGGGAGTGCGTGCGTGCGTGCGCGCGCGTTTGTGTGTGTGTGTAGAGAGAGAGAGAGACAGAGACAGAGACAGAGACAGACAGAGACACAGAGAGACAGAGACGAAACGAAGCATTTTGGGTGTCATAATAAAAATGGAAGGGAAACCTCGTTCTAATACCGTCTCTCCTCATCTCTCCCCCCCCCCCCCCCCCCGCCCCCCACCCTCCTCGCACCCCCCAGCCATAAATCTGGCCCAAGCAGCCCCACTTCCATTACATTACACAGGGAGTGTGGGGGTAGGGTGGGGGAGGGGTAGGGGAGGGGGGTGGAGGGGGACTGAGGAACCAGCCAGACGGCGCAGGGCACGAGCCGAAATCAGACAAGGGACCTCACTCTCCTTATGCCATCCATCTCTGGAGCCCAGGCCAATACCACGTCACCCTTCCAGAACCCCCACTCGGTCTCCATGTCCCATGTCTTACACACCTCCCAACTCTCTCTCCTGGTCAGGTGGTGGACACACGTGGCGATCTCTCTCTGTGTGTCTCTCTCTCTGTTTCTGTCTGTCTGTCTGTCTGTCTGTCTGTCTCTCTCTCTATATATATATATTATGTTCGATATGCCCGTGATTTAATGGACAATCTAATGTGCAAGAGTTAGATAGATATGGCGAAGAAAGTATCCTTTAACTCAGAGTAAAAAGACGAACTTACTTGTGAAATATTTCTGTGGGGTTTGCACCGTCTCCTTCAGCTAACCCCCCCCCCCCTCCCTCCCATCCCCCCCGCGCCAAAAAAAAAAAAAAAAAAAAAAAAAAAAAAACTGTTGCAGGAAAACTGGTGAGAATCTGTCTTCTGTATATATACAGAATCAGACAACCTACTGCAACGAAGTCAGATCATAGCGTTTGCAACCGTCGTCTGTATTTGCGGTGGTTTTATCTAGCTGAGGAGACTGGGAAAGACCTAGGAGGAAAAAGACGAGAGAACAATGATCTGGCATCTTGATGGAGATGATGGTGACGGTCATGGTGATGGTGATGGTCATGGTAAAACTGAGTGAATGAGTGAGTGAAAGAACAAGTGTGTACGTGTGTGTGCGTGTGCGCGCGCGCCTGTTTGTGTGTGCATTGTGTGTTGCGTGTTGTGCGTAGTTCCCGCGCACGCACGCATACCGTTGCATAATTATGTCATTCTGCCTTTCATAGAAAAAAACAAAACATCAAAGCAAAATCATCATCATCATCATCTCTTATCATTAACATGCCTGTGCTGATGAAGAATGTGCATAAACAAAATGGGGTCATGCAATCAAAGACAATTTTTACAATGGAAACCTTTCTTCGCCGACAACAACAACAGCAACAACAAAAAAAGTTATCAAACCTGACATAAGTGTCCAGCATAACATGAATCAAGAACTGCAAATTCCATTGAAAATTAAAAAAGAAAAATTAATGAACTCACAATTTACCAACGCATATATATATATATATGTGTGTGTGTGTGTGTGTGTGTGTGTGTGTGTGTGTGTGTGTGTGTGTGTGTGTAGTTTTTGTTTCGTTTATTTTTTTATTATTTTTTTTATACCACTGTGCAAGAATTCCATGAAATGGATAACGGCAGAGGCATGTCCTGGCGCGGGGATGCGACTGTGCTTGTGCCAGAGCTTCTCTTCCAGGTTTTTCTCTCTTCTCCTTCCTCCAGATCGTAACTGGCGGGATTTCTTATTTCATTTTTTTCATGTTTTTTATTATGACTTTTTTGTCATTGGAGTATTTTCAGCCTTGTGCGTCCGACTGGGCGATAAACAAGAAGAAGAGGAGGAGGAGGAGGAGGAGGAAGAAGACGACGACGACGACGACGACGACGAAGAAGAAGAAGACGACGACGAAGAAGAAGAAAAAGACAACGACGACGACGACGACGACGACGACGAAGAAGAAGAAGAAGAAGAAGAAGAAGACAACGACGACGACGACGAAGAAGAAGAAGAGGAGGAGGAGGAGGGGGAAAAAAAGAAGAAGAAGAAGAAGAAGAAGAAGCGATAAACAACAAGAAGAAAAAAGACGAAGAAGAAGATGGAGGTTCTAATGGGCGACCCTATACGATTTCCAATGCCAGAAATGCAAGAAAACACGACATAGAATGTTGGGAATGTAGTCAAGACTGTAGAAACACATGTGCAGCGAACACAAACATTGATCGAGTATAACGAAAGCAACGAACAAAAAAAAAAAAAAGAAAAAAAAAGAGGCAGACACGAAATGGCATGTTGTGTTGCAGAGTCAAGTCTGCTATCGAGTCGCAGGGTGGAATCTTATTACAGGCTCGCATGTCTATAAACACAGGGTTGGTTCGTTCTCGATGAATAGTCTTAATTCCCAATCTCCTTTCCTGCAAAGTTTACTTCAGGACTGAACAGGACTCAGACTAATGGGACTGTAGATGACTACGAAGGTTTTTTCTTTCTTTCTTTCTTTTTTATCGTTTTTTTTTCCCCCGTGCTTAGACTACTGCTTCCAATGTCAAAAGCTCTGTTCATTATTCAAGAATCTATACTTTGAACCTGTAAGACTTGGCAATGAAACAAAAATGGAATTCGAGCACCAGAACAAACGTGTGAAAGAAATCGACATTTGGATAATGCTAATTCTTTGGCAGAAGGGGTAATTCTTTGGGTGAAAAAAAAAAAACGAAACAAAAAAAATTTGGATAAAGTTAGCTTATCTTCACCGTTGGCACGTCCTAAAAGAACACACACACAAACACACGTACGAACGCACGCACGCACGCACGCACACACACACACACGCACGCACTCCATAATACGTCCACAGCAACCTGTGAGAGCGCCCTCCATCTCCATCCAACCCATCCACCACGCCCACCCACCCCTCCCTGAAAAAGTTTCCCTTTGTAGAGTTCACCCCCAGCCAGAAAGTTTATGTCCTGAATTATGTGCTACTTCGTGAACGAGGGCGGACAGAGAGAAAAAAAGAAAAGAAAAGAAAAGAAAAAAAAAGCCTATCTGGCTGGCATCGCCAGAAAATGGGTACAGCCCGTTTTAGCTCCCGTGGTGTGTTGACTGCACGAGAGAAGGGGTGCCAGAGACTGCCGTCAGATAACAGGGGATAGACTTGAAAGACTCGCTGACTTGCGCCCGTACAACCAGGCAGAGAGAGAATAGGTCTCTTCTCTCCCTCCCCCACTTCCCCCCAACCCCCCTCCATCCCCAACCCTGTGTTGTGTCGGCGTAGGTGTTCTGTAAACAGTGATAAGTCAGGTACGTCGATGTCTTTGTGCCTCTATACAAACAGGCGATTAGGGAAGGTGGTATGGGTGGGGTGGGGGTTTGGGGGATCGGGTGGGGGGGCGGGGGAGGCGGTGGTGGTGGTGGTGGCGGCTCGCTGATGCCGTTTCTTCTTCTCTCCACTCACTTTATACTTCTCTTTCTATCATTCTGTCTCTGTCAGTCTGTCTGGCTGGCTGTTTCTCCACCTCCCTTTTGTTTTTTTCGGTTTTGTGTGTGTGTGTGTGTGTGTGTGTGTGTGTGTGTGTGTGTGTGTGTGTGCACCATGTATGAGAGAGAGAGAGAGAGAGAGGGAGAGAGAGAGAGAGAGGGAGAGAGAGAAAGAGAGAGAAGAAGAAGAAGAAGAAGAGAGAAAACACGTACGCATGCACAAGCGCATTCGATGGCGAGGATATGGCGCGGGGATCATGGTGGCAGAGAGAGAGGGTGAAGAAGGTGAGAAGAGCTGGCAGACGGTAGAGATTCTCAACAAGACATGGAAAGTAAGCAATACAAGGTGGAGATCCATTCTCACTGACTTGGAACTGATGCTTTCGCAACTTTTCCATTGAATGATATGGATACTTATGGGGCCTTTGAATAGCATGCTGCGATGCTTCGCAGTTTTCAACTTCCCCATCATAAATAAAAGTGTTTTTTTTTTGTTGTTGTTGTTTGTTTGTTGTTGTTGTTCTTGTTTTTTTTTGGGGGGGTGTGGGGGGTGGGGGCGGGGGGAGGGGGGGGGTGTTGACTCAATCATTTATTTGAAACAGCCTCAACAATATATCCAAAAAAAATATTTAAAAAAATAAATAAATAATAAACAATAACACAAACGTAGACGAAACAACAATGAATTGATTTGCCAGAGCAATTCACATGTTTAGGAACCCATCAAGAAAGAGCTTCACTGTAAAGACATCAATGTACTCGTTCTCTCTCAACTGACTTTAAACAGTTTAAACACCAACAGCCCTTTTTTAATTTGTCTCAGGCATAACCTCACCAACTTTCTCGAGATACAGAAGAACGAACAAAGAAACTAGGACTCACGAAATAAAAGACCAGATTCATAAATCACTTTGTCGATGTCTACGGATGGGGGGTTCTGCATCGTTTGAAGAGCGGTCCTCTTGAAGCTGACTCTATTTATCTGTCTGCTTCAGGAGGCGGGGAAAAAATCTGTCTGCCAGAATTTCTAGGTCTTTGAAGATGGATCCCTGTTAATGTGGAGTAATGTCTAGTTGTCTGTCCGTGTATAATTTTGTCTGAAGGGGGACGACAAAGCATGTCTGCAGAAACTTTCCCGCTGTTAAAAAGTTGATTTGTGCCAGAGCTGCATTGCGACACATCCATTTACTAGCAGGTATGTCGGTTTGACAAAATAATCCAGCAAACCAAATAACTGTTTGACTTTTTTTTGTTTGTTTGTTTGTTTGCTAACTATCTGGATTAATCAACGACAAAATGGCTGCCTGACAGCCATTCACTCGAAGGTGCAAAACCGTAATAGGGATCTGATAAGATCTGAACGAGGTTTGATGGCTGGCATGCTCCCAATCATAGCTTTGTTCAACCAGGACTTTGAAAAAAGAACTGAAGAAAACCACTGTGTCAAATGATAAAACCTATCCGTGGTCACTGTGACCTTAAAAGCAACGGTCTTGTTATAACTTTTTTGATTACAGCTCGCCGTGGCTCTGTCGTTTGGATGGGATAAAAAACAAACAGACCGTTTGTTTTTCCTTGAAATTCCAGCATGAAATAACAGACATGAGATCAGGACAGAACAGACAAGGTGATCATAAAATGGAGCACAAACACTGATCTTATCAAACCGAATGGCTATGCTGATGTTCTGATGCTCCTCGAATACAGGGTATGGTAAAATGACCATCAACGTCAAAACCAACTCACAGAAATGAGTGCACGGAATTGCCATCCACATGGCTGAAGGAATATCTATCTATCTATCTATCTAAACATATATATATATATATATATATATACAGAAAAAAGCTACGATGGAACAGGTAGAATATTTGATGAAATAAGCAAGTCCATCACGCAAAATGGGCATGATAGGCCATTTTATAGACAGCAAGGCGTCGCGTGATTGCAGTTTTCTGGAGAAAAGGGGACAAGCATTGATGTAACTTTGCATGCTGCACTTGCGCTGCTCTAGAAATTCTGAACAAAAACGGATCATTCCAGATGACTCGACATTTTCTTAATTAAACTGACAGAATGACGGCAAGAAAGCGACTTTAAGCAAACCTTTCCCAGGACAGCCTCTGGGTACAGCAACTATTCCACCACCACCCCATCCAGCCGACACGACCCACTGATTTTGCTTCAGGTGAAATAAAAGTTTCCAACCACACTT
>NC_134894.1:45482221-45484721 GCF_041734735.1 Babylonia areolata | reverse complement strand
GATAACAGCAGCAGCAGCAACACCAATAACATGATGATGACCATGATAACGTCACTGGAAAGATAATGAAGAAGAGAGGGAAAACGAATTCATCTTTGCAAACAATGGCAAGTTCAAGAACGTTCGATTAAATACGCTTTCCATACCCTTTTTCATCAGGTCAGTACACAGCTGAACAACACTGACGTCTGCAATTCCGCGCGTGTTTGCAGATTTTTATTTTTTATTTCTTCTTCCTCTTCTTCTTCTTCTTGTTATTTTATCTTGCATCAAGGTTCCAGGATAACATTTCCAATCATGCATAACTGTTGGATGCGTTCTCGCTTCACACAACGCATGTCACCCCCCTTTCCCTCCCCACGTCTTTCCTCCCACTTGCCCACCTGCCCTTCTTTCTAGATTTTGTGTGTTTGCAGCTCCTTTGGTTATGAAATTATTGTTATCGTTATTGGCAAACATCAAATGCGTCTTTTTTTTTTCTTTCTTTCTTTTTTTTTTTTTTTTTTTTTTTAGCATTTCCAAACGTGCTCAACTGCTGGATGCGTTCTTGTCTCACATTCGCTCAACTCCCCCCCCCCCCCCCCCCTTCCGAACCTCCAGCTCTCGCACCTCCGCCCCCCCCACCCCCACCCCCTTTTCCCTTATCACATTACGCCGCAAGCAGCTGGTAATCTCAGGGCTACAATTTGTTGTGTGTGTAGGGGGTTGGGGGGTGGGGGGAGATAGCTCAATTAGCCTTGCTGCACCCAAAGCACGGCCACGGACCCCGCAAGGAGTGAACTGGCTGTGTGGGCCAACCACTTGGAGAGCACGGCCCGAGTTGAGGTTTCCCCTAGGGAGGAGGGTGGTAGGCCTGATAAGGGGGGGGCGGCCATTGCACGCACGGAGTGAAGAGGATCACCAGAGGATCGTGTGGTCCCCCAGCCATCACCATCACGGCGCTGCCAAAACTTTCGCCTCGCTCGCGTCACGCGCAGGTCGGGGAGGTGTAAAATCTTCATCACGTTCAAACGAGTGGGGTAGGGGGTGTGGGGGTGGAGTGGAGGGGTGTGGGGGAGTCAGAGTGATCACGTTCGAAAGGACGTGGGAGTCGAGTCAGAGTGATACCCCCAAACCTCCCCATCCCCCCGCCGACCCCCCCACGCCCCCCGCTCCCCTCCTTTCTTCCTCTTGCACACCTTTCTTCACTGTGGCATGACATTTGGCTGTGTAAGATGTAGTGTTAATAAGTTGGTAATAAACAAGCGCGCCCTGACTGCCTTGATTTCAGTTGTTTCTATGCTAACGATGCCCGGTGCAACAATTCAGTCCGTTGATGTTTTCACCCATCCGCCTCTACTCTTCACATAGAACAACAAAACTGAAAGTAAACTGCACAGCACTAAAATCACTGACGCTGAAAAGTACGCACCCACACCTAGCATCATATCAATTCATTACCAGTCCAGGTGAAACGTACTGATCCGTCCAAACAATGAAGTACAATGTCGGTGGAGCCGGTGAGGTATGGAGGTGGCGTAGAAACACAAAACAAAACATGTCTTCATCGACAGGACTGCAGAATGTTTTCATCTCATGTATAATTCGGAACAGTCGAATTGTCCATTCGAGTTCACTTCAATAAAAAGAAAAGTCAGCTGATGCTTTCTTTTTTCTTGTTTTATTTATTTATTTACTTTGTTCTTTTAAGCTGACAAGACAGAGTACGTCTTACCACAGAGAAACCGCAGGTACGGGATGATAAAAGAAAAGGAATGGAAAAAAAGGGGGAAAAAATGAAAAAAGGTCAAAGCAACAGTCACTGACGAATGAGCATTCTTACCATCCCTCCCACCCCCACACACGTTCTCTCTCCAAAAAGCCCCCCTTCCCCCTCCCCCCCCCCCACACACACACACAAACACTGCCCCCCCCCCACCTCTCTCTCTCCCTCGATCTCTCTCCTCTATTCCCCCCCGGCCACCCTCCCTCCCAACACCCGAGCGACAGAGATTTAGTGGAGCAGAGGATGGCGGGCGACACGTCAGATACCAGCAGAAAGGTGATGGGCATACCATCGGGGCAGGTGAGATTCGCCAGGCACGCGAGCAGGAATGTCCGTGACATCTCTGGTCCTGCACTGGGGATGGGGGTGGGGGCACGGGGAGTGTGTGTGTGTGTTGGGGGGGGGGGGGGGGGGGCAACCATCACCGGCAACACTACACTGGTGAGTTCCCCCCCCCCCCCCCCCCTCTACCCGGCAGTCACTCGGTTCGTCCTAGCTGTAGGTTCGTTTATTTGGTATCCCTTGCAATGAATATTCCCCATAAGTCTTCAGTTTCAATTTCAAGATGTCAATACGTGCGGATTGATCTGTTTTCACTACACCACATCTGGAGCGTATCTTTAAGAAAAAGGTCCTGATAAGGAATGATATAAAGACTGCGTTGTACTTTGTTGAATAGTTAAGCACTGATCCACAATACGCTACACCGTATCTATTGTATAAAAGGGGTCCATG
>NC_134894.1:45472221-45477221 GCF_041734735.1 Babylonia areolata | reverse complement strand
GAGGACCAACGTGCACAACCTAGAAGGAAAAAAAGAAAAGAACAGAAAAAGAGGCCGTCTCATGGCAGGGAAAGATAGCGTTGATGTAAACGCCCCCCACACAGACATCAGTAAACTTCCTGTCGAAGGCATCAAAGAAGACAAAGGTGAAGAAGACAATATGCCGAAATGAAATCGGTATGCGGTTTGGTGTGAGTGAGTGAGTGAGTGAGGAAAACAGAGAGAGAGAGAAAGGCAGAGAGAGAGAGAGAGAGAGAGAGAGAGAGAGATAGTGGCAGAGACAGAGAGAAAGAGAGGATGGGATAGAAAGATACATATTCAGTATTCATGAATACATTTTATCAGATAAATATTTGTTTATCGGCACCATTTCATGAGGAACAATGGCACATGCATAAATCATATCTCTAATTTTTAACTTTCTTTTTCTTTCTCTCAGTCGTACATACACACGCTCGCATGCACACACACACACACACACACACACACACACACACACACACACACACACAATTTCTGTTAATTTCTCTTAAGCTATAGTAAAGTTGACTTGGCACATGTGTGCACATGTACACACACACACACACACACACAAACAACTTGAACAAACACACACACACACATGCACACGCGCGCACACTTTTTTCCCCCAGACTTCACCGAAAGTTCTTGTGAATGTGTTTCTAACAATTCCAATATGTTATTTGTTATTGCAGAAGAGTTGCTGCGTAGTCCTATCGGACATTTGTTATAGTTGTTTGATGTTGGCGTTTATAACGTTTCCATTTTTCCCTAGCGTTGTCTGTCCCTATCCCCCCCTCCACTTTTTTTTTCGTCTAATATCACTTCAAGTGGAAAGACGTTAAACTGATGACAACAGACACACGCGCACACACACAGACACACGCACATGCACGCACACACAAAGACACACACACACACACACCAAAAAATCCAGATCACACCTGAAACGCGAACTGAGAAGTCACAACGAATGTCTGATGGACGAACGGTCGGGTGTGTATTTCAGCCTTCTCAGGGAATCCATTCACATTTTGCTAAATTGACGTTCAGAGAATGCAGGCGAGTTGTAAAGGGTGTATTTCTATGCCCACCATGGAACTAGATTTCTTTCTCCCATTCCCAATAGAGAAGCGGAGCTTCTTCTTTTTTTTCTTCTTTTTTTGGGGGGGTGGTGGGAGGTGGGGGGGGGGGAGCGGGGAGGCGTGGGGGGTGGGGGGGGCGGGAAGGGGTGGGGGGGGCATAGTCGTTGCTGTTCTGTTCTGTTCAATATCCCCCCTTTGGAAAAAAAGGAGACTGGAAGCGATGAAAAGCGAAGGGTGACCCAGTGTGTGTGTGTGTGTGTGTGTGTGTCCTATGTGTGTGTGTGTGTGTGTGTGTGTGTGTGTGTGTGTGTGTTTCTGAGAGAGAGAGAGAGAGAGAGAGAGAGAGAGAGCACTATTCTAAAAATCACTGGTGCACTGTGTGCCGAGGGCTGTGTAATAATTGTGCATTCTGACCGTCCGCTCATAATTCGTTCCGCCGTGGACTAAACTGGAGTTTTCCTTGAAGTGTCCACAACGACGACCGAAATATTTACCCCTATCAAATAAACGATACCCAAAACAAATTTTGAAAACGGGAGTCCTCTATGGTGTTAAACTGCGTTTTAAGTTAGATCACTGGAAAAACAACAACAACAAAAAAACAACAACCACAAAATCTTCAACATTCCATAATACATTTATACAAGAAAACGTGATTTCATATACATAAGCTCTATACACAACTTTCTCTCTCTCATCTTTTCCCTCCACATTGAACTCTTTCTCTCTCTCTCTCTCTCTGAGTCGCATCACCTCTTTTCCCCGTCTCCAATCTCCACGTGACATTAATCTTTTTGATGAACCGATCAGAGAGGTTGAGAGAGCTGGGGGAAAATTCCCATCAAAATGTTCCGTCGAGCGCAGATTACTCATCTGCAGATATATATATGTAAAACGTACAGCTTGTGTACATGGGCCACCGGCCAAAGTACAGTAAAGCATGTCATGTCTAGAAGTTTCTCTCTCTCTCTCTCTCTCTCTCCCTCTCTCTCTCACACACACACACACACACACACACACACACACACACACACACACACACATATATATCCATCTATCTATATCTACATATACACTCACACAGAGAGAGATACATATAGACAGATATAGACAGATACAAATTCATAGCTAAATAGATAGATCAAGTTATGTTCACCGAAGAAGTGGGGGGCGGGGATGGGTGTGGAGAGGTGGGGGTGAAGCAGACGAAAAGGCCAAGGAATTGAAGATAAACTTGGAGTGAGTTGGGTGGAGAAAAAAACAACAAAAAAACAAGGATGGGATGAGTTGGGGAGTGTGGGGGTGGGGCGGGAAGCTGGGGGGACGGATGGAGGGGCGAGGGGAGGGGGGTGGCGGCTGAGAGAAAGTCATGACGACTAGACCAACGTGGGTGTAAAATGTGGAAAAAAGCCAACGCCGCCACGCCACCCAGACGGTTCGCATGCAACGTATACACAAGACACGTGCAACCCGCCCACACTGTTCCCCACCCCACCCCCGTCACACTCATCAAGTCTGTGAAGTCTGTGTCTTCGCGTTCTGGTTTGCGTGCTGAAAACAGGCAGCTCCCCCCTCAAAGGCTGAGACGACGTCACAGTTAAACAGCAATATAAACAAAACATTTAAAACAAAACTTCCTCTAATGTCGTTGTAGCAATGCACAGAACTCTTTAGTATTCTTGAACACTGGAGAACAATGTAGCGAACTGCTCATGCCAGGCGCATCGATGAAAAGTGGTCATGTTCGAATCCTGAGGTATGATAGTCAGTCGTGTTCCGACTGTGACCATCAGAACAGCAGAGGAGGTAACTGCTGTCCCGACTATCTGGGCTGGAATTTGATTATAGTGGAGAGCGTCTTGCCCAAGTTACATCCCCACTCTCTCGGCCAAGAGGGTTTTCGGACAGTTGGCATTGGGATGGTTCCCAACGGCCAACTAGCCCCCCAAGGCTGCAGCACTAAGAGCCAGTGCAATTTTGCCTATTGTCCTTTACAAAAGACTAAGCTGGAAATGATTTTCCATTGCAATAGAGAAACCATAGATAATACAGCTCTCACTTTGCTGTTGGCCCAACTGTAAACTTATGTCAATCGTAATGTCACAGTGTTTATTCGCCAAAAAATCTGTGGAAAGCATTCCGTTGCCTGTCACTGCTGCGATGTGAGCCGCGATAAATCCCTCATGCGCGCCAGAGTTGTAGCTGAATAATGTGCTGATTTTGAACATGAAGGGTAAACTAATCTTCCCTTGTGGGTTCTCAGCCTCAATGCAGCTGTTGCCATTTCTATGGAATGCAGTGAGCAACTATGGGGAGAAGAAGTCTGGAATTCATACTCTGAAATCTTGTAAGACACGACACAGATCGGTAAATATATACTTGATTAAAATTTTTTAATAGACACGGCGTTTTGGGGTGGTATTTGTAGTCGAAGTAGCAGCAGTAAATGAAATTAAAGTAATGGTGTAATAGAAGTAGCAGCAGCTGCAGCAGCGATGATGATAGTGGCGGTAAAAATAGCGGACAAACACGTGTTGCTAAAGGTTCGTACCATGCCTTTTGCTGATTCAACTAACAGAAGAAAAGTGTTCACTTGATTCGACGACCGTAAACTTGACCTGGACAATTATTGCTGCAGTAAATTGAGCCATAGCTATATATTATATATATGTCAGCTGATCTGGGGGCAGTCAGCTGTGTCCGCTGACAGGTACACGGAAAGCGTCAGTCCTACTCTGTTTGGAATTGCCAATAACACTACCAGTGCCGGGGTCGTTTCGATCTCAACAGTACTTATCGATCTCAACAGTACTTATCAGAGTCTCAATCAAGATTTCACCAACGGGTTGGCACAGTTTTGTCACCGGCCGATCACACATATGCACAGAGAGAGAGAGACAGACAGACAGACAGAGAGAGATGAATATATATATATATATATATATATATAGAGAGAGAGAGAGAGAGAGAGAGACATACATGGAGAGAGGGGGGAGCAACAAGGACAAGTACAAATTGTGGTTTAACTGCATACTGGCCTGTGACCTGTTGTAAACATAACATACATAAAGAAACGAGAGAGGAAGAGAGAGAGAGAGAGAGAGAGAGAGAGAAACAGACAGACAGACAGACAGACAGACAGAGAACCAGGTAAACCAAGAGACCCAGTGACTGCCTCTTCAGTTAGACGTGCACGGCGTGTCAGTGTGTTTGCCCTACTCTACGGCAGGGAGGAGGGTCCACGCTGCAAAGCTTTTCAATGGCACGCTTTACGCGTCCGGTCATGCGAGTCGACAGTTGTATGGCACTGCGGCCAGCATTGCATGCTTTTCTTTGGAGATGGTTTCCCACAAGCACTCACAACCATGTGCTGATTTATGTCGACTCTGTCTGTCCGTTGGTCTGTCTGTCTCTCCTGTTTCTTCCATTTTCCCATTTTACGAGGGCAGGATGATAAATTTCTCATTTCATGAGGGCGGGTGTGTTTATCCCCCCCCCCCCCCCCCCCCCGTCATTAAAAAAAAAAGTTCCTCTCTCTCTCTGTATGTCTCTCTCTGTCTGTCTATCTCTGTCTCTCCCTCTCTGCTTTCTTGCTGGCTTATTTGCTTTCTCTATCTCTCAGCAACAAATTTTATTGTGAATAAAGTTTTGCGACGAAGTAGGTAAGAACTTTCACCGAAAATAGCAGGTCGCAGTGAAGTGAAGTCGGGGGGGTGGGGGGAAGGGTACAGGCTTTCCAAACCGACCTTATTTTTTCAGCACCCCCCCCCCCTCCTTCACCCCCATCATTCCACCCCCACCCCTGCCTTTGATATACCAACCCCCTATTCCCCGGCTCCCCAGTAAACAGAAGTCGAAACCGAAATGGAACACAAACTTCTATCACACATGCCA
>NC_134894.1:45454721-45467221 GCF_041734735.1 Babylonia areolata | reverse complement strand
GTAGCGTTGGGGTTTTTTGCCTAATCTTCAAAGCTTCTGATATAAATCATATACATTTTGCTATCAAGTTTATCACCTTGTGATTTTCTGATGTTTTAGCATGCTAAAGAGATTTTTTTTTTGAGAGAGAGAGAGAGAGAGAGACAGACAGACAGGGACAGAGAGGAGAGACAGACAGATAGACAAACAGAGGAAAGACAGAGACATAGACAAGACAGAGAGAGGACACAGAAATGGACAAAAAGAGACACAAAACACACAGAAAAATACGAGAGCGAAGACTGAAGAACTCAATAGTAACACTCACCCGAAGTTTTGTAGCCGTAGTCCACCTCCACGGCCGTCAGCAGGGTCTCCGGCAGCAGGAGGAGGAAGGCGGCGGCGAGGAAGACGGTCTGGGCCAAGGGCACGCAGTTGGTCCACAGCCTCCTGACCACGGGGTTCCTCACCTTGCGGCACCAGGCGTCCAGGTTGGGGTTCAGGGCGTGGTCCCGGCCCAGCTTGACCCCGTCGTTGCCGTAGTTGCCCACGCGCAGGAAGGAGGCCACGGCGAAGAAAGGGAGGAGGAGGCAGCTGAGGACGAGGAGGGCCAGGTGGGTGGCGACCTCCCCCGGGGTGCCGCCCTTGAACGCCGGTCCAGGCCAAGCCCTTCCTAAGGCCTCCCGGTAGCGCTGAGCGGCCAGGTAGGTGGCGTAGCCGTGTAGGCCTAGGGCCAGCACGCAGAAGCTGATGGACCAGAAGGAGTTGAGGGTGGTGCTCTGCGTGATGATGCCCACCATGGTCGGACGATGATGATGTTGACGATGATGGTGCCTGGGCGGGGTGCACGTGGACTGATGTCTGCGTCACGAGGGTTCCGAAAAAATCGATGATTTATCACGAGAGAGACAGGTCTAGATGACAGAGGACATACATCGACGACATCCAACCAGGCGGCTCCCCTCCCAACTGCTGGAACACTCCTCCCGTTGACCCTAATTCCACTGTTTTTTTATGTTTATTTGTTTACTTATTTTTAAGATTTATTAAAGAGTTAATTTCCTTCGGGACAAGAACCAACAAGTCCCAGAAATCACTATACCGAGACAGTTCCTCGCTGAATTTTTTCTGTCTTTCTACTTAGATCGTTTCATCCTGTCAGGTGTACTCAGGACCAGTGAATAATCCTTCAGTTTCAGGCAGCATCCTAAAACTCCAGGCCAAAAAATGATGGATGAGCCTGTTGTTGGGTGACGTGGGTTTCTGTCGTGGTGAGAAGGACTTA
The DNA here is from genome assembly GCF_041734735.1 of Babylonia areolata. NCBI lineage: Eukaryota > Metazoa > Mollusca > Gastropoda > Neogastropoda > Buccinidae > Babylonia > Babylonia areolata. The sequence goes on along the minus strand of NC_134894.1, from coordinate 45,465,957 downwards.
TTCCATCCTGTAAAAGTGTTGCCTCCTTTTGAGCGCTTCAACCAAAAGACCGAATCTTTAATAACGACAACATGTTTGCATCCTGCCAACGAAAATAGTGGAACAAAAACTGCGGCAGAAAATATTTCACAATGAATCTTGATGACAACAACAACAACAACACCAACAAAAATACCAAAAAAGAAATATATATCTTAAAAATGACCCGTTATAGTGGAATCGACACAACCGTTTTTTATCAAACAAACCGGAACCCGACAGTTGTTTTGCCGGCGAACAACACAGTACCCCGTGTTAACTATATCCACTGAAACGCTGAAGTCCGACTGAAACTTTTATTTCAGTTCACCGCGATCATATTCAAAAACACGTTGTCTGTGAATTACCGGTAGAACTGCCAGACTTCAACTTCATTGAGACTCCTTTTTACGCACGAAAGACAGCCCATCAATCTTTTACTGGCAATATCACGAGTGGAAAAAAAACAACAATCGTCGTTCTTGCTTCAGTTCAATCACTGCCAAGAGCTTGGAATTTGAGCATCACAACAGCCAGTTGGCATGTGCCATAATACAGATCCTGAAACAGAAAAATGAAAGTAAACAACACCGTGTGTTATATTTTGCAGACTTTTACGTTTTCTGTTAACGACATGCACGGCAATTTTTAACCGGATGATTTTGCAAGCAAGTAAACAAGTAAGCAAGCAAACAAGCACGCGCGCGCGCACACACACACACACACAGTCACACACACACACACACACACACACACACTGACAGACAGACAGACACAAAGAGACCAAAAGATGCAGGCAGATAAACCACGAACACGACACCAACAGACTCACACTGACACATACGTACACACACACACACACACACACACACACACTAACAAAAGAAGATGGGAGACTTGACGAAGCAGCACATAATTCTACACTACAACCTCTGCGCCAGCCACCGCCACCAAAGCCGGGCAGAAGCCGAAGCAAGAAAGCAGACATTATCACGCCATCCATCATCACACAGCAGATCCCGTGTCGCCATCAGCCAGGAGACAAGATGCCCGTTACGGACTGGGAAACCCGATCAGACCATCATCAGGACTGCAGCACAAGGGGACAGGACACGTGAGAGAGGCTTTGTCTGTGAGTGACAGAACATGACAGTCCGCCACGCACCCAAAATTCGATGGGAAGGAATACGGTGGGTGTGGTGGGGGGGGGGGGAGGGGGAGGGGTCTGGGGGAAGGGGGTCCGCCACGCACCCAAAACTCGATAGGGAGGAGGAGGAGGAGGAGGGGGTGGGGGACTTTTTGGTACAGGCTACATACATACCAGCTTATAATAATATACCACCACACCCTCTCTTGTCACACACGGATCATAGTACTGCTTCTTCTTTTCTATCTCCTATTTTTCTTTTTTCCCCCTTCGTTTTCCTGTGTCTGAGCTGTCTGTCAGTATCTGACTGTCTCCTCGCCCCCCCCCCCCCCCTCTCCATCTCACCCTCTCTTCTCCCCTCCATCCAATCCCCCTCCACCCTATCCCGGGGATCTCATTGCAGTGCGCGAGCGCGTGGTGTGTGTGTGTGTGTGTGTGTGTGTGTGTGTGTGTGTGTGTGTTGTGTGTGTGTGTGTGCGTGTGTGTGTGTGTGTGTGTGTGTGTGTGTGTGTGTGTGTGTGTGTGTGTGTGTGTGTTTAACTGTTTTTTCGAATCCACTTCACCAGCAGCACTAAATTTCACGAGAAGAAACAGAAGTAGCCTTGGTATGGCATTCGCAATAAAAATATAATTTAAAAAAAAGAAGAAAAAAAAGGAAGCACAACATTCATGGCGATGATGCCGACGACAACGTTAACGTTAGCGCCGACGACGATGATAGTGATAATGACACTCAGATGGTGGTGATAATGATGATGACGTTGATGGTGGTGGTGTGATGAAGATGGTGATGATGACGGCAAACTTTGCCTTCTTGCCAAGAACGCAAGCCACTACCGCAGAGAGACTGCCAAGTGTTACAAAATTACCGGTTCATCTTACCCCATTCATTTCACTTGACTGATTTGTTATCGTCTTCTCTGCTGCGCAGATGCGACCCGAAGATAGTTACACTCAAGTTTCGTGAATGACGAAGCAGTTCTCAGAGTGTTGGTCATACTTCGAGTCATCATAAAACTTTTTTCTCCTTTTTTTTTTTTTTTTTTTTTTTTAATGGACATGCTACCAAACAAATGTTGCACGTTGAGATACACCTTTGACCGAAACGCTAGGAAAATGCCCATGATATCGGATAAATATCTTAAACTCGGGACAAGACGTGACATCTTTGTGTGTGTGTGTGTGTGTGTGTGTGTGCGTGCATACGCGCGCGCGCGCGCGTGTGTGTGTGTGTGTGTGAGGACTGGTCAAACATCCCTGAGGCAAGTAGCGGCTTAAAGTCAGCCAAGCCAATCAGTCAGTCAGTCTGTCTGTCTGTCGCTTTCCGAATCCCATCAGCTACTGACAGCACAATCTCTACCACCATCACAATCCCTACGCACCTAGCCCCCCACGCTCTCCCCCCCCCCCCCCACTCTCTCTCTCCCTCTCTCTCTCTTCAAATCCCTTTTGGTGTTATTTCCCCTATAAGGCGATTTCCTTTCCCCTGTCCAGCCGGCTATCGACCATGTTTTGTGTATATGTGTGTGTTTGTTGAGCGGGAGGGGGAAAGGAGTGAGGCGTGAGGTGTGTGTGTGTGTGTGTGTGTGTGTGTGTAGGGAGAGGCCGTAAGGTGAGAGGAGGGAAAGGGGGCACGTACAAACATCCACACACACACGCACGCGCGCACACATACACACACAAACATTACACACACACACATGCACGCACACACACACACACACCCATACATACGCAGCCCCCCCCCCCCCCCCCACCCCCATACACACACAGACTGATACATCATTCAACTTCCCATGTACGTCAAGGAGGAGGGACAGGAGGGGGATGAGGGGGGGGGGGGACAGGGGGGTGGAATCAAACAAAACGCTGTCCTCCCCTCTCTATATTGCAAATCGATGACATCTCCCAATGAATCATGGCCGACAGGGCAGCTCACACCACGGTCATTCCGAAGAAGATAACACCCTGGGGGGGAACTGGAAAAAAAAAGAAGTTAGGGAGGAACATCATGGTGGTCCGTGAAACGATGGAGGTGGGTGTGAGGGGTGGGGAGAGAGAGAGAGAGACAGAGAGAGAGAGAGAGAAGGGAGGGGGGGCAGAGAGAAAGGTGAGAGAGGAAAGTTGCGGAGGGACGTTGCACATTGGTGGTCAGCTTATCAGAACAAGTCAGACAGAAACAGCCGATGTAGACAGATCTATACATGCAGGGTCTCTCTCTCTCTTTCTCTCTCTCTTTAAAAGACAGAGAGAGGAAAGGAGGGATTATATACATGTGTGTGTGTGTGTGTGTGTGTGTGTGTGTGTGTGTGTGTGTGTGTGTGTGTGTGTGTGTGGAGGGAGAGAGAGGGGGGGGAGACACAGAGAGAGAGAGAGAGGGAAGAAAGGAGGGGTGGACATAGCACTAGGCAGTAGGTGGTCAGCCAGTCGGGATGACAAACAAATCATGGAGGAAAAGCCGATACAGACAGACAAACAGATAGATGAATAGAGAAAGAGAGAGAAGAGGGTGAGAGGAGGAGTAGGAAGAAAAAGGAAGAAAAACAGCAGGAGAAAAGAAGGGGTGGGGTAGGGGCTGGGGTGTGCGGGAAGGAGGCTACCCTAGTGACTGGACGTGCGCAGAAAGGAAACGCTGCCCCTGACCTCCCTCCCGGTGAAGATTGCTCAAGTCATCATTTCCTCATCACCCTCGTTAAAAACGGAGACATGACCAACCGAATTTTCCAGTGACTAAACTCTTAGCCAATTTCTCTCTCTCCCCCCCCCCCCCCCCCCCCCCCCCCCAAATCCCCATGTACCATTCGCGTTCCAAACGACCTGAATCGGTGGTTCCACCAGGCGACCAAATTCCGCTCTTTCAAAATCGCTATCCATCATATCCGACTGGAGCGACAGGTTGGAAGCAAACAGGGGGGTGGGGGTGGGGGAGGGAGGGAGAGAGAGAGAGAGAGAGAGAGAGAGGGAGGGAGGGAGAGGGAGAGACAGACAGAGACAGACAGAGACAGAGAGAGACAGACAGAGAGGGAGATGAGAGAGAGACACAGAGAGAGGAGAGGACAGAGAGAGAGAGGAGACAGAGAGAGACAGGGACAGAGACGGGGAGGAAGGGTGAGGTGGACGGAGGGATGGGAAAGGGGCGGGGGAGGGGGGGGGGGATCGAGATATATTCTTGCTTTCAGCCGTAGATCAGAACGACTGCCAGAGGAAAGGAAATCTGGATATCACAAAAGTGACGCAAACTCATTGCATTCTATTAAAAAAATAAAATAAAAAAAAAGAAGAAGAAGAAGAAAGAAAAAAAAAGTCGTGAATGAAACAAAATAGAGCTAATCGTCGTATCTACTGGCACAGCTGGACAGTTCCAATACAGTCACCTCTATCTTCTTCTGTTACAGAAGAAAGAAGCTAGACAACCTACTAATACTTGTTAAAATCCTTTTCTCTTCTTTGATGTTCAGCGATACCAGATAGCCTACCTACCAATACTTTGATTTTCTCCAATGTTCAGCAAAGACGGACAGATTATCATTCAGTCATCTTCGTATTCCGGTAAATTCTCCATCGGACCCAGAAAGATCGAAGTGGATTCATGATTCTTACTCATACACTGCACTGGGCACAGGATATCCAATATACAATTTCTATCAAAACTGCAAGATGACCAGGGACAGACAGACAGACAGACAGTGTGGTGGGAGGGTATGGAGGGAAGAGATGGATGGAGGGAGTGAGTAGGTGATAGAGACAGACTGGGGGAGGGAGGAGGGACCACAACGTAACTGGCAGTCAGCCAGACAGGGAAATCCTCTACTGACAGCCATTTATTCGTAGAAAAAAGAAAAAAGAAGAAAACACCCCCCCCCAAAAAAAACAAAAAAAACACACACAAAAAAAAAAACCACCCCACCAACACACACACACACACACACACACACACACACACACAACCCCAAGGTCAAGAGAGAGTGGAAAGAGGAAAGAGAGCCAGGTTAAAAGGAAGAAAAAGATGGGGAAAGATGGGACGAGGAAGAGAAGGGGGCAAAAAAGAGGGAAGAGGATGGGGGCGGGGGAGGGGGGGGGAGACGGCGGTGACTGGACCTGACGCAGAAAGAAAAAAAAATGCCCTGACACCCCCCCCCCCCCCCCCCTCCCTCCCCCCAGCTGAAGATCACTCAGTTATCATTTCCTCATCGGCCTTGCTTGTTAAAAACGGCAACGTGACCAACCGGATTTTCCAGTGACTTAACTCTTAGCCAATTTCTTTCCACTTCACCCTGAGATGGCAGTTCCACTGGCTGGCCGAAATCAGGTGTTCCCAAATTTGTCATGACCATGTCGGAAATACGGAAATGGCAAGAGAGGGTCAATGAGAGAGAGAGAGAGAGAGAGACAGACAGACAGACAGACAGGCAGACAGAGACAGAGAGAGAGAAGCAGAGGAGGTGGAGGATGGAAGTGAGACAGAAATAGAGATGAGTTCTAAAAAAACAAACAAACAAAAAACACTTGGGCGTATCCATTCCCAATCATAGATAACAGAAGGACAGGGCAAAATATCTGATCATCCCTAACCTGACACAAACCACATCTTGTGGAACAAAAAAAAAAAAAAGAAAGAAAAAGAAAAGAAACAATCATAATCATTCGGCGCCTCTGTGCATATCCAATAGCCACTCCTCTTTCCTCCTTTTGTTATTAAAAAAACAAAAACAAAACAAAACAAACAAACAAAAAACGGCTAGACAATCTGATTCTCGTTAACGCCTCCACCTTCATTTGTGTTGGACGAAGTAGCCAGAGAGCCATTAATACCCCCACCCCCCTCCCCCCTCCCCTTGATTTTTCCATGTCCAGCAAAGACGACAGAATCCCATTATTCATTCCTGTTCACAGCCCTGGATTTTTTGTTTGTTTGTTTGTTTGTTTGTTTTGTTTTTTGTTGTTGTTTTTGACGAAAAGCGAAGAAAAAATAAAAATGGCTTCATGATAAACAGTCACAGAATAATGCATACATCTTAAAACAAAAGTTGGTGCTGACTTTCATAGCCCATTGCGTGATTTTGCGCAGAGTGACGTGTTTCACTTTCAAGATGGCAGCGACAGTAAAAGATGTGAAGTGAAGATGATGACGGAGAGAGACGAACAGAAGCGGTGGGGGCTTCGGGGGAAAGGTGTCTATGAGGGGAGGGGGGGGGGGGGGGGGTAGTGTGAGAGAAATAGAAATAGAGGTGTGGTGGAGGAAAGAGAGACATAGAGGTGTGATGGAGGAAAGAGAGAAATAGAGATGTGATGGAGGAAAGAGAGAAATAGAGATGTGGTGGAGGAAAGAGAGAAACAGAGGTGTGACGGAGGAAAGAGAGAAATAGAGGTGTGATGGAGGAAAGAGAGACATAGAGGTGTGATGGAGGAAAGAGAGAAATAGAGATGTGGTGGAGGAAAGAGAGAAATAGAGGTGTGATGGAGGAAAGAGAGAAATAGAGGTGTGATGGAGGAAAGAGAGAAATAGAGGTGTGATGGAGGAAAGAGAGAAATAAAGGTGTGATGGAGGAAAGAGAGAAATAGGTGTGATTGAGGAAAGAGAGAAACAGAGGTGTGACGGAGGAAAGAGAGACATAGAGGTGTGATGGAGGAAAGAGAGACATAGAGGTGTGATGGAGGAAAGACAGAAATAAAGGTGTGATGGAGGAAAGAGAGACATAGAGGTGTGACGGAGGAAAGAGAGAAACAGAGGTGTGATGGAGGAAAGAGAGAAACAGAGGTGTGACGGAGGAAAGAGAGAAATAGAGGTGTGATGGAGGAAAGAGAGAAATAGAGGTGTGATGGAGGAAAGAGAGAAATAGAGGTGTGATGGAGGAAAGAGAGAAATAGAGGTGTGATGGAGGAAAGAGAGAACTCGAGGTGTGACGGGGAAAAGACAGAAATAAAGGTGTGACGGGGAAAAGACAGAAATAAAGGTGTGATGGAGGAAAGAGAGACATAGAGGTGTGACGGAGGAAAGAGAGAAACAGAGGTGTGATGGAGGAAAGAGAGAAATAGTGGTGTGATGGAGGAAAGAGAGAAATAGAGGTGTGATGAAGAAAAGACAGACATAGAGGTGTGACGGGGAAAAGACAGACATAGAGGTGTGACGGAAATAGAGGTGTGATGGAGGAAAGACATGAAAATGGAACACACATATACACAAATACGCGCGCGCGCACACACAAACACACACAGATGGTGAGGTATGAAGAGAACGAAAGCTGGGCAATACAACTGGCGACCAGCCAAGCGGGAAACCCCCTGGGTGACTGCTGGGAGAGGAAAAGCCAAGGTCTGGGGGATGGTGGAGAAGAGAGAGAAAGCAGAGGAAGAAGAGGAATAGAGAGAGAGAGAGAGAGAGAGAGAGAGAGAGAGAGAGATGATGGTGAGAGAAGAAGGGGGCCGAGAAGGGGATGACGGTGATTTGATCTTTGAGGAAAGGAAATGAAAAAAAAAATAAAAAAATAAATAAATAAATGTCCTGACCATTTCTCAGGTCATCATTTCCTCCTAATCGAGGTCGCCACTACCTCGACCAGGCCAACTGATTTTTTTCCCATTTACTAAATAACACTTTTATTATTCTTATTCTTCTTATTATTATTATTATTTTGGTTTCCAAACTTTCCATCAGATTTACCGATTTCCGCTTTTTCACAAAAATATTTATGCGGTCACCAACTGTGAAAGGTGGGAAGCACACAGATAAACAACAACAAATTATATACATGTATTTCGGCCATGGTGTCCTTATCCAGTACATAATTATTCCCACTTCCTTTTCTATTCTGTCATATAAAAGAAAAACGTGGAAGACGGTAGTCTGCTAATACTGATAGTTAATACTCTTCTTCCTTCTGATGTTCGGCGGCATTTCCAGAACCCGGAAAACCTACTAGCACAATTCTTTTTTCTTTCTATGTCGATTTTTCGAAGTTCTAGCAAACAGAAGTCATACGGAATATTCATCCCCAGTCATGGTCCTGGATTTTCGCGCAGCACACAGATAAGAACAAAAAATGGATTCATGACAATTACACATGATACTTTCTCATACACTGGGCATCATGTCGAAAATGGACGTCCGTTTAGACAGCATCCCGGCACACACACACACACACACACACACACACACACGCATGCACGCACGCACGCACGCACCCCACTGGCTCTCAGGACCAACAAAGCGTTGTTCGTTCACCCCTGTCCTTTCATGCATTGGCAGTTAAGTGTCTGTTCATAATAACAGCAAGCTGATCAGAGACAAACGAAAGCGATGGGGGTGGGGGTGAGAAGGGAGACAGAGACAGACAGACGGACGGATTTGGGAGGAAAGGAGAGATAGGGAGGGAGGGAGAGAGAGAGAGAAAGAGACAGACAGAGACAGACAGACAGACAGAAACAGACAGACAGAGAGAGAAGTCAAAAGTCAAAGTCAAAAAATGTTTTGTCAGACCTCTGGCCCATTTCAACAGGAGTCATAGCAGAACGGAGAGATTCAGATTCAGATTCAGATGGTTTAATGTGTTTCGGCCATAGGCATACATACACATTGGGGAAGGGGAAGATGGATGGGGTAATAGGGATGGGGGAAGAGGAGATGGGTAATCCAGCAGCTCATTTACAGACTATGAAGTGACTTCATTTTAAACACAGTATATACGAACTAATTTTTTCTTATTAAGTATGAGGTCATTTTCCAGATTGAGTATAAAGTTAATTCACTGCACGGCATACATTCTAAACTACCAATAACACAATGCAGAACGGAGAGAGAGAGAGAAAGAGAGAGAGAGAGAGAGAGAGAGAGAGAAAGAGAGACAGACAGAAAGAGAGACAGACAAACAAAGAGAGAAATGGAAATAGTGAGAGACAATGACTAAACAAATAAGAAAAACAGACATCGAGAGATCTTTTTTTTTTTTTAAATGTACTCGCCCCACCTGACCGGTTTCTATCGGTCTTCTTGTTTTTACTGTTGTTGTTCCAAAACCAATCCAGTTAGAGTCATCATCAGACACAGCCCCTCTACCATCTCCTCGTCAAATGAACCAAGCGTACAGTCGTAGCGAAGAAGAGAACTCGTAGCGAAGAAGAGAACTAACTAAACTAGAGAGGCCAATTGCCCCCACCCACTTTCCCCATACCAGAAACGGCTAGCTCCCAGACTAGACGCGCTGCTTTTTCCCACCCAGACTTGCAGTTCCTCCGCTGTTTCCGGGTCCTCCCTACCAGTCACTGCAGGCCAATCAGTGGTCCTGCTGAACGGGTCAGGGTCAATAGGCCGAGACAGTTTTAATCCATCAGCCCCAGTACCTCCCGGAAGCCACAAGTCCACTACACTCTCTACTGTCTCTAGTCTTTTGGGAAGGTGGGAAGGGAGAGAGGGTGGTTGTGAGGAAAGGGGGTTGGGTGTGGAGGAGTGTGGAACCTAGTTTATTGCATTACTCATCAATTTGCTTTCAGGTAAGGGAGTCAGACGCAGACAGACGAAAAAAGACAGACAGACCGACGAACTGACCGACAGACAGACGGACTGACAAATTAACAGAGTGAGAGTAAGACTGACCGACAGACAGAAACAGAAAGACACGGGGGTGCTGGAAATGGGTGCAGAGGGGTAGAGACAGATAGAGACTGAGAGAGAGTGATTGTGTGTGTCATCACGGATCGTCTCTGAATGAAAGAGACAGAGGCAATGACAATGAAAGAAGCAGAGAGAGAGAAAAAGACAGAGAATGCGCGCGCGCGCGCGCGCGCGTGTGTGTGTGTGTGTGTGCGTGCGTGCGTGTGTGTGTGTGTGTGTGTGTGACACAGAGAGAGAGAGAGAGAAAGACAGGTGGACATAGGGAGAGAGAGAGAGAAAGACAGGCGGACATAGGGGAAGAGAGAGAGAGAGTGCGAGACAGAAAAGAGAGGGAGAGAGAGAGAGACAGACAGACAGACAGAGCCAAAGAGAGAGAGAGACGGGGAGAGGAAGAAAGGGACAGAGACAGATAGCTGAAGTTCAAGTGGGCACCGGAGGACCTTCTTCCATTTCCGGCCCTGTCCACTCTATAGATAGTAGCTGGTCTTTTATAAATCAATAGCCATTTGCGCCAACCCGCCGTCACCATTGGTTGGTAGAGGTTTTTTTCTTTCTTTACTTTTTTTTTTTTTTTTTTTTAAATAAGAAGGGCTTTGGTAACGGGTGCTTGGGGTCTGTCCCCAACCCAAAGACACACAGGTAAGTATACTGGGAAGTCCCAGTGAAAAACAGAGACTGTAATCCCCTGGCTGAAACCAACTTCTGAAACCCCTCTTATCCTAGTTTATTACATAAAAAACACTTGTTTCCTATTGTTGTTGTTGTTGTTGTTGTTGTTGTGTGTGTGTGTGTGTGTGTGTGTGTGTGTGTGTGTGTGTGTGTGTCTGTCTGTGTATGTGTGTGTATTTCTGTCACTTTTTACCCCCAACCCAATCCCTTTTCATAATTGGCTTTATTTTGGAGCCGCATGGAACAAAGGAGAAGAAAACTCAAACTAAGCGTTTTTTCCTTTTTTTCTTTTCCTCTCGTTTCTTTCCTTCTATTTCTACAAACGAAATAACGTGCACACAACACGCCTACGTACCAACGCCGCGCGCAACTAACAAGAAAAAATAAACTAATAATCCTTTGACATTCCCTTATAATAATGTTGATTTTTTTTTGTTTTTAAAGTTCTAAAAGGCTTTTGACCTGTGGCAGACGAACTAGAAAAAAAAAAGCGGGAAATTACTTCACACATATGCCGCCGGTTCGCGTGGTCGCTCGCTCGCGCGCACGCACACACACACACACACACACACACACACACACACACACACACACACACACTTAAATGTGAAATAGAGAGAGAGGTGGTGAATAGAAAGAAACAGACATAAAGAACTATAAACAGAGAAGTAGGAATAGATGGAGAGAGAGAGCGACAGAGAGAGAGAGAGAGAGAGAGAGAGAGAGAGAGAGAGGAGATACGTACAGACACACACAGACATAAGAGGCAGAAGGCAGACAAATGAACGGACGAA
>NC_134894.1:45442221-45444721 GCF_041734735.1 Babylonia areolata | reverse complement strand
CACACACATAGACACAGACAGACAGACAGACACACACACACACACACACACACACACACACATCGCGATGATAACGAAACATCGGCTCTTAATGATCAGTGACTTCGTCGGCACGCTCTTCAGCAATGCAATAATGAACATCAACCTTGCGACTCGTCTGTTTAAGTCCGTCTTTGTGCTGCACTATTGTCGATCAACAAATATAAAGCCTGTCCTGTCCGATGATGCGTAAAAAGGCGCGCGCGCGCGCACGCACACACACACACACACACGAACGCATGCACGAACAAACACACACACGAACTGAACACACACACACACACACACACACACACACACACACACGAACGCACGCACGCACACACCTACACACACACCACGCTCGTGCCATGCTCGTGCAATCATAAATGCAGTATCAGTTGTGCACTCTGTGGTTTCTGAGAGACAGACAGACAGACAGACAGACAGACACACACACACACACACACACACACACACACACACACACAGAGCATAGCTAATGCACCCGATTTTGACACGAGCGATACACGAAGCCCTGGACGCAAATTTCTGCCGTTTCTCTTATTTACCTGATTCCGCAACCCGGCTTCAAGACACGCTCACACTCAACACTCTTTTTCTGTTATTTGTCGATCTGCAACGATATTGGCATGAAGTTTCTGTCGGCACCACATGCATCATTTCTGAAGTGTAATGTAGTTTAACACACACACACACACACACTCACTCTCCCTCGCTTTCTATGTGTGTGTGTGTGTGTGTGTGTGTGTATACGTGTGTGTGTGATTGTATGATATATCTACGTATGGATGGATGGATGTACGGATATCTGAGAGAATAGACTGATGCATGAATGGGTTTATATGCATGTAATGTTCCATCTTGTAAATTGAACAGGAATTTCAAATAAAAAAAATGAAAATAAAAATAAAATAAAGTCTCAGCACTCTCACTGCTTCTGTTTGTCGTGTTCGTCGCGACATGTTGCAATCGATAGAACTGGCTGACAAGACATAAAACTATTAAAAAAAAAAAAAAAAAAAAAAAAAGAAAGAAAAGAAAAAAAAGAAAAACAATTGCTGTCAACATTCTACAACTGAATGAAATAAAACAATAAAAAGGTGAAGAAATTTCACTCTGATTATCACTGATTATTTCATTCATAACACAATCGGAAGCAATAATAACAACAACAATAATAATAATAACAACGACAATAATAACAATGACAACAACAATCATATAACAATCATAACAACAAAAACAACAACAATAATAATAATAAACAGCGATAATTATCATTATCATATTTTGTTATTATTATTATTATTATTATGATTATTATTAACATTATGATGATGATGACAGAAGGTGATCTGTGGTTACTATAAATCAGTCGTTATTGTGGACATTAATCTTACGTAGGCTTTAAAAAAAAAAAGAATTAAATTTTGATGCAGATATATTTCAGAAATGATTCGTACTGATATACTGATGATGAGTATGGCACAACAACAACGATAATGATGATTTCATTATCACCATATGAATAAAACAACAATTATTGGACAATCACTACAATGATCACCATCAATTATCATTAACAAGAACAGTAACATAAACAAGAACAAGAACAACAATAAGAATCACAACAAAATAGGCCAGCTAATCATCACAATATCGATAAAATCAAATCAATAATAACCAATTATCGTCATCAAGGACATTAACAATAACAATCATCATTACTCGGGTCACTGTCACAGTGTTACAATTAGCACACCGTTAACTTTAACAACTGACCAACCACCCAACAAAACAAAACAAACAAAAAGACCAAACCGCATGATTTACCTGTGCCAGATCCAGGTATCACGGTACGGTATCAGTGTTTCACACACCAACAGCACCAAACTGCCAAACTAACTGACACAAAAACACCGCGGCAGAAGACAGAGTGAGAGATAGAAGAAGAAAAAAACAACTAAAAAAAAAAAAAACCCACTGCCACCAACGCACCTCATTCACAACAATGCAACGACGATATTATTGTTCATACTTTCCAACTGTTAGCCAAACCGTATCGTACAGCCGTTGCTGGCACCGAAAAAACAAAAATAAACGAAGAACGGAAAGCAATCACATGGTTGATACCAATAAATAGTCTTTCACTTCAACAGCGGCGAAGTTCGCCCTGATCTGACTGACTGACTGACTGACAGAGTGGAACAAGCAGACGATCCACTTTTCCTTTTCGCGTCGCGAGAAACTGCCGAGCCTTCTCTCCCTTGCCTGCCCGATCCCCCTCTTCTCGCCGCGGAGAGTTGGAGTAGTAGTGGTGGTGGTGGTAGTGGTGGTAGAGGAGGTGTTGGGAGCGGAGCGAGGCGTGCACGCGCTACACACGCGAGTCCCAGTGTACAGGTACAAACCACCACGCACGTTTTGAGCCCTACTTTGTAGTAGTTCTCTGTTTATCATC
>NC_134894.1:45417221-45434721 GCF_041734735.1 Babylonia areolata | reverse complement strand
TAAGATTGTGCGATAATTTCATATATCAAATGATAAAAACAAAGGCTGCTGTTTGATTTACCTTGAATAGATTTAGCTCTTCAAGTGTTGTCTCCAAACCTTGATCTGTTTTACCCCTCCCCCAGTTTGCATGTGTGCCCATGGTCAAAATGCAATATCTTTTACTTTGACTTTCATCTATTTCTGCTCAAAATGTTCTTTAGTATGTTATTCTACATCTGGTTGTTTAGCAGTTACCTGTATATTTACATCTACAACCATTTAGGCAGAGCATTACACCGACTTGTACAAACTGAGCATTTTGTCGTGTTGCGTAATTTTTGATGAAACTCACAAAAGCCATATTTTTTTCTGAAACGATTAACATTTTTATAGTTTTATGAGAATAAAAGTTGTTCACAAGTCCCTTGCGCTTCGTTTTGCTTCTGAATATGTCTTCCTATATCTTACTAGGTAGCCTTTACAAAAGACGAAGTGCCGCATTTTGTGTGAATTTTGTCATGAAATCCTCAAAACGGCACTATATTTCATGAACGAAATAATATTTTGATAAATGTATAAGAACAAAAGTTGTTTTGCGTGCTATTGTACATCTTCTTTAGTAAGTACTTTTTTTCTTTGCAACCATTTAGGCAGAGCAGAACATAAACTGAGAATCTTGTCGCGTTGCGTAATCTTTGATGACACTCAAAAAAGTGATTACTTTTCCAAAACGATCAACATTTTGATAGTTTTATGAGAATAAAAGTTGTTCACAAGTCCCATGCGCTTCGTTTTGCTTCATAAAGTGTCTTCCTATATCTAACGATTTAGCTTTGACAAAAGACGACATGCCGAATTTTGTGTGAATGTGTCATGAAATCCTCAAAACGCCAAAATATTTCACGAACAAATAATAATTCGATATACTTTTAAGAACAAAAGTTGTTTAGCATGCTATTATACATCTTTTATGTTCAATAATAGTTTTTCTATCTTCAATGGTTTAGGCTCTGGGAGAACAGAACTTGATCACGGTGCGCGTTCTCGACGCGGTAGGGTGGGGTTATAAATCACGTGATAACAGGCAGAAAGCTGCCACGTTCACACCATTATCATGATTTTCTGACATCTAGGAACATAAACGATTCCCAAAATATGTGATAACACTTGCCACTATGAGTGGTACGGTCCCCCTTGATTTGAGGGGCTGGCTGAAGGACTACTCAACCAAAGAAGGTTTTGGGACAGTCGGCGTTGGGATGGTTCCCAAAGGCCACCTAGCCTCAAACAGTACGATACAGCAAAGTACAACGATCTAGAATACAGAACAGTACATCACAGCACAACAACACAGTAAAAAAAGAACGGGTTAGAAAGCAGTGCAAAACAACACAATACAATGCAGTACAACAGAGTGTAATGCAGAGCAACGCACAACACTGCAGTACAATACAAAACAATACGATACAATAGAACTTTACACCCCCGAAAACGGAGTATGGCTGCTTACATGGCGGGGGAAAAAAACGGTCATATACGTAAAAGCCCACTCGTGTACATACGAGTGAACGTGGGAGTTGCAGCCCACGAACGCAGAAGAAGAAGAAGAAGAACTTTACAGTGCGTTTCAATACAATACGGCACAATGCAAAACAATGTTTCATACAACTGAAACAGTTCAATACAATTCTATACTACACAATACAATACAATACAATACAACGCAACACACTAAAGAGCAACGATACACAATAAGATCCAACAGAATGGAGCAATGAACTGAATCTTTAGTTAAAGATAAATACTATAAAGATAATCTCAAACATTAAGGGGGGAAAAAAACTGAAACCACCTTGCTTCCTTTCTTTTTCTCTGAGGAGTAGGAGTAACGCACACGCGCATGAGTTTGTGCGTGCGTGAGAAGTGTGTGAATGTTTGTGTATATTGCCAGCTTTGCTTCTTCCTGTTTGCCCGTTTGCCTGCCTGCCTCCCGTTTAATTATCCTAACCAAAAACACGATTTTCCTTGTTGCACACTTGACAAAAGGTCAAGCTTTTGAGAATGTTTAAAAAAAAAAAAAATCCACACTGGTTCCTGGATTCGTGCCCATCTCTTTTTCTCTGCCTCCGTCTCTGTATCTGTGTCTGTCTCTGTCTGTGTCTGTCTGTCTGTCTGTCCTTCAGTCTGTCTAGTTTCCTGTTGATATATATATATATATATATATATATATATCCTTACTCAGTCGTCAGTGTTAATGATTCCGCATCAATAGTCTTCCAGGAACAGGAACAGTTCTATTTGTTCGTTTTGAATCTCACTCCCTCTCTCTCTCTCCCTCTCTCTCTTCTTACTCAATAGTCACTCACAATGCTTCAGCATATATAGTCTTCCAGGAACAGTTCTATTTGTTCGTTTTGAATCTCTCTCTCTCTCTCTCTCTCTCTCTCTCTCTCTCTCTCTCTCTCTCTCCCTCCCTCTCTCTCTTCTTACTCAATAGTCACTCACAATGCTTCAGCATATATAGTCTTCCAGGAACAGTTCTATTTGTTCGTTTTGAAACTCTCTCTCTCTGTCTGTCTCTCTCCCCTCTCTCTCTCTGTCTCTCTCTCGCTCTGTCTCTCTCTCTATATATCTCCCTCTCTCTCTCTCCCCCTCCCTCTCTCTCGCTCTATCTCTCTCTCTCTCTCCCCCCCCCCCCCTCTCTCTCTCTCTCTGTCTGTCTGTCTCTCTCTCTCTCTGTGATGCAGCTTAACAACTTCAGTGTGCGTGCTATCGACGAGTATATGATGCACGCACGAGAGAAACCTCGTCACGACGTCACGCGCACAGTGTGCCGGAGCCTGGCTGCTGCACGTGCACCATGTACTGCTGAGATGACAGATAAGTCAGACAACGTGCACTATCTGATGCCAGACTTCCCCTCCAACGAGTTCTCTCCTTTTGTCTCTCTCCTACACACACAAACACACACACACACACACAAACAAACACACACACATTGCCCCCACCTCCATCGATCGATTTAAGTAGCCTCACGATCTGTCTTCATTTTCAGTGCACACTGAATGATGCAGACCTGCAACGTACACGTGGATGGATGCATGTATGCATCGCTGTAGGGGGTGGAGTGTGTGAGTGTATTTGTATTTGTATTTCTTTTTATCACAACAGATTTCTCTGTGTAAAATTCGGGCTGCTCTCCCCAGGGAGAGCGCGTCGCTATACTACAGCGCCACCCATTTTTTTGTATTTTTTTTCCTGCGTGCAGTTTTATTTGTTTTTCCTATCGAAGTAGATTTTTCTACAAAATTTTGCCAGGAACAACCCTTTTGTTGCTGTGGGTTCTTTTACGTGCGCTAAGTGCATGCTGCACACGGGACCTCGGTTTATCGTCTCATCCGAATGGGACTAGCATCCAGACCGGCCACCACTCAAGGGCTAGTGGAGGGGGAGAAAATATCGGCGGCTGAGCCGTGATTCGAACCAGCGCGCTCAGATTCTCTCGCTTCCTATGTGGACGCGTTACCTCTAGGCCAGACCACCGGCTCCCCAAGAAACTGCTGTACGGCGAACTCCAACATGGCAAGC
Organism: Babylonia areolata; assembly: GCF_041734735.1. Classification (NCBI taxonomy): domain Eukaryota; kingdom Metazoa; phylum Mollusca; class Gastropoda; order Neogastropoda; family Buccinidae; genus Babylonia; species Babylonia areolata. Next base: position 45,431,151 of record NC_134894.1, on the reverse strand, counting down.
GCTCCCATGGAGGCCAAAAGAAGCGCTTCAAAGACACTCTGAAAGCTTCTCTGAAGGCCTTCAGCATCAGCCACGACACATGGAAGCTGAATGCAATGGACAGACCAAAGTGGCGTTCAGCTGTCCACAAAGGCGCCAAATCCTGTGAGGCCAACAGAATCGCTGCAGCAGAGCAACGCAGACAGGACATGAAAAGCAGTGCCAGCAAGTCCCCGACAGCCGCCACCATCCCCTGTCCACACTGCGTCAGAACCTTCCGGTCGCGGATTGGCCTGACCAGTCATCTGTGCACCCACAGAGCCCAACCCACCCACCCCCAGGATGACTAGATGGTCCTCGTCGATCCCGACGGACGAACCACAGGCCATCACTCCACGAGAGTGAAGGAGAGAGAGGGTCGTGGTGGAGTGTGAGTACCGACTCTGGAGGCAGGTCAGTAAAGACAGACCTTGCAGGAGGAGATAACACGGGGCGTGCACGTGCACAGAAATTTAAACATGCACCCCACCCCACCCCACCCCCACACGCATGCGCCACTCGCATAAACAATCAGATACAGGCAAGAAAAAACAAGACGCACAGACACAGACATAATAATAACAATAATAATAATAATAATGGATACTTACATAGCACACTATCCAGAAACCTGCTCTAGGTGCTTTACAAAAACGCCTTTGTTAACATAAAACATTACATCAATGTTAAATACACACACCAAAATGTGACTACACACACACACACACACACACACACACACACACACACATATATATGTGTGTGTGTGTGTGTGTGTGTGTGTGTGTGTGTGTGTAATAGACATTTGGTGTGTGTATGACTTGACTTGACTTGACTTCATTTATTGTCATAAAATCCGGAAGGATTAAAAGACACAACAAAGAACAAAGGGAACAAAGAAATAAACGGTCATCTAATACGCATGCTCTGAAATACATAGTTGGCGAGTTCTTTTTTGACAGTCATCGCAGGTGAATAAATCACTTGGTTTTAGGAAAAACAAATAAAACTGCACGCAGGAAAAAATACTAAAAAATAAAAATAAAAATAAAAAATGGGTGGCGCTGTAGTGTAGCGACGCGCTTTCCCTGGGGAGAGCAGCCCGAATTTCACACGGAGAAATCTGTTGTGACAGAAAGAAATACAAATACAATTAACGAGAATGTAATACGCACGCGGCAGTGTGTACTTCAGCCATGCAGTTTCCCAGGAAAATTTTTTCAATCCATGACATGTGTGCGTTATATCTTTATACGTGTATCTCCCGTTCTCTGTTTTCTAACCCGGCTAACCACGGTCACAGCAGCAACTAAGACAAGACAAGACAAGACAAGACAAGACAAAATCTTTATTATAGAGGGTAATAGATAAGCAAGTAACATGCTTTTTTTTTGTATATATATATACATCCAGCCCTTGCCCTAAAGAGGGAAAAAAGCTAAAGAAGCGAAAATGAGCACACACACACACACACACACACACACACACACAAATCAAAACACAATCAAAATACACCTTCATTCCACCATTCACAGCCATTCCCACCACTCCAGTCCCATCCTGTCAGCGACCCATCAAACTCTCACCAAGTCAAAGTCATCATGGGGGATCACTCGTTCCACTTTCTCCACCACATGTGCTGAGACCCTCCCCCTTCCCTCCACGCCCCCACCAACCCCAACCACACACCCATACACACATACCCCAAGTTTCCCTGACACATTGTCAAAAAAAAAAAGAAAAAAAAAAAAAAAGAAGCTATCTGTCCGACGATCTGTACCACGCCACCAACAACTAAGACATCACCAACACTTCATTCTACCGACGACCATACCAGAAAGAAAGTTCTCCGAGGTCATCAGAAACACTTATCTACACTGTAAACGCGGTGGCTTTTTTTTTCTTTCTTTTTTTTGTGTGATGTTTCACGGTTGTGGACTGAGCTGACCTTCAGTCGCTGAGTTACCCATCTCTTTGATGTGCTTCCCGAAGAAGACTTGTTCTGGGACAGAGAGCACCGCACCGACACCTAGCGTCATCCAGGGATCTGTGGGAGGTGAGCAAAGGGCCTGGCTCTGTCTTGTCTTTGAGCTGATAGCCATCAACAACACACAGGGAAGAAAGAGGTGGAGGCGGGCGAGAAGGGAGGGGATGGAGGGGGATGGGGGGGATGGGGGAAGGGAGGAGGGGAGGGGGAGCAAACACAGAACGTCTTTTCGAGAATCCAGTCCTGGAACGAAGTAGAAAATTACTATTGCAGAAATCAGGACGTGGGGGATCAAACGGTATTCCTTTTGTTTGTTTGTTTGTTTTTATTTAGTGTGTGTGTGTATGAGTGTGTGTGTGTGTGTGTGTGTGTTTCTCTGTGTGTGTGTGTGTGTGTCTGTCTTTCTCTGTGTGTGTGTGTGTGTGTGTGTGTGTGTGTGTGTGTGTGTGTGTGTGTTTCTGTGTGTGTGTTTCTGTGTGTGTCTGTCTTTCTCTGTGTGTGTGTGTGTGTGTGTGTGTGTGTGTGTGTGTTTTCCAGCTCTCTGTCTTTTCTTTTGTTTTCGTGTTTACTGAAATGCTATCCGGAATAAGGTTTCACTGAAGGGGGGCCAACAAGGCATTCACGAGCTAGGTTTGTGTTGATGTTGTCGCTGTTTCATTCGCTTATCTGCATAGAACTGTAATCTCGCCTCGTCTGACGCCACGCGCTCTTTCTGAATTGATCATTAAAATATGATCCACTTCATATAACACTGCCTACAATTCCCCTCCAAATACTTAACACACACACATACACGTACACACACATGCACACACACACTACACACACGCACGCACACGCACACATGCGCGCGCGCACACACACAAACACACACACGCGCGCGCGCGCGCACACACGCACGCACACACACACACACACACACGTGCGAACGCGTGACCCTCGCTGCTTGTGACAAAGTGACTATGTGGGTTGTTCAAAGTGTAGAACATTCGTTTTGTAAAAATGTACATACATAATATCCCCTGTATTCATAAACTGATAATATTGATTTAACTCCACATGACACCATACAACATCTAAACATCTTGTACAACCTCCCACCCTCTTTCCTCACCCATTTATTCCTCTGAGCGTCAACACAACATTTGTATTTGTATTTCTCTTTTTATCACAACAGATCTCTCTGTGTGAGATTCGCGCTGCTCTCCCCAGGGAGAGCTCGTCGCTACACGACAGCGCCACCCCCACCCCCCTTTTTTTTTCTTTTTTTTTTCTATAATAATTTTTTCCTACGTGCAGTTTTATTTGTTTTTCCTATCCAAGTGGGTTTTTCAACAGAATTTTTCCAGGAACAACCGTTTTGTTGCCGTGGGTTCTTTTACGTGCGCTAAGTGCATGTTGCACACGGAACATCGGTTTATCGTCTCATCCGAATGGCTAGCGTCCAGACCACCTCTCAAGGTCTAGTGGAGGGGGAGAAAGTATCGGCGGCTGAGACGTGATTCGAACCAACGCGCTCAGATTCTCTCGCTTCCGAGGCGGACGCGTTACCTCTAGGCCATCACTCTACATGCATTTAACGTCATTGAAAGGATCGTTCTGTTCAGCATCACAAGGTGTTGAAATCTACATGTCTACTTTAGCTTTTATTTCATGTGCAGCACGGACAGTTTCACAGTGCAGGAGAAAGGAACGGGTGTGTGGGAAGAGGAGGAAGGAGAGCTGGTGTGTGAACATTGATCCTCTTCCATCAATCTTTTTTCTTTTCTTTTTTTCCGATTGATATGATTGACATGGATACTTATATAGCGCCTATCCTCGGTCGAAGACCAAGCTCTAAGCGCTTTACAAACACGAAGCCATTTACACAACAGGCTGCCTACCTGGATAGAGCCGACTGACGGCTCCCATTGGGCGCTCATCAATCGTTTCCTGTGTCATTCAAATCAGATTTCAGGCACACACACCTACACACTCAAACATGTACCATTTCACAAACGTGTATGACCTTTTTGTTTATTTACCCCGCCATGTAAGCAGCCATGCTCCGTTTTCGGGGGTGTGCATGCTGGGTATGTTGTTGTTTCCGTAACCCACCGAATGCTGACATGGATTACAGGATCTTTAACGTACGTATTTGATCTTCTGCGTGCGTATACACACGACGGGGGTTCAGGCACTGGCAGGTCTGCACATACGTTGACCTGGGAGATCGGAAAAGTCTCCACCCTTTACCCACCATACGTTTCATAAAGTAAGCAGTTTTAAAAGAGATGGTGGATGTTACAAACTTTCGTGTGTTTTTTTCTTTTTTTCCCCCATAGTCTCTCAATAATGCTAATCTTGGATATTTTGTTCGGTCGGGCATATAGTTGGTGTCTATTTATAGGTGATTCTTTGAAGGCGTGCAGCGGCGGTGACTAAGTTTTGTGAAGAAAACACGCTTGAAATCATCGTCCAGGCAGGCAGGCAGAGAGAGAGAGAGAGAACGAACGAACGAACGAACGAACGAAATTTTATTTTACGAGGGTAAAGGAGTAAGCACAAAGTACTTTTTTACATCCAGCCCTCTGGGCATAAATAATAATTGGAAAAAAAGCAACAAAGTAAAAAAAAAAAAAAAAAAAAAAAAAAAAAGCGAGAGTCAATTCACATCAACGTCAAAATTGCATAAGCATGTGCAAACATAACATAGAACGTATGTACAATACAATATCGCGATAGATGAATAACAACGAGGACAATAGGGTAGGGGCGTGGTGGAGAGCGGAAGGAAGAATGGACAAGAGGAAGAGTAAAGAAGGCAGGGGAGGCTGACAACAGACAGACAGAGAGAGAGAGAGAAGGGGGGGGGGGGGGAGGGGGGGGGGGCACATAGAAAGACGGTCAGAATATCTCGTGCACATATATGGAAAAGCAGTAACACCTCCCCTTACCCCCACCCCCACCCCCCCGAAAAAAAAGAAAAAGAAAAAAAAGATGAAGTGCACAATGTGCGAACACGCACGAATCCTATCTCACAATCCACACCCTAGAAACGACAACACTGACTGACTCGATGGTCTTCCCAGTCCTGACCGTCAGCTATCATGTCCAGTGCCCTGCCCTGCCCTGCCCTGCCCTGTCCTGTCCAATCCATTATTCATACGCACTGCCCGCAAGTCTCTGTATTGCCCAGACCCTGTCCCGCGGAGTATTAGAAGACATCGGTTGCTATCACCGTGAAGGAGAGATTCCGTCCCTCAAGTCTATCTGTGTCCAGTCTGTCGTGAACATCCTTGGCTCCCCATGTCCAATCAAATCTGTCGGAGTCTATTGGCAGCTTGGCGCGCGAGTAGCACGTGCGCGCGCATGACAGAGAATACTGGATGCTGGGGTGGTGGTGGTGATGGTGATAAAGGAGGTGGGGGACAGGGAGAATTGGAGAGGGGGTCGGGGTGGGGGGAAGAGGCTGAGAGTGCAAGAGTGCTGGGTCATGTATGTGGGGGAGGGGATTGAAGGTTAAAGGGAAGCGGGTGGGTGATTATTCCTTTCAACGAAGCTCAAGAAAATAATTATCATCAATCGTTATTCTCAGGTGACGTCTTCTCATAGGGTGGAAGTCCTGACTACATGGACCAGAGGATGGGTCTCATGAGCAAAACTCAGCAGCGTTAAGTTTGCTCATAGTTAAGAATGTTCTAAACTCGACGGTTAATTCCATATACTTAGGAACATTCTTAACTCTCTTTAAGCAAACTTGGCGCTTGCAAAGATCACCTCACGCAACTGCCTGCCCTGGATCCTAACTCTTGTCCCTGCTATTGGTTTCATATTTCAACGGCAAGGGTTTGCTCTTTACTTCTCGCACTCATCACTGTTATTTTCTGTGTGCTGCCTGAGGGATCAAAATGTTTAATATGTGAAATGCTTTTATTTGAGAACATATGTTTATTACTCTTGTTTAATCAAGTAATCCGCGTGTGTGGGGTGGGTGGGGGGTGGGTGGGTGCGTGTGTGTGCTGATTATCTGGTTGCGGTTTTCCGAAGTTTATCTTTATTCTTATCTTATCTGTCTATTATAATAAATGTGCAGTATAGTAGGCTATGTTTATAATTATATTCAAATAATGTTTCTTAATTCTTTCTGTTTTTACATTAAGAATACTAGTTATTACCTGCAGTGTGTGGATGTATGTATGAAACGGTGTATGTGAAATTTTTTTACATTTGTATCTTCGTAATATTCGTAAAAGCTGTTGTTGACGTTTACAGTTATGGTCCCCATGTTGTTTACTTGTCTATGTTGTGATAATGCACCTGACCAAATTTCTCCAGTTGGAGATAATAAAGTTATTCTTATCTTATCTTAATGGTCAGCGGTATGGGCATCCATTAGAATTTCCTTCCATAAATGCAAGTTTGTTTTTGCTTGCTTGTTGTTAATTACCAACATGCATACGAATTAAAACGAAGAGCGGTCCCACAAACGTAAATGAAAACTACCAGGCTTGATTCTTCAGAAAGGACAAGGCAAGTGGTCAAGGTTTTCAAAACAAAATACAAAAAATAAATAAATAAATAAAGAGAACAAAAAAGAAGACTGCAACTCATCAATGGCACAACGACAACAATGATGTTCGTAAGAAAAATAAACGCTGTCCAATAGATTCATGAAACAGCATGAAAAATATGTAAGCAAACAAAATTCAACACCACAACACGATCAAAGCAGAAAAAAACAAAACAAAAAAAAACATCCTCGACCAGTCCTCCTAGACCAAACCACCATTACCACCAACACCAACACCCAAACATACACACACACACACACACGCACACCCACACTCCCCCAACCCCCACTCGCCCCCGACACACACACACACACACACACACACACAGGTGCTGAAAGTATGACAGCTGATGCATGATACGGAAGCACGTGCATGTGATGCCAGAGCGGGCTGTTTTGAAAGACAGAACGTTAACCGTGTCAAAGAAATCAGAGGTATTGTAAACACGGCGATGTGCAGCCACGGCTATGTATGTTTCAGCAAGGTGACGACAGGCGTCCTGTTTCAACTAGCGGCCAAGACAAAATAACTCCACCGGCTTTGACTGTGTGTGTAACTTTGTAAGACAACAATGTAAGTGTGTGCTGTTTTCCGTTTGTTATTTTTCCTTCGACCCGTCATCCTGCCCCCCCCCCCCCCCCCATTGTTCTGTGATTGTTGTTTATTTTTTTTCTGTTTCTATTTGTCCTTGTGATGTAAACATCATCATCATCATCATCATCGTCGTCGTCAGCCATCGTCATCAACATCGTCGACAGTGGAGAGAATGAGGGCATGAGGTTATTAGGGGGTGTGTAGTGGAGAAGGGAGAACATATAAGATTTATAATTATATTTCTAAGTGTGCAGTCTACAAGGGGGCCCGGGGGGGAGGGGGAAGGGGACAAAGGGGAGTGGAATCCCACAGGTTGCAGAAGCACCCATCGGATGTACGAACCTTCTGGTCCAGAAGACTTCAAAACACTGTCACACGAAGCTGGACGCTGTTCATTCCGCTGATCACTGTAATTGTATTACGTTACTCTTTTCGTCACAACAGAATTTTTTTCTGTGTGAAATTCGGGCTGCTCTTTCCCAGGGAGAGCGTGTCGCTACATTGACAACCCCCCCCCCCCCCCCCCCTCTTTTTTTTTTCTTCCTGCGATTTTAATTGTTTTCCTATCGAAGTGGATTTTTCTTACAGAATTTTGCCAAGGAAAACCCTTTTGTTGCCGTGGGTTCTTTTACGTGCGCTAAATGCATGCTGCACACGGGACCTCAGTTTATCGTCTCATCTGAATGACTAGCATCCAGACCACCAGTCAAGGTCTAGTGGAGGGGGAGAAAATACTGGCGACTGCCGGTGTGATTCGAACCAGTGCGCTCAGATTCTCTCGCTTCCTAGGCGGACGCGTTACCTTCTAAGCCAACACTCCATGCCAGATAATGTAGAATGGACTTTTCGGTGGCAGTCTCTGACGTGTTACAACTTCCTGCAAAAAGTGGAAGAAAGAGGAACAAGTTTGGGGAAAAATGGTTTCTCTGTACCCTTTATTTGTAAGTATTGACCCGTGTGCTGGCTGTACTATGGAAGCGAGAGTAAGCAGCGTTGGTTTGACGTTGTGGGAACTTTGTACTATTTTTTTTTAAGAGGCAAATCTTATTAAACTGCATAGGTCCACCGTCCACTAATTATGTTGTAGTCGAGTTGGATCTTTGGAATAACTTCTTTCATTATTTTTTTTTTATTTTTTTTTTTTATTGGAATGGTAGGCATGCACTGATGTGGTTACATCCTGTGCACATGTTTATCGTTTGCCCTTTTCTTTTTTTTTTTTCTTTTTTTTTTTTTTTTTTTTTCGTGGTTTAGATTGCAGTCGCTTTGCCACGGTTGTCGTGTAGGATCCTTGATATGACATCTTCCATTGTTTTGTTTTTATTGAAAATGGTAGACATGAGCACATGTGGTAACATCCTGTGTACATGTTTGATGTTTGCTTGCCTTTTCAGCATGGTTTAAATTGCGGTCGCTTATTCATATTCTTCATTTCTGATTTACGTATTCTGTTTAGCTCTGTGTGTGTGTGTGTGTGTGTGTGTGTGTGTGTGTGTGTGTGTGTGTGTGTGCCGTGTGTGTGTGTGTGTGTGTGTGTGTGTGTGTGTGTGTGTGTGTGTGTGTGTGTGTGTGTGTGCCGTGTGTGTGTGTGTGTGTGAAATATCACATCTTTTTGAACGAAAGAAAGAAAATAAAAACAAATCCATTCAAGAACCAAACATTGCTTGTATCCCGTTTCCAACAATCCTGCTGCAGTAACCCTCCCCGCCCCCTCCACCCCCCCCACCCACCCCACCCTCCTCCATCCCACCTATCAGCTTTCGTCCAACTCTGGAGCAACAACTGACCATTGTCCACCACACACACCCCCCGTCCATGCCCCGCCGGCGGATGTCCCATTGTTTTCCGCCCTGGTGTTATCGTCTACTCCCCCAGACTGGAGATAGCGAGGGGGGGGGGGGGGTGTCCTTCGTCAGAATGCTGCGTGAGGGGCGGTGGGGGGTTGGATGGGGAGAAGGGTTGGATGGAGAGGGGAGGTAGGGGGTGGGGGGGGGAGGGATTTAGTACCTACGGGTCAATATGGGGACCACGAAGAGTCCTTCAAACCCAAGGGCGTGGGAGTCCTCTACTGAGTTAACGAGTGGTGCTTGGCTATAATTAGGACTCGGGGTTAATTGGAGCTCAGTTAAGCAGTCTTCTTCTTCTTCTTCTTCTTCTTCTTCTTCTTCTTCCTCCTCCTCCTTCTTCTAACCCTTTTGAATTTAAAAAAAAAAAAGAGTTGGCACAACATATTTCGAGTGCACATGTACACACTGACATACTGTTACAAAAAGTATGGCTATATGATTATATTGTTAACTTCAGTATACACAAAAGAGGAAAGGCATTTTAAAAAAAAGAACCAAAAAAACAACAACAAAAGAACTAAAAAATTCAACAACAAAAAGACATCTACACGAACTCAGAAAAAACAACAAGTAACAAAGGAAAAAGTTGATAGCATTTCTGGAATATGGAAGAGTAAGAACTGTATCTACCAGAGCACCTACAGATCCAGTTCCCAGGAAGTGTTAAATAGTGAGGACTGATCCATATGCGCAACACCACATCAGATTTGCTTTCGTACACTAGGGACAAAATGTTTTCCTGGATCGGGTTAATTTTATCGTACAGTAGTCAGCATTTTTTTTTTTTTAAATGTCGACATATATTACGAAGCCACTCCCACCCACTCCTAAAATATGATAGTCAGTCGTGTCCGACTTTGACTATCAGAACAGCAGAGGAGACAACTGCTATTCCGACTATTTGGGCTAGAATTTGATTATAGTGGAGAGTGTCTTGCCCAAGTTAATCCCCACTCTCTCGGCCAAGAGGGTTTTAGGACAGTCGGCGTTGGGATGATTCCCAAAGGCCAACTAGCACTAAGAGCCAGTGCATTTTTGTCTCCTAGTTTGAGAGTCATAATCCTTCACAAAAGACTATGCTGTAAATGATTTCCCATTGACTGGAGAGACCATTGATAATACAGCTCTCACTTTGCTGTTGGCCCGAATGTAAACTTATGTCAATCTGTGATATAAGCCGAGTGTTGGGCCGATACTCCACTCACATACAAAAACACAGCGCACGCACACACACACACACACTCTCTCTCTCTCTCTCTCCCCCCCTCTCTCTCTCTCTCTCTTCTTCCATGGCACATTCATCAAAGAAGCACATTATTGAATTAACTGGTTTTCTCCTTTCACACCCAGTCTGTTTCCCCGACACGTGTTTAAAGTACATGGGAAAGTAAACAGATGGAAAAAGATGGGTGGTACTGGTGTATTTCTGTGTGTGTGTGTGTGTGTGTGTGTGTGTGTGTGTGTGTGTTCTCGCACCCATGTTAACTGAGAAGGAATGGTGGTGGCGGTATAATACCTTCTCTGTGCGACGGTATATATTCTCGCCTCCCCCACTCAACATCCCCATCCATTCATATTATCCTCTGAACAAATCTGAATACATCATACACACACTCGCACGCACACATACACTCACTCACTCACTCACACACACACACACACACACACACACACACACACACACACACACACACATACATACACACATACTCACCTGCGTAAACAGTGACTTTTTCCCTCCCTAGATTCTTTTTTCCTACCCTCGTCTGATATCACTTATGGGGAAAAGACGTTAAGCTAAAGAATGAACACACAACCACACACACACACACTCACACGCACACACACTCACACACACACACACACACACACAACACAACACAAACCCAACACACAAGCAAACAAAAAAACATACCTCCAATGTCATCTCAATCAAGACTCCCCCCTACCTCTTTTCCCACACCCCCTACTTCAATCTGTTTTCCCGATGGAGACACTCAAAGCCACATCAGAATTGAAACGAAATACAATGATAGCTTCTTCCAGCCGGCGATGAAGGAGGGGTGCTGGGGGACTGGGGGGGCTCGGGGGCGCGGGGGTCGGGGTGGGGGGTGGGGGGGTTGCTGTGAGTTGCAGAACCCTGCACCTGTGTGACTGTAGGGGGTGTGACTGGGGAACAAGCGGTGAGGTCCAACTGAGGACCCCAGTAGCTGACACTGCCAGCATATCGATGAACTCAACAACTGTCGGCGGTGCTGTAGCGGGGCAATGATGCCTGTAAGTATTAATCAAGAGGCTGGAGCACACCCATGAAATCTACCGACCAATCAGTCAATCAATCAATATGTCAATATACGCGTGCACGCCGCGTGTGCACACACACACACACATACCCGCAAACATGCATTTCCACACACACACACGCGCGCGCACGCACACACACATACAGACACACAAACACATCAGCCTGCTCACCCCCGAACACGCGCTTGCACTCGCACCTATAGTGCAGAGTTAGAACGCTTTAACTAAGAAGAACGGCATCCAATTTTAAAACTACTGAAGATGAACAGAGAAATCTTCGCGATAATTCTCTCCCCTTCTTCTACTGTACTTTTTCACCATTTTCATTCAGGTCATCAGAAACTCGAAAAACGGCAACAAAAAATATTGTATCAAAATGAACATGGGACCCTACTGACTTCCATTCCCACTGACTCGGATATAGATATGTCTTCTCGATGACGACACTGTTCCAGCACTGCAAGCGCCGGGCTGGTGAAGATGACGACGATGTATAACACGCACACACGTAACAACGCTTCGGATCCACTCTATTTACGCATACCCAGATTCAAACTCTCGACTGTTGGCCGCCGTTCTTTCTCTGTCTCTGAACCTTGCAACTGGAATGAACTTCCCTCTTTCGCTTCGTCAAGTCTCCACACTCAGCTCTTTCAAATCTGGCCTTAAAACCCACCTCTTCCCAAAATAGCCTCCCTTCCCTACCTCTTCCTTGTCTTCAGTTTCTCCAGTTTTAGATTTATGCGTGCGTGAGAATGACTGGTGCGAAAGCGCTTTGATTTGTCTATGCACAAGATTCAGCGCTATATAAATACCATTATTATTATTATCATTATTTATTATAAGATCAGACACGATGAGATGGAGACTTGGATGGAACGTACACTGATGAAGATGAATTGGACTGCAGAAGGTGATGCAGACGGTTTAGCTGGACTATATACTAACGGAAGTTAATTAACTCACTCAGTACGGCCTGTCCTCTCTTCTCCTCTACACAGACCCCTCGATGTCCAGTGGGTGTCTGAATGACCCAACCTTTAGCTTCCTCCGTCGTCAGAATTGTGGTATTCTTTGTCAACATTCACGTCTTCAGTATAAGAGCCTTCCGCTTGCAATATTTTGATGATGGTAATTGGGGTGAAACGCTGTTAACGTCGTCTCTTTCGCCGTTCGTATGGAAAGAGTTAAAGTGAAGATGCAGGAGGAGACGACATAACAGGGGATGCTGGCAACAGCAGGATGCAAGACTCAAGGAGAACGTGATGAGAAACATCATGACGTTTCGTTTACATGGGACATCCCGGGCAGGGCCTGCCTGCCTGCACTGACCAGTAGCAGAGCTAATCAAGGTTCACCTGGCCTTCTGCTTGTTGTACAGCCCCTCTGTCAGCGTTTCACACCACCACTGACCAGCGGTCAGTCTGTTCAGTTGCCGCCTGGCCCTAATGCCTTCTGCGTGTGTTTACAGGAACCTTCAAGCTCAATAGTAAGGTCAAGTTCAGCTCAGTGGTGGGAACCAGAAAGTAACCTGCCTGGCTGATGTGCATGTTAAGTATTGTAATTTTGATGAGTGATATGGATACTTACTATATTATACAGCGTCTGTCTTCGGTTCAAGACCAAACTCTAAGCGCTTTACAAACATTCACAGATTCATTTGCACAACAAGGCTGCGGACAGCCTCGGAAGAACTGGCTGACAGCTGCCATTGGGCGCTCATCATTCTTTTCCTGTGTCATTCAATCAGGTTTCAGCCACGCACGCACGCACGCACGCACCCACGCACACACACACACACACATATAAACGCATGCACGCACATACACACTCACATAGACATATAACACTGCTGCCCTGTTCGTGTGTCTTTTTCTGGATGAAGATTTGTCTGGGTATTCATTTCTGAGTCACAGAATATCAAACACAACAGCAGCAACGAATGAATAAGTAAATAAATAAAATAAATAAATCGCAAATAGACGAACGAGTAAATGTTTAGATAAATAAACACACAAAATGTATAGATAAATAAACACACAAAATGTATAGATAAATAAACACACAAAGACCGACACGGAAAGAAAGATTCTGAAGAAAGGAGAAAGGGAGATAGAAAAAAAGCCTGGAAAGATAGAAAGAAAGAAAGAAAACAAAAAACAAAATAACTAAACTAACGAACAAAAATAAACACCAGCTAGAGCGTTATCAACAACATTTGTTCAAAATCACTTCAGCATTTACTTTCCGTTTTTTTGGTGTGTGTGTTTTTAATTGACATGAGCATGCCACCGAAGACCCTGTATATACTAATCGACCAATCTCTGGCCACTCCCACCAACCACTCGCGCATATGCTCGGTTTACGCACTCCGCGAAGCTGACCTTCTGCAATCAGACGCACGTGCACTGAGTAGTGCCCCCTGATCGGCCCAGCTGGTTTACGTCAGCAGAAGCTCCTCCGCTAATCTGCTGATCAGGATTTATTTACAATGGGGGTACACATACGGTTTATGTTGTTGGTATTGGTAATGGTGTTTCCACGCCTGAAGCTGGCGATGACGATAACGATAACGACTATAACGATAACGACGATGCACAGGCGGACTTGACACGTTTTTAATGGTA
>NC_134894.1:45399721-45404721 GCF_041734735.1 Babylonia areolata | reverse complement strand
CCCCAGCCATGTTGGTAGCCATACACCGTCTTCGGGGGGTGAAGCGGACTGCATTTTAAAGCCAAGTCAGACATCGGTTAAAAAAAATCTTTCACATGTTTATTACTCTTGTTTAATCAAGTAATCCGCGTGTGTGGGGTGGGGGGTGGGGGTGGTGGTGCGGTTGTGTGCTGATTAGCTGGTTGTGGTTTTCCGCAATTCATCTTTATTCTTATCTTATCTATTATAATCAATGTGCAGTACAGTAGGCTATGTTTATAATTATATTCAAATAATATTTCTTAATTCTTTCTGTTTTTACATTAAGAATACTAGTTATTACCTGCAGTGTGTGGATGTATGTATGAAACGATGTATGTGATATTTTTTTACATTTGTATCTTCGTAATATTCGTAAAAGCTGTTGTTGACTTTTACAGTTATGGTCCCCATGTTGTTTACTTGTCTATGTTGTGATAATGCACCTGACCAAATTTCTCCAGTTGGAGATAATAAAGTTAGTCTTATCTTATCTTATCTTATCTTATCTTCGGCACTCATTCTTACTCCCGTTTCCCTCTCCCTCTCCGCCCCCTTCAGTCTCCATAGACTCAGTTCTCATCTGAACTTTCTCCCAGCATACGTTTTCGCCTTCTGGTTTATTAGGGGGTGGCGGGTGTTGGGGGTGCGGGGGTGGTGGGGGGGGGGGGGGTTGAGTTCAGCCAATAGAGCAGAACCTGTTCCTACAATTATTACCTAATGTTTTCTACTTGAGTGATTCCACCAACACCGGAAGCAATTTGACGCACTCGTGAATGTTGTGTTTTTTTTGTGTGTTTTTTTTGGTGTTTGTTTGTTTTTTCTTCCGCCCCCCCCCCCCCCCCCCCACCCCCCCCCCACCCCCCTACGCTATGAAGCAGACAGCTCTTGTACTTTTTTTTTTCCGGAGCCTCAAACAAAAAGTTGGGAGTCAAGACTGGAGCTGTTCCTTACTGAAAGAGCGTAATAGTTTGCAAACTCTGCTTGTTGTGGAATAGTTCAAAAGCCCAGAAATCACACGTACCCCTCAACAGGTTGGGAAAAAAAAAAAAAAAAGCCGCCAGTATGAGCCTGTTCCACGGCGGCGGATAATGTACCATCTGTGTGTGTGTGTGTGTGTGTGTGTGTGTGTGTGTGTGTGTGTGTGTGCGCGGGCATGTGTTAGTGTGTGTGTGTGTTAGCGTGTGTGTGTGTATATGTGTGTGTGTGTGTGTGTGTGTGTGTGTGTGCGTGTTTCTATTTTTTCCTTCCATCGTCTTGTATGATATGGAGCATCCCCTGTCTGCGCGTGTACACATTTTTGAATGCATTTTGTGTGTGTGTGTGTGTGTGTGTGTGTGTGTGTGTGTGTGTGTGTGTGTGTGTGTGTGTGTGTGTGTGTGTGTGTGTGTGTGTGTTCGTGCGTGCGTGCGTGTGCGTGTGTTTCTATTATTTCTTTCCATCGTCTTGATTGTATGATATGGAACATCCCCTGTCAGAGCGTGTACATATTTTTGAATGCTTTTTTTCTTTGAGAATTTGTTTTTCGCCACGAGGGCTGCATGAAAAAAAGAAATGAAAAAAAAGAAAGAATGATAATGCTTATTCATTCCACTACCGTCATGAAAATGAAAATTATTTCCTGTCTTTCCTCGATTGACCTTGAAATGAATGTCCAGTCGTCCAGACATACAGAAGTCTCCTGACCTTTTACTTTGGACTCTTCGCTCTCTCTCTCTCTCTCTCCCTCTCTCTCTCTCTCTCTCTCTCTCTCACACACACACACACACACACACACAGCGGACACACACACACATACACACACACTGCGGACACACACACACACACACACACACACAGAGGCAAACAGACACATAGACACACACACACACACACACACACACACACACACACACACACACACACAGAGGCAAATAGACACACACACACACACACACACACACACACACACACACACACACACACACACACACACACACACACACACACACACACACACACACACACACACACACACACACACACACACACACACACAGAGTCCGGGTACACGGAACACAACGAAGCTAACACTGGTGCGTAAGGTCAGATAATGGACAGCGGATTTCCCCGTGTGCGAGTCTCTTCTGAAAGGGCAAGACTTCACTCACAGTCTGACGATTTATTCTAGTTGTTCATTGCCACCCAAACGACCGCAAGGGTCATCTCCGCAAAGGTTAAAGGAGTAGAAGAAGAAGGAGAAGGAGGAGGAGGAGGAGGGGAGGGGGAGGAGCAGAAAGAAGAGAAAGAGGAGGAAAAGAAAAAAGAAAAAGAAGAAAGAGAGAAAAAAAAGAAAGAAAGAAAAGAAAGAAAGAAAAAACCCCGCCCCCCCCCCCCCCCCAAAAAAAAAACCACAAAAAACAAACAACAACAACAAAAAACAACAACAACAACAAAAAACCCAGAAAGAAGAAGCAGCAGCAGAAGAAGACGAAGAAGAAGAATGAATGAATGAATTAATTTTTTTTTTCTGAGTGTAATAGATTAAGCATACATGCTTTTTTTCATCCAGCCCTCGAAAAATAAAAAATAAACAACAGCAAAAAGATAACATTAACAATATAGAAAAAAATAATAAAAATAAAATAAATAATAATACTAAAAAAAAAAAACTGAGGAAAAAAAGAGGGAAAAGTGAGCAAGCAAGAGAAAAATCACGGAAATATATATATCAAAGACGAAAAGAAGAAAAGGAGAAAGTTACATATGGCTAGATGAATAGAGACAGATAGACAGACAAAGATAGACAGACACACAGACAAATAGACAGGCAGGAAGAGCGACGAGAGAGAGAGAGGGAGAGAGAGAGGGAGAGAGAGAGAGGGAGAGAGAGAGAGGGGCGGGATTTTTCCTATATTTGTTCATTTGTTCAGATGATGACGACGACGATGATGATGATGATGATGATGATGATTATGAATACTGATGAAAGAACAAGACCAACCAGAAGAACAAGAACAACACAAGGAAGATGATTACGACGACGACGATGATGATGACGAACAGGAACAAGGACAAACAGAAGAAGAAGAAGAAGAAGAAGAAGAAAACGGAACATTCAGCCAAAGCTGGTTCAAGTTTTTCAGTATTCAGTTCTGTCCCAGTGACCACTTAAAGTTCGATGGTGTAAAGTAGCCTTTGCAAGTGTCTTTACATGGCGTACATCCAACCCCCAACCCCTCACGCCCCCCCCCCCCCCCCCCACCCCGGCCCACCGCAACCCCCCCCCCCCCACTCCCTGCACAGAACACAACTCCTATCACCACCTCCAGTCCCTAACATCCCCCACCCCCCACACACACATCACTCCACCCCACTCCACTCCCACCACCGATGATGACTCAAGCACTAAACAATCTAGTTTTAGTATAATTACCTCATTAACTCATGTTATCTTCAATGACCCCTTTCCCTCCCCGAAATTCCTCTTCTCTCACTCTCAGGGTAGAGACTGGACTGAATGACCAAAAAAACAAACAAAAAAAACAACAACAACAAAAAAAAAAAAACTGCCCCCCCCCCCCCCCCCCCAAAAAAAAAAAAAATCAAAAAAAATCACGCCAATGCTTATCTATTATCCTCGCAAAGAAATGATTGTCTTGTCTTGTCTTGTCTTGTCTTGCCCCCATCTCTCTCTCTACCTCCCCCCTACCCCCCCCCCCTCCCCCCCCCTTCTCTCTCTCTCTCTCTCTGTCTCTCTCTGTTCTTGCAGATTAGCAAGGGCGGATTGGAAGAGTAGGCCATGATTAAAATCTTAATCCTTGAATATGAAACGTTTTTTGAGTTCTGAGCTCTCGCTCTCTCTCTCTCTCTCTCTCTCTCTCTCACGCACGCACTCTCTCTGTCTGTCTGTCTGTCTGTCTGTATGCCCTTGCTACCTGTTCTACAAAAATGTGTTACCTTCCAGAGAATTCTTGCAACATACACTTACTACGTTTAAAAATGGAGACGAATCTTACACAATGAATGAATTGTTAAGTTTGTAAACATCAGTGTAGCGGAAACACATTAATACGCATGTACATGTTATGTATTTACTTCCAGCTCATTTTCATCCATTATTTTATCGAATACCCATGTACAGCATATACAGTCTTCCAGGGACAGTTCCGTTTGTTCGTTTTGAATCTCTCTCTCTCTCTCTCTCTCTCTCTCTCTCTCTCTCCCTCTCTCTCTCTGTCTGTCTGTCTGTCTGTCTGTGTCACACACACACACGCACTCTCTCTCTCTCTCTCTCTTCCCCCCTCTCCCTCTCCCTCCATTATAAGACAAACCATTGACAAGACACAGCACGAAATAAGTTAATAACGAACACAGAAAATAATGGCTTGTGCGAGGTGAACTTGAGTGTGAGTGTGTGAGGGACGGGAGCAGTATAACAGGGGTCTGCGGGTGGTTGGGTGAGGGCGGAGATGGGGCGAGGGGGGGGAAGAGGAGAAGGATGGTAAGGCATGGGAGGTGAGGGTGGTGGGAGGAGGGTGGACTTGGGTGGGATAGGGGAAGGGGGGGGGGGGGTAGGTGTAGTGGGGGTGGGGGTGAGGTGGAGGGCTGTTGATGAAGGTGGGTGGATCCGAGTCAACAGTTTTGACCACTGCGGACCACCTGCCCTTTTTTTTTTTAACACTGCTGGAAAACAAGAACCTGTACTGGATCCGAAATAAAACACCAATTGTCGGACGTCCAAAGTGATAAACAGACACCTCAAACTCTTCGACCCCCCCCCCCCCCCTTGCTTGTGCGTGTGTGTGTGTGTGTGTGTGTGTGTGTGTGTGTGTGTGTGTGTTAGCGTGGGGTCAAAATCGTTTAAAAAGAAAGGGTTATTAAGAAAACGAAAGAAAGAAAAAAAAAAAAAAAAAAGAGCGCGCGCACACACACACGCATGTGTGCCGGTGCGTGCGTCTGGGGTCAAAACAGTTCAGAAACAAAGGGTCGTAAAAAAAAGA
>NC_134894.1:45364721-45389721 GCF_041734735.1 Babylonia areolata | reverse complement strand
TGTCTGTCTGTCTGTTATCTCCTCTCTGTTCCCGCTATTCTCTCTGTCTGTCTGTCTGTCTGTCTATCTCTTATCTCCTCTCTGTTCCCGCTATTCTCTCTGTCTGTCTGTCTGTCTGTCTGTCTGTCTCTTATCTCCTCTCTGTTCCCGCTATTCTCTCTCTGTCTCTCTCTCTCTCTGTCTGTCTGTCTCTTATCTCCTCTCTGTTCCCGCTATTCTCTCTCTCTCTCTGTCTGTCTGTCTGTCTCTTATCTCCTCTCTGTTCCCGCTATTCTCTCTCTCTCTGTCTCTCTCTCTGTCTGTCTGTCTCTTATCTCCTCTCTGTTCCCGCTATTCTCTCTCTCTCTCTCTCTCTGTCTCTGTCTCTCTCTCCTTTTTCCTGTGCACCCTTCTCCCTCTCTCTGTGTGTAGAAGTTGTGTTCGTCCGACTTGTTGGTTGTTTGTTTTTTGTTTTTGTTGGGGTTTTTTAACTGTCTCTCGACCGATTTCTGTCTTGTCCGCCTCTGTTTATCAGTCTCCCTGTCTGTCTGTCTGTCTGTCTGTCTATATATCCCCCCCACCCCCCTCCTCTCTTTCTCTCTTTCTCTCTCTTTCTTCTTTCCTATGTGCCCCCTCTCTCCCTCTCTGTGTGTAGAAGCTGTGCTCCGGTTTGTTTAGTTGTTTGTTTGTTGTTTGGTGTTTTTTAACTGTCTTCCCACCGATCGCTGTCTACCTCACTGTCTAACCCTATCTCCTCTCCTCTATTCTCTCCCCTATTGTCTCTCTCTCTCCCTCTCTTTCCCTCTCTCTCTCTCTCCTTCTCTCCGCGTCTCTCGCGCGCACCTGATTTTTTTTTTTTTTTTTTTTAATCGCTTAGAAATCACACTACATCATATCAGATCAGACAGATCCACTTAGTACAAAAACCAGGGACCATTATATAACAACAGCGAGTACTGACGAACTTCAATGCCTGAATGGAAAGGATGATGGGGGAGGGGAGGGGGGGAAGGGGGGGGGGGGAGTGGAGTGGAGTGGAGACATTACAATGGTAAAAACCTGACAGACACGCCGACACTTATACTGCGGCCCCCTGTCTCTTTGCTTTGCCCCGGGAAGGGGGCACAAAAGAATGGAAACGAGGTGAGGAGGGCGAGGGAGAGGGCGTGGGAGGAGAGAGAGAGAGAGAGAGAGAGTAGAGGGTAGTATGCTTGATAAGAAGAGGTGCAGAGAGGGAGAGGGAGTGGAGGAGGAGGAGGAGGAGGAGGTGGAGGAGGTGGGGGAAAGGATGGGTTTGGGAAGATAAGAATAGGGTGCTGAGACAGAACAATAGTCTATCTTGTAGGAATCAGTCATCCTCGGCCCGCCCCCCTCTCATAGGTCACGATGTGTGTGTGTGTGTGTGTGTGTGTGTGTGTGTGTGTGTGTGTGTGTGCGCTCGAGCGTTTACTTGTATGTCAGTTGTTAAATTTGTGTGTGTTCTTTTTCTTTTTCTTTACAGTCCAGCCAAATACATACGGAAAAGGCCAAACTCATGCTCAAAACAAACCCTTTTATTAGCGCTCGCGCGCGACACATACACACACACACACACACACACACACACACACACACACACACACACACAACAAAATTCAAAACAAAGGCAAAAAGAATTCTTCATAACGAAGAACTGAAACACAGATTAAAAACGCACACACACATATACAAAGCCGACCAAACAAACAAAACAATAAACAACAAACATGCCTTGTTGAAAAAAAAAACCCACGTGATAATTCAATCAAAAGAACATTTTCGCTCCCTTCAAACACGAAAGTGAAAATATAACGAAAGAATTCAACTAATTCCCCGCAAAGCCCCCTTTTTGCACAACTGCCGCAAAATAACTTTATTTCTTTTCTCATATTTGTTTTTCGATTTCCAAACATTCCTGTTTCTTCCCTCTAAAATCATAATAAGACAGAGACTGACAGACATACAGACAAGAGGCGCACACACACACACACACACACACACACACACACACACACGCTTCGCGCGTGCGCGAAGACAAAGTGAGTGTGTACAGCACTGAACATTAATATAACCGAAAGCAGAATCATAAAACTTATCTTGTGTTGACCCCCCCCCCCCCCCCCCCGTCCCCCTCCCCACACACACACACACACACACATCCTCCCCCCATCTTTTTTTTTTTTCCTTTCTTGTCTTTCTTTATTCATTTTTTTTCATTTCATTTTTCTTTTCTTTTTTTTTTAAGAAACAGCATTCATGTCCAGTTTGTTGACTGACAGATCATTGACATCCAATCGTAAACGTTTCGAGTGGTGAGGGTTTTTTTTTCTTTTTGCTTTTTTTTCTAATTTCTTCTTCTTCTTTTTTTTTTTTTTTTTTTTTACCAAGGGTGCATGTATATGCATTTTCATATTAGGTAATCTTCTTGGCTGTCACAGTGTCAAAATTAATTCCATTATGCTGCTGTCAACGGGCTGTTCTTTGTCTTCCTCTTTCTCTCTCTCTCTCTCTCTCGACCCACACCCCCACCCCTCTCACCCACTTTCTTCTCTCTCCCACACCCTTCACCCCACTCCCCCTCTCTCTCACGTGCGCGCTCTCGCTCTCTCTCTCCTACTTCCCTCTTTCTTTTCATCATCTATCAAGCACAAAGACACAGACAGACAGACACACACACACACACACACACACACTCGCGCACCCCAAAGACCTAATTGCATGCTGTGTGTCATTTTTTTTTTTTTTTTATTCAGCCCGGATACAATAAATCCTGCCAACACATGCTGACAAAAGTTGTTTTTGTTTTTTTGCGCTGAACGTCGTACATTGCGTGTCAGTGCTTCACGTGCAAATAAAATATCAACCACTGTGCACGGGAAAGTCTCGCATCCGTGTCCTCATTAATACACCGAGTACGACGGGCTCAGTGTACTACGCTCTGGATAGTGAACTGTTGAGTATCAGTATCATCAGTAGTTCAAGGATGCGTCACCGTGTTCGGTCAAATCCATATACGCTACACCGCATCTGCCAAGCACGGCAGATGCCTCACCAGCAGCGTAACCCAACGCGCTTAGTCAGGCCTTGAGAAAAAAAAATCAATGAAATAAATAAAAATTTAAAAATAATTAAAATAAAATAAAATAAATAAAATTAAATTAACAATTTAAAAAAAAAATTTTTAAATAAAATAAAATTAAAAATATTTAAAAAAATTTTTTTTAAATTTGCGAAAATTAGGTAGCAAACCTGGCATCCATTTCTTCGTTTGTCAGCAACCTGTCTGCAGCACACTTCAGACAAATTAAGAAAACATTAATCATGGCTGGTTTGAGGGGCCCATGCACTTCCTTCCTGGGGGATTAGTTAACACATAAAGTTGTCAGTCAACAACTGATATCAACATCTTGTCCTCACGTTCTTCTGAGGGCCGCCGATTCTCAGATTGTCCGCTTCCGACGTCCCCCCCCCCCTACCCCCCCGCCCCATGTCTCTCTCTCTATTTGTGTGTGTGTGTGTGTGTGTGTGTGTGTGTGTGTGTGTGTGTGTGTGTGTGTGTGTGTGTGTTATATCCGCTTATCTGTGCCGTCTCATTCTGCAGATGTGTCTGCATAAGACTGAAGAACCTCCGCACTTGCATAATAATTCTATTCGTGTGCGTGTGTAGGGTGCGTGCGTCAGTTAGTGTCTGACTACGTGATGGAGAGCACGTGACTCTCGTCGAGAGGGCAGCACCAGCACAAAATGGTGGGAGGAGGACAGGATGGGACTTTTGTATTTTGTTTTCCTTTCCACCTCCGCGACTTACGAAAAAGTACGTCAATGAATCCTTTCACCCTTGGCTGAGTTCAGTGAAATTTGCTGCGGGGGCGCGGATAGTTATATATGAATGAATGAATGACATGGATACTTATACAGCGCCTATCCTCGATCGGAGACCAAGCTCTAAACGCTGTACAAACTCGGGGTGTCATTTACACAACAGGCTGCCTACCTGGGTAGAGCCGACTGACGTCTGCCATGGGGCGCTCGTCATTCGTTTCCTGTGTCATTCAATCGGATTTCAGGCACACGCACACACACATACACACTCAGACGGACATGTTGCATAATACCCATGCGCGCGGCTCCAATGGAGTCTTCTGTAGGCTCAGCTGGAAGGCAGAGGAAGTCCTCACCTCCTGTCACAAGTATCTGACCAAAAACTTTGCCGTGGCAATCCTTTTCCGTCGAAGCCTTTAACTCTCTCCATACGAACGGCGAAAGAGACGACGTTAACAGCGTTTCACCCCAATTACCATCATCAAAATATTGCAAGAGGAAGGCTCTTATACTGAAGTGGTGAATGTTGACAAAGAATACCACAATTCTTACGACGGAAGCTAAAGGTTGGGTCATTCAGACACCCACTGGACATCCGAGGGGTCTGTGTAGAGGAGAAGAGAGGACTGGCCGTTCTGAGTGAGTTAAACCAGAAAAGTGAAGCTTGATTCTTTAAGTACGTTTTACTGAGAACACGTCAAAGTAAAGAGAGAGAGAGAGAGAGAGAGAGAGAGAGAGGATTGTAGGGGAAAGGGAGGGAGACAGACAGACATGCAGACTCCTGTTTCTCAGCAGCCCTTGATCGAGAAAACTCAATCAGGAAAAGAGCTGCTCACCCCCGTGTGTAAATGTTGCCACCCCTATCCAAACCATTCTTGTCATCGGAGAAAAAAAGAAGAACAGATCGGCCATGTCTATTGGTATACGTGCGGCAAGGAATAACGCCGAAAACCTGGTCTTTGTCTTCGATGCCAGACGTGGCACACGTCGATAGAATTTGGCGTGTTTTTTTTTTTTTTTTTGCTTGGTTGGGTTTTTTTTTTCCCCCCCGTCTGAGATCTCGTTTCTGCTCCTCCATCATAAATCGATCAGCTTCGCACCTAGAATGCTGAACTTCGAAGTGGAAAGATCCGAGTGCATGGATTTAAGGGGCAATAACTACCACGGAATGTATAGATTTTAAGGGCCAATAACTATCATGGAGTGTATAGATTTTAAGGGCCAATAACTATCATGGAGTGCGTGGATTGTAGGGACAATAACTATCATGGAGTGCGTGGATTGTAGGGACAATAACTGTCATGGAGTGCGTGGATTGTAGGGACAATAACGATCATGGAGTGCGTGGATTGTAGGGACAATAACGATCATGGAGTGCGTGGATTGTAGGGACAATAACTATCATGGAGTGCGTGGATTGTAGGGACAATAACGATCATGGAGTGCGTGGATTGTAGGGACAATAACTATCATGGAGTGCGTGGATTGTAGGGACAATAACTGTCATGGAGTGCGTGGATTGTAGGGACAATAACCATCATGGAGTGCGTGGATTGTAGGGACAATAACTATCATGGAGTGCGTGGATTGTAGGGACAATAACGATCATGGAGTGCGTGGATTGTAGGGCCAATAACTGTCATGGAGTGCGTGGATTGTAGGGCCAATAACGATCATGGAGTGCGTGGATTGTAGGGACAATAACGATCATGGAGTGCGTGGATTGTAGGGACAATAACGATCATGGAGTGCGTGGATTGTAGGGCCAATAACTGTCATGGAGTGCGTGGATTGTAGGGACAATAACTGTCATGGAGTGCGTGGATTGTAGGGACAATAACGATCATGGAGTGCGTGGATTGTAGGGCCAATAACTGTCATGGAGTGCGTGGATTGTAGGGCCAATAACTGTCATGGAGTGCGTGGATTGTAGGGACAATAACTGTCATGGAGTGCGTGGATTGTAGGGCCAATAACTGTCATGGAGTGCGTGGATTGTAGGGCCAATAACTGTCATGGAGTGCGTGGATTGTAGGGACAATAACGATCATGGAGTGCGTGGATTGTAGGGACAATAACGGTCATGGAGTGCGTGGATTGTAGGGACAATAACTGTCATGGAGTGCGTGGATTGTAGGGCCAATAACTGTCATGGAGTGCGTGGATTGTAGGGACAATAACTGTCATGGAGTGCGTGGATTGTAGGGACAATAACTGTCATGGAGTGCGTGGATTGTAGGGACAATAACTGTCATGGAGTGCGTGGATTGTAGGGCCAATAACGATCATGGAGTGCGTGGATTGTAGGGACAATAACTGTCATGGAGTGCGTGGATTGTAGGGACAATAACTGTCATGGAGTGCGTGGATTGTAGGGCCAATAACTGTCATGGAGTGCGTGGATTGTAGGGCCAATAACGATCATGGAGTGCGTGGATTGTAGGGCCAATAACTGTCATGGAGTGCGTGGATTGTAGGGACAATAACTGTCATGGAGTGCGTGGATTGTAGGGCCAATAACTGTCATGGAGTGCGTGGATTGTAGGGCCAATAACTGTCATGGAGTGCGTGGATTGTAGGGACAATAACTATCATGGAGTGCGTGGATTGTAGGGCCAATAACGATCATGGAGTGCGTGGTTTGTAGGGCCAATAACTATCATGGAGTGCGTGGATTGTAGGGCCAATAACTATCATGGAGTGCGTGGATTGTAGGGACAATAACGATCATGGAGTGCGTGGATTGTAGGGACAATAACTGTCATGGAGTGCGTGGATTGTAGGGACAATAACTGTCATGGAGTGCGTGGATTGTAGGGACAATAACTATCATGGAGTGCGTGGATTGTAGGGACAATAACGATCATGGAGTGCGTGGATTGTAGTGACAATAACTGTCATGGAGTGCGTGGATTGTAGGGACAATAACTGTCATGGAGTGCGTGGATTGTAGGGACAATAACGATCATGGAGTGCGTGGATTGTAGGGACAATAACGATCATGGAGTGCGTGGATTGTAGGGACAATAACTATCATGGAGTGCGTGGATTGTAGGGACAATAACGATCATGGAGTGCGTGGATTGTAGGGACAATAACTATCATGGAGTGCGTGGATTGTAGGGACAATAACTGTCATGGAGTGCGTGGATTGTAGGGACAATAACTATCATGGAGTGCGTGGATTGTAGGGACAATAACTGTCATGGAGTGCGTGGATTATAGGGACAATAACTATCATGGAGTGCGTGGATTGTAGGGACAATAACCATCATGGAGTGCGTGGATTGTAGGGACAATAACTGTCATGGAGTGCGTGGATTGTAGGGCCAATAACTATCATGAAGTGCGTGGATTGTAGGGCCAATAACTATCATGAAGTGCGTGGATTGTAGGGACAATAACTGTCATGGAGTGCGTGGATTGTAGGGACAATAACGATCATGGAGTGCGTGGATTGTAGGGACAATATCTATCATGAAGTGCGTGGATTGTAGGGACAATAACTGTCATGGAGTGCGTGGATTGTAGGGACAATAACTGTCATGGAGTGCGTGGATTGTAGGGACAATAACGATCATGGAGTGCGTGGATTGTAGGGACAATAACTATCATGGAGTGCGTGGATTGTAGGGACAATAACGATCATAGAGTGCGTGGATTGTAGGGCCAATAACTGTCATGGAGTGCGTGGATTGTAGGGACAATAACTGTCATGGAGTGCGTGGATTGTAGGGCCAATAACGATCATGGAGTGCGTGGATTGTAGGGACAATAACGATCATGGAGTGCGTGGATTGTAGGGCCAATAACTGTCATGGAGTGCGTGGATTGTAGGGCCAATAACTGTCATGGAGTGCGTGGATTGTAGGGACAATAACGATCATGAAGTGCGTGGATTGTAGGGCCAATAACTGTCATGGAGTGCGTGGATTGTAGGGACAATAACTGTCATGGAGTGCGTGGATTGTAGGGACAATAACGATCATGAAGTGCGTGGATTGTAGGGACAATAACGATCATGGAGTGCGTGGATTGTAGGGCCAATAACTGTCATGGAGTGCGTGGATTGTAGGGCCAATAACTGTCATGGAGTGCGTGGATTGTAGGGCCAATAACGATCATGGAGTGCGCGGATTGTAGGGCCAATAACGATCATGGAGTGCGTGGATTGTAGGGCCAATAACTGTCATGGAGTGCGTGGATTGTAGGGCCAATAACTGTCATGGAGTGCGTGGATTGTAGGGCCAATAACTGTCATGGAGTGCGTGGATTGTAGGGACAATAACTGTCATGGAGTGCGTGGATTGTAGGGGCAATAACTGTCATGGAGTGCGTGGATTGTAGGGCCAATAACTGTCATGGAGTGCGTGGATTGTAGAGACAATAACGATCATGGAGTGCGTGGATTGTAGGGCCAATAACTGTCATGGAGTGCGTGGATTGTAGGGACAATAACTGTCATGGAGTGCGTGGATTGTAGGGCCAATAACTGTCATGGAGTGCGTGGATTGTAGGGCCAATAACTGTCATGGAGTGCGTGGATTGTAGGGCCAATAACTGTCATGGAGTGCGTGGATTGTAGGGCCAATAACTGTCATGGAGTGCGTGGATTGTAGGGACAATAACTGTCATGGAGTGCGTGGATTGTAGGGACAATAACTGTCATGGAGTGCGTGGATTGTAGGGACAATAACGATCATGGAGTGCGTGGATTGTAGGGCCAATAACTGTCATGGAGTGCGTGGATTGTAGGGACAATAACGATCATGAAGTGCGTGGATTGTAGGGACAATAACGATCATGAAGTGCGTGGATTGTAGGGACAATAACGATCATGGAGTGCGTGGATTGTAGGGCCAATAACTGTCATGGAGTGCGTGGATTGTAGGGACAATAACTGTCATGGAGTGCGTGGATTGTAGGGACAATAACTGTCATGGAGTGCGTGGATTGTAGGGACAATAACGATCATGGAGTGCGTGGATTGTAGGGCCAATAACTGTCATGGAGTGCGTGGATTGTAGGGACAATAACTGTCATGAAGCACCTGAAGAATGGGGGAAATGGGGAGAGAGGGGGGAAAAGAGAGAAGGAGATAGGGGGTGAGAGAGAAAGAGGGGGGAGAGAGAGAGAGAGAGCGAGAGAGAGAGAGAGAGAGAGAGAGAGAGAGAGAGAGAATATTGAGAGAGAGAGGGGGGGGAGAAAGAGAAACTTATTTATTTGTACGTCTAAGCACCTCATGAAGGGGGGGTGTGAACATAATTATAACAGGGAAAATAAAAACATTCGTGTTAAAAGAGTCCACGATACATCAACATAAACATTTCCATGAAGTAGCGACTTAAAATACTTTACATGAGAAACGTTTCTATAAAAAAAATATTTCAGTAGTTAGAAACATTTCTAAGCCTTTCAACTGACGCTGATTGAAGAAGACATTAACAAGCCTAATTGGAATGCAGAAGGTTGTCGGGCATCTGCTTGGCAGATGTGGTGTAGCGTATATGGATTTGTCCGAACGCAGTGACGCCTCCTTGAGCTACTGAAACTGAAACTGAAACTGTCGGGAGGAACTGAAAAAAATGGTGGAGAGAGGAGGACAGACACAGGCATAAAAGGGGATAAGCAGAAAGAGGAGGAGGGGAATAGAATGCGAAAACATGAGTCATGGCAATAATCGCACCTTTAAAGAAAGGAGGACGAGGTACCGTCCGCTACGAGCCTTTATTGCGGTAATCCTGCAAAATCACGGGGTGGGGATGGGGGGACGGGTGGGGATGGAGGGGTGGGGGTTAGGGAGGGGGGGGGGGAGAAAAAAGGATCCCGTTTCAACAGGGCAAGGTGAACAAATCGTTTTATGTATACTGCTTCAATGTACTGTTGAAATGCTGTGCTCTGCGGTGTGGTGTGGTGTGGAGTGGTGTGGTATCGTGTTTGGTGTGGTGTGGTGTGGTGTGGTGTGGTGTGGTATCGTGTTTGGTGTGGTGTGGTGTGGTGTGGAGTGGTGTGGTATCGTGTTTGGTGTGGTGTGGTGTGGTGTGGTGTGGTGTGGTATCGTGTTTGGTGTGGTGTGGTGTGGTGTGGTGTGGCGGCCCGCGTGTGTGGTGTGGTGTTCTGTGGTGTGTTATGATGTGGTGTGGCGTGGTGTGATATATGGTGTAGTATTGTGTACAATGTGGTGTGGTGTGTGATGTGCTGTGTGCTATTGTGTATTGTGCTGTGCTGTGGTGTGCTGTGCTTTGTTGTAGTTCTGTTTGTCTAGCTCTAATAAGACTAGTTGTCAGTCCGACGGTTGGAATTCTACTGATCTCATGGCTTGGTTGCCATAATAATCATATTATTATCTCATGACCTGTGACGCGAAAACATATTCATTAAAAAGGTCTCAAAACTGAATGACTTCTGACCGGGCCCCGCTAAAACGCCATCGATCGCAGGATATAACTGGATTTATCCTTTTCTTTTCTGTCCGTCAATGTACACAGCTGAGGGATGTAGTCCACAAGATTCAAACCGCGCCGCTCACTCGCCAAAGACAAGAATTTAAAACCCGGCTGACTGGATTGCGATGTGAAGGCAATGCACAAAGAGAAACCGAGGGAGCGATGGCCGACTGGTGGTATCGTGTTCACAGCCTCGGTCTGTTAATCCCAAAGGTTTCAGGTTCGCATCCTATCAGCGCCTAGACGAGTTAGAAGCTGTTGTAGTTGGAGATTAGTAGAGAGTCTAGCAGATTGCCGAGAGGCCTTTATACGCCATGACTCATGTGCATGCGACATGCGTGTAAACGATCTTGTAACCCGGCCATTTTCTTGCTCGTTCTCTCCTCGACCTTCTCTCTGTCTCCGTCTCTGTCTCTATCTGTCTCTGTCTCTCCGTCTTTAAAAGCCTTTCTTTTCATACTTTTGTCCATTCTGTGTCCATTTCCATACTGTGCATTATGTATGCATGTCGCTAATTAATGTTACTGTGTATGTGTTCATCCACTGAAAATTAAAGGGCCTTTGGCCTAAACAAGTAAACCATTCAGACTCAGATTCAAGACTCTCTCTCTCTCTCTCTCCCCTCCCTCCCCTCTCTCTCTCCCCTTTCCCCTACTCTGGCATTTCCTTTCCATGAGAAAACCAAAAACTAAACGAATTTTGTACGTGCAATAAAAGTCATTGAGTCACTCATGGCATGTTTGCACAGTGAGTTTTTTGGGTTTTTTTTGTCGTCTGAAGTCTAAAGAGAGGTTGAGATAGGTAGATAGAAAGACAGAGAGGGTGCAAGGGGCCGGAGGGAGGGGAGGGAGGGAGGGTGCGGGGGAGGGGAGGGAGGGGGGGGGGGGGAGAAAGAGAGTGACAGACAGTCAGACAGAAGACATACAAACAGATAAGAACGGTCCTACATATACTAACAATGAGTATGTGTGCGTACGTGCGCTCGCGCCGGCGCTTCTATTCATGCCTGCGTACTATACGTAGTACGTGCGTGCGTTGTCTGCACTAACGCCGTGTTACCCCCCTCCAATACAGCCTCGCCACCTCCCCGTTTAGGTGTCCTGTTACACTGTCCTGTTACATCAACACCCCCCCCCCCCCCCCCCCCCCACCCCCGCCTCTCACCCCCACCCCTATCCCCCACCTCCCTTCCGTTGGTTTTCACAGCGTGAGAATTGGGCCATCCCACCTTCCTGATGAAAACCACACCACCACCCAACTTGTTTTGACATTAGTTTGTCGCTCTTCCTTTTTTAACAATGGTTTTTTTTCTTTTCTCTACGCGACCCCTCACCCCCACCCCCACCCCCCGACCACATTTATTTCTTCTTCTTTTCATCCTCTTCCTTCGTCCGAGTCGGCTCCTCCTCCTCCCCCCCCCCACTTCCCCCTTTCTTCTCCTCCACCCCCCCCCCCCCCCCCTTCTGCTCCAGCTCCTCTTTTCCCTCCGTCTTCTACATCTTTTTTCTCGGTCTTTTTTTTTCTTCTTCTTCTTTTTTTTTCTTTTTCGTTTCATTGTTGTCCTGTGATTCATTGAGACTATTAGGGGAGAAAATGATATGTGCAGAGGGGAAGAGAAGGTGGGGGTGGGGAAGGTGGTAGACTCAGTGAGGATGGACCTATATCATTACTTGACCCCAAGTATCTTTCTGAAACTCCTCCATATCTATACTCCGTCTCGCCAGCTCCGTTCTTCCTCTGATACTCGACTTCTCAGGATACCTCACTGACGTCAGAAGTATGACCTATGGACACATATCGTTTTCTTTTCAATCGCCAAAGACGTGGAACAAGCTCCCTGGTAACCTCCGTCATTCTGATTCCCTCGCATCTTTTAAATCTCGTCTAAAAAAAACCTCATCTTTTCCCTCAGCAATACGTTCAATTGTGGCAGGTCCACTTCCTTTGCGTTAGCTGTGCTTGACTATGTGTGTATACATGTGTATGTAGATGCATGTATATGAATGTGTATTGTGTGTGCGTGTGTTTATGTAAGTTTGTGCCTGTCTATGTGTGCGTATGTGTAAGGGTAGCTGTTAGACAGACATGTATATTAAAATGTATGTATGCATTGTGTGTGTGTGTGTGTGTGTGTGTGTGTGTGTGTGCGCGCGCGCGCGCGCGCGTGTGTGTAGTCACATTTTGGTGTGTGTATATAACATTGATGTAATGTTTTATGTTAACAAAAGCGTTTTTGTAAAGCACCCAGAGCAGACTTTCTGGATAGTGTGCTATATAAGTATCCATTATTATTATGATTATTATTATCATTATTATTACAAAACAATTCTTTATAAGCGTGGAGGAGACTGTGACCAATACAACCGGCCAGTCTTCCACTTGTTCCCTGTGGGTCTGTCTCTCTGTCTGTCTGTCCGTCTGTCTGTCCGCTCTCTCAGATGGCCGGACTCGGGCGGACACTGCACTGCAGGCACTGAGGCAGACCGACAGACTGCAGACAGCCAGGAAGGAAGGGAAATAGGAATACATCAAGAAGTGATGCAAAGCAATGCCAAGGCAACAAAAAACGAATACTACAAATATATGATAAAGAAATAATGATTACGGAAGCAAAGCAATCACAGGCAACAAAACGAATACATAATAATTATATGAAGAAATAACTACGAAAGCAATGCAGTCAAAGGCAACAAAACGAATATCAATTCACAAAGAAATAATTATGTGAATGATGCTTATGTCTGCCCCCCCACCCCTACCCCCCCCCCCTCTCTCTCTCTCCCTCTCCCTTTCTATTTCTCTGTCACCCTTTCTCTCTCTCTCTCTTTCTGGCTGTCCACAAACTTTACTGTTATGATCATCTTCATGATTGTTATCTCCTGCATTTCTTTGGTCTATGCAATTTTCTTTTATCGAAGTGTTGGGTCGAACATTGTTTATTCGTCCTTGAGAACACAGATTTGTGTTGTCCATCTTCTGTGTGTGTGTGTGTGTGTGTGTGTGTGTGTGTGTGTGTGTGTGTGTGTGCGTGCGTGCGTGCGTGCGTGCGTGCGTGCGTGCGTGTGTGTGTGTGTGTGTGTGTGCACTGTTTGTACTGGATGTATGTTAGCAATGACAGACTAGAAAAATAGGACATGCCTAAAATCTTAATCCTTGAATAAAAAAACGTTTTGAGTTCAAATTTCTAAGTTCTCTCTCTCTCTCTCTCACACACACACACACACACACACACACACACACACACACACACACACACACACACACACACACTCACACACACGCTCATTCACTCTCTCTCTCTCTCTCTCTGTCTCTCTCTCTCTTGCGAGAAAGCACCATCCCTCATTCAGTTCTAACAAGACTCCTTTAGAATGCTTCTTGTTGCTGTGGGCACTGTTATAATTGTGTCAGAACTCAATGATTACTCTTTTAACTGAATACGTGTCTGAAAAAAAAAACAACCCAAAACAGTGGGCATAGCATGGTCGTGCTTTTCGAGGGTTTTCTTACTGTAACCGAGAAAGAGTGCAGTGCTTGGCTGTGATCACAGCAAAATATTATTAACCCTTTCACTGCCAAGCTCGCAGCAGCTAGGTAGAGGACCCATGTCACTGAAGGTTGACCAGATCATCGGTCTGTTGTCCATGAACCTACTGCTCTTTATGTTCGGTGGTAGGCCGGATAGGCCATATTTTCTACACATCGCAGGGGGAATCCCCAGCTATTATTAGACACCATGTGTTTGTAGCACATGGGAATTTTGCACTCTAAATTGACTGGCGGTGAAAGGGTTAATGAACGACTGGCAAAGAGACTGGGTCTGTATCAGTTAATTTTGATAGATGAAAGATTGGACAAACTGATCAAATTGATCAAATGTATGTGTGCATGCCTGCCTGGCTGTGCCTAACTACCAACACACACACACACACACACACACACACAACACACACACAAACACACACACATAAGCACACACACGCACACACGCACGTACGTGCGGACACACGCAGAAACGTGTTCTACAGGGTAGTGGTTTATTTGTTTGGTCTTGTTTAAAACTGAATGTAATCTAACCCCGCCCCCTTGACAGCCCATCACAAAGAGTGCCGTATAAAACGTGTGGGGGTAGGAATAGAAGGAGAAAGAATGCTGGTTGTGCATCAGTACTGATGACTTTCTCACGGTCACAGGTAGGAAAGATGAGAAAGAGAGATGGGGGCGGGGGGTAGGGGAGGGAGGAGAGGGAGATCCCTGTGTGGGGTGGGTGGGTGGGGGGAGGAGAGGGAGATCCCTGTGTGGGGTGGCCCGTGGGAATGGGGAGAGGAGAGGGAGATCCCTGGGGGGGGAGATCCCTGGGGGGGGGGAGGAGAGGGAGATCCTTGTGTGGGGTGGGGGGGAGAGGGAGATCCCAATGTGGGGGGGGGGGGAGGAGAGGGAGATCCCTGTGTGGGGTGGCCCGTGGGAATGGGGAGAGGAGAGGGAGATCCCGGGGGGGGGGGGGGGGGGGAGGGGGGAGATCCCTGTGGGGGGGAGGTGGGGGAGGAGAGGGAGATCCCTGTGTGGGGGATGTGGGGGGGGGGGAGAGGGAGATGCCTGTGTGGGGTGGGGGTGGGGAGAGGAGAGGGAGATCCCGGGTGGGGGTGAGGGGGGAGATCCCTGTGGGGGGGAGGTGGGGGGAGGAGAGGGAGATCCCTGTGTGGGGGAGGTGGGGGGGGGGAGGGGAGGGAGATCCCTGTGTGGGGTGGGGATGGAGAGAGGAGAGGGAGATCCCTGTGGGTGGGTGAGGGGGAGATCCCTGTGTGTGGGAGGTGGGGGGAGGAGAGGGAGATCCCAGTGTGGGGTGGGGATGGGGAGAGGAGAGGGAGATCCCAGTGTGGGGTGGGGGGGAGATCCCTGTGTGGGGTGGGGGGGAGGAGAGGGAGATCCCAGTGTGGGGTGGGGTGGGAGGAGATCCCTGTGTGGGGGGGAGGAGAGGGAGTCCCTGTGGGGGGGGGGGGAGGAGAGGGAGATCCGTGTGTGGGGTGGGGGGGGGGAGGAGAGGGAGATCCGTGTGTGGGGTGGGGGGGAGGAGAGGGAGTCCCTGTGTGGGGTGGAGGGGAGGAGAGGGAGATCCCTGTGTGTGGGGGGGGAGGAGAGGGAGTCCATGTGTGGGGTGTGGGAGGGGAGGAGAGGGAGATCCCTGTGGGGGGGAGATCCTTGTGTGGGGGGGAGAAGAGGGAGATCCCTGTGGGGGTGGGGGGGAGGAGAGGGATATCTTTGTGTTGGGGGGTGGAGGGCGAGAGGGAGATCCCTGTGTGTGCTGGGGGGGTGGGGGGAGGAGAGGGAGATCCCTGTGTGTGTTGGGGGGGTGGGGGGAGGAGAGGGAGATCCCTGTGTGTTGGGGGGTGGGGGGAGGAGAGGGAGATCCCTGTGTGTGTTGGGGGGGAGAGGAGAGGGAGATCCCTGTGTGTGTTGGGGGTGGGGGGAGGAGAGGGAGATCTCTGTGTAGGGGGGGGTGGGGGGAGGAGAGGGAGATCCCTGTGTGTGTTGGGGGGAAGAATATGGAGATCCCTGTGGGGGTGGGGAGGAGAGGGAGATCTGTGTGTTAGGGGGTGGAGAGGAGAGGGAGATCTGTGTGTTAGGGGGTGGGGAGGAGAATGAGATCTCTGTGTTAGGGGGTGGGGAGGAGAGGGAGATCTCTGTGTTGGGGGTGGGGAGGAGAGGGAGATCTCTGTGTTGGGGGGTGGGGAGGAGAGGGAGATCTCTGTGTGTGTTGGGGGGTGGAGGAGAGGGAGATCTCTGTGTGTGTTGGGGGGTGGGGAGGAGAGGGAGATCTCTGTGTGTGTTGGGGGTGGGGAGGAGAGGGAGATCTCTGTGTTGGGGGTGGGGAGGAGAGGGAGATGTCTGGGTGTGTTGGGGGTGGGGAGGAGAGGGAGATGTCTGTGTGTGTTGGGGGGTGGGGAGGAGAGGGAGATGTCTGTGTGTGTTGGGGGTGGGGAGGAGAGGGAGATCTCTGTGTTGGGGGGTGGGGAGGAGAGGGAGATCTCTGTGTTGGGGGTTGGGGAGGAGAGGGAGATCTCTGTGTTGGGCGGTGGGGAGGAGAGGGAGATCTCTGTGTGTGTTGGGGGTGGGGGAGGAGAGGGAGATCTCTGTGTTGGGGGTGGGGGAGGAGAGGGAGATCTCTGTGTGTGTTGGGGGTGGGGGAGGAGAGGGAGATCCCTGTGTGTGTTGGGGGTGGGGAGGAGAGGGAGATCTCTGTGTTGGGGGTGGGGGAGGAGAGGGAGATGTCTGTGTGTGTTGGGGGTGGGGAGGAGAGGGAGATGTCTGTGTGTGTTGGGGGGTGTGGAGGAGAGGGAGATGTCTGTGTGTGTTGGGGGTGGGGAGGAGAGGGAGATCTCTGTGTTGGGGGGTGGGGAGGAGAGGGAGATCTCTGTGTTGGGGGTGGGGAGGAGAGGGAGATCTCTGTGTTGGGGGGTTGGGAGGAGAGGGAGATCTCTGTGTTGGGGGTGGGGAGGAGAGGGAGATCTCTGTGTTGGGGGTGGGGAGGAGAGGGAGATCTCTGTGTGTGTTGGGGGTGGGGAGGAGAGAGAGATCTCTGTGTTGGGGGTGGGGAGGAGAGAGAGATCTCTGTGTGTGTTGGGGGTGGGGAGGAGAGAGAGATCTCTGTGTTGGGGGGTGGGGAGGAGAGAGAGATCTCTGTGTTGGGGGTGGGGAGGAGAGAGAGATCTCTGTGTTGGGGGGTGGGGAGGAGAGGGAGATCTCTGTGTGTGTTGGGGGTGGGGAGGAGAGAGAGATCTCTGTGTTGGGGGTGGGGAGGAGAGGGAGATCCCTGTGTGTGTTAGGGGGTGGGGAGGAGAATGAGATCTCTGTGTTAGGGGGTGGGGAGGAGAGGGAGATCTCTGTGTTGGGGGTGGGGAGGAGAGGGAGATCTCTGTGTTGGGGGGTGGGGAGGAGAGGGAGATCTCTGTGTTGGGGGTGGGGAGGAGAGGGAGATCTCTGTGTGTGTTGGGGGTGGGGAGGAGAGGGAGATCTCTGTGTTGGGGGTGGGGAGGAGAGGGAGATCTCTGTGTGTGTTGGGGGTGGGGAGGAGAGGGAGATCCCTGTGTGTGTGTTGGGGGTGGAGGAGGAGAGAGAGATCTCTGTGTTGGGGGGTCTGGAGGAGAGGGAGATCCCTGTGTGTACTGGGGGCGAGGGAAGAGAGGGAGATCCCTGTGTGGGGGGGGGGGGGACGGTGGAGGGAGGAAGAGTAGAAAGCTGGAAGAATTTTTTTTTTAAATCGCCCCCCCCCCCCCCCCCCAAAAAAAAAAAAAAAAATAAAAAAAAGAGCGGGACCTGCAGGTGATAAACAGAGAGAGGCAGACAGACAGACAGACAGGTAGAGACAGAGACAGGTGTTACATATCTAAGATATATATATATATATATATATATATATATAAACACACACACACAAATCGTTTCACAAACAAACCTGAAGAAAGTGCCTCTGACTCATCTGTTTAAAATTTTCAGTTGAGAAAGAAAAGTCAGCAGAACATCGTTCTCTTTCTTTTCTTCTTCTGTTTTCTTTGTTTGTTGCTGTTGTTGTTGTTGTTGCTGTTGTTGTTGTTGTTGCTGCTGCTGTGTTTTTCGTTGTTTTGTTTTTGTTTTTGTTTTTTGTTTTGTTTTTGCCAACTGTTTGAAGGCAAACAGAGGACAAGGTGAACTTAGCCATAAATTTCCGGTAACTGTCTGAAGTTTTGTTGCCGCCGTGTAGTGTAGCGGCCGACGTCTTCACATATTTTCGTTCGTTCGTCGGTTGAACTGAAGGAGGGTAGGGACGGAATGGAAGGGGGAGGGGAGGGGCACGGGGGGGGGGGGGGGGGGGGGGGGGCGGGAGGGGGAGGGGGGGGGGAGAAAAGAAAGGGAACAATGAACTGAAAGGAAAGGGGATGGTGGAGGAGGAGGAGGTCGCTGGATGACGATGAGGAGGAGGAGGAGGAGGAAAAGAAAAGAGGAGGAAGAGGAGGAGAAAGATAAAAAAAGGAGGGAGGGAGGGAGTGTAGGAGGGAGGGAGAGTGGGAGGAAGGAGAAGGAAGGAGGAGGAAGAAGTTCGTGAGCAGGAGGCCAAAATTCCTGTCGGCAGTTTGCTGTTGTTGTTTTGTTGCTGTTGTTGTTGTTGTTGTTAGAGTTGTTTGTTGCTTTTGCTGCTGTTGTTGTTGTTGTTGTTGTTGTCGTCGTCGTTGTTGCTGTTGTTGTTTGTTGTTGTTGTTGCTGCTGCTGCTGCTTTTGTTGTTGTTGTTGTTGTTCTTCTTCTTCTTCTCATTATTATTATTATTATTATTATTATTATTATTATTATTATTATTCCTGTTGTTGCTGTTGTTGTCGCTGTTGTTGCCTTCAGTTCTAGAAATATAAAATATAAAAAAAGTTAAAGGTAGACAGGCGTACAGACAGAAAGAAGGGAAGACAGACAGACAGACAGAATAATAAGATAGATAGAACAGATGAAGACAGACATACAAACAGAAAGAAGGGAAGGAAGATAGACAGACTAAGATAGAACAGATAAAGACAGACATACAGACAGAAAGAAGGAAAGGAAGATAGACAGAATAATAAGATAGAACAGATGAAGACAGACACACAGACAGAAAGAAGGGGAGACAGACAGACAGACAGAATAATAAGATAGAACAGATGAAGACAGACATACAGACAGAAAGAAGGGAAGATAGACAGAATAATAAGATAGAACAGATGAAGACAGACATACAGACAGAAAGAAGGGAAGATAGACAGAATAATAAGATAGAACAGATGAAGACAGACATACAGACAGAAAGAAGGGAAGACAGACAGAATAATAAGATAGAACAGATGAAGACAGACATACAGACAGAAAGAAGGGAAGATAGACAGAATAATAAGATAGAACAGATGAAGACAGACATACAGACAGAAAGGGACGGGAGGCAGACAAGAATAATAAGATAGAAAGAACAGATAAAGACAGGCGTACAGACAGAAATAAAGAGCGACCGATGAAAAAAGACAGAAGAAAAAACAACAAACAAACAAACAAACAGACAGACATCATCAACAACAAACAGACAGACAGATGTACAGAGAGAGAGGAAAAAGAAACATAACAGACAGATAGAAAGAAAGAAAGAAAGAAAGAATAGAAACAGAAAAATCAAACACACAGGCAGATAAATAGAACGGAAAAGAAACGAAACAGAGAAAGAACCCCCCCCCCCTTCCCCCCCCCCCCCCCTCCCCCTTCTTCTTCTAAAACTTAGGCTGAC
This sequence comes from Babylonia areolata, assembly GCF_041734735.1. Lineage (NCBI taxonomy): Eukaryota > Metazoa > Mollusca > Gastropoda > Neogastropoda > Buccinidae > Babylonia > Babylonia areolata. The sequence continues at coordinate 45,370,181 of NC_134894.1, read as the reverse complement.
GCTAATGCGACCTGACATCCCAATGACCCCGTTGACAACAACAAAAAACAACAACAAAACAAACAAAACCCCCCAAAAAAAAACCCAAAAAACCCCACTGAATCCTCCAAAACTGTAAAAACTATTTCTCATCAAGTGACCTGCTCAATACAAGGTCGACCGGGTGGGATGTGTGTGTGTTTTTGTGTGTGCATGAGTACTGTGTGAGAGAGAGAGAGAGAGAGAGAGAGAGAGAGAGAGAGAGCACAAAATTATGTGTGCGCGCGTGTGTGCCCAACTACAATCATTGTGACATGGTCGAGTCTAGAATGAAATTATCTTTATCCATGTCACCACATAGACTTTCGCGTGGATTATTGTATTTATTCTGGGTTGTTTTTTTTGTTTGTTTTTGTTTTGTTTGTTTGTTTGTTTGTTTTAAATGCACCTGACCTTATAATGGATGTGAAATGTCAGTGTTTATCCAGAGCGGTATATACATATATATATATTTTTTTTTTTTCTATATCAATTTTGTTTAAGTGTAATTCGCCTTGATCTCTATTAAGAGGTCACAAAGTTAAAGGGATGCTGAGACAAAAGCTTAGTTTCTTAATCTATGAGAGAAACAACAACAACAGCAGCAACAACAACAACAACAACAGATAAAAACATTTATAAATTTTGCTTTTTTCCACACAAAAAAAAATGTTTTTGTTCACTTCGACAACACACTACACTGTCATGTTACTTCTTTTTTTTTCTTTTTTTTTTCCCGTACTGTGTTGCGTTTCGTTGTGCCGTTTGCATTACGATGTTTTGGAGAGCACTGTGTCACACGGGGAATCGAATCGCGTCGCCAATGCCCCATTGGGATATTCTGCGGCATTTGCACTGCATTTCACTGTGACTGTGATTGTTGTATGACGTTACATAGCATTTTGATTGCATTGCATTACATTGTTCTGTGTATTGTAAGGCATCACTGTGACATGGCATTTCATAGTTGCAGTGTATTGCACTGCATTGCGCTGTACTGTACTGTACTGTAGAGTGCGATGCATTGCATTGTCATGTGTTGCCTCGTGCTGTATTTTTTACTGCATTGTATTGTATTGTATTGCACTGCATTGTACTGCACTGTAGTGTGTATTGCATTGCATCGTAATGTACTGCATCATACTGTATTGTATTACATTGTATTGTAATGCATTGTATCGTACTGTAGTGTGTATTGCACTGCATCGTAATGTACTGCATCATACTGTATTGTATTACACTGTATTGTAATGCATTGTATCGTACTGTAGTGTGTATTGCACTGCATCGTAGTGTACTGCATCATACTGTTTTGTATTACATTGTATTGTAATGCATTGTATCGTACTGTAGTGTGTATTGCACTGCATCGTAATGTACTGCATCATACTGTATTGTAATGCATTGTATCGTACTGTAGTGTGTATTGCACTGCATCGTAATGTACTGCATCATACTGTTTTGTATTGCATTGTATTGTAATGCACTGTATCGTACTGTAGTGTGTATTGCACTGCATCGTAATGTACTGCATCATACTGTTTTGTATTACATTGTATTGTAATGCATTGTATCGTACTGTAGTGTGTATTGCATTGCATTGTAATGTACTGCATCATACTGTATTGTATTACATTGTATTGTAATGCATTGTATCGTACTGTAGTGTGTATTGCACTGCATCGTAATGTACTGCATCATACTGTATTGTAATGCATTGTATCGTACTGTAGTGTGTATTGCACTGCATCGTAATGTACTGCATCATACTGTTTTGTATTACATTGTATTGTAATGCATTGTATCGTACTGTAGTGTGTATTGCACTGCATCGTAATGTACTGCATCATACTGTTTTGTATTACATTGTATTGTAATGCATTGTATCGTACTGTAGTGTGTATTGCACTGCATCGTAATGTACTGCATCATACTGTTTTGTATTACATTGTATTGTAATGCATTGTATCGTACTGTACTATAACTGTATTGTATTGCATTTAGCTTACCCGCAGCTGGGCCAACAGCATAGTGAAAGCTGTATGATCAATGGTTTCTCCACCTGCAATGGGATGTCATTTCCAGCTTAGTCTTTTGTGAAGGACTATGACTCTCAAACTAGGAGGCAACATTGCACTGGCTCTTAGTGCTGCAGCTATGGAGGCTAGTTGACCTTTGGGAACCATCCCAACGCCGACTGTCCTAAAAAAATCCTCTTGGCCGAGAGAGTGGGGATGTAACTTGAGCAAGATATTACTCCACAATAATCAAATATTAGCCCAGATGGTCGGGACAGCAGTTACCTCCTCTGCTGTTCTGATGGTCATAGTCGAATACGACTGACTGTCATAACACAGTGTGTACTGCGTTGCATCGTAATGTGATGCATCGTGCTGTACTGCATTGTGTTGTACTGCATTGCACTCCGCTTTAGTGTGTACTGCACTGCATCGTAATGTATTGCATCGTGCAGTGTTGCATTGCATTGTATTGCTTTTTTTTTTGTTTTTTTGTTTTTTTTGTTTTACTGCACTGTAGTGTGTATTGCATTTCATCGCAATGTTTTGCATCGGGCTGTATTGTATTGTATTGTATTTTGTATTGTATTGTACTTTGTATTGTATTGCACTTTGTATTGTATTGTATTGTACTTTGTATTGTATTGTACTTTGTATTGCATTGTACTTTGTATTGTATTGCACTTTGTATTGTATTGTATTGTACTTTGTATTGTATTGCATTGTACTTTGTATTGTATTGTATTGTACTTTGTATTGTATTGCATTGTACTTTGTATTGTATTGTACTTTGTATTGTATTGTATTGTACTTTGTATTGTATTGTATTGTACTTTGTATTGTACTGTATTGTACTTTGTATTGTATTGTACTTTGTATTGTATTGTACTGTACTTTGTATTGTATTGTACTGTACTTTGTATTGTATTGTATTGTACTTTGTATTGTATTGTACTTTGTATTGTATTGTACTGTACTTTGTATTGTATTGTATTGTATTGCACTTTGTATTGTATTGTACTGTACTGTACTGTATTGCATTGTATGGAATGGAAACGTGATATATTCTCAGGTTGCTGTATCCTGGAAAAGGCAAAAACAAAAATACTGATGGAGCGGTACCGAGCGGTAAAGAGCCCAACTAGGAAGAAAGTGACTCGGGTTCGGACCCAGCACGGCACCGCGGATCGTAACATTTTTTTCACTTCCAACTTCTGGCTGCTAGAGTTTGGGATCAGACGATATAGGACTACTGATATCCTTTGTAACCTACTAAGCGCACGTAAAGATACTCACTGCACTGAAGAAGACAAGCAGTTAGTACTGATCTCTATCCATGGTGGACTTCTGTAGCAAAATCTACTTTCGTGGAAATCAAACACTTGGAGATGACACACAAAAAAGAAGAAGAAAAAAAAGAAAGAAAGAAAATAGATAAATACATTAAATTTTTAAAAAAAGAAAGAAAAGAAAGGAGAATTGTGGCTCTGGAATGCAATGTCCCCCCCCTCCCCAGGGGAGAGCACCCCGAATTTCAGACAGAGAAATCTGTTCAGACAGGAAAATCATACTGCACCACGCCTCTTACACTTCAACACTTTCATTAGACTGCTCAACACTACGCTGCAATATACATACTAACCCTGCTTAACACTATCCTACACCACAATGCACAAAGCAGTTCAGTCATGTGGAGTGATGGCTTAGAGGTAACGCCTAGGAAGCGAGAGAATCTGAGCGCGCTGGTTCGAATCACGACTCAGCCGCCGATATTTTCTCCCCCTCCACTGGACCTTGAGTGGTGGTCTGGACGCTAGTCATTCGTTTGAGACGATAAACCGAGGTCCCATGTGTAGCATGCACTTAGCGCACGTAAAAGAACCCACGGCAACAAAAGGGTTGTTCCTGGCAAAATTCTGTATAAAATCCACTTCGATAGGAAATACAAATAAAACTGCACGCAGGAAAAAAAAAGAAAAAAAAAAGGGTGGCGCTGTAGTGTAGCGACGCGCTCTCCCTGGGGAGAGCAGCCCGAAAATCTGTCGTGATAAAATGAAATACAAATACAAATACAAACGCAAATCAAACTGACCGTCGCGTGTCCGCTATGCGTTGCTAGCAATTATTTATGCTTGTTTCTTCGGGAGCCATTTCCATGAAAATTCATAAAAGTTACTTTCATTTTCAGGGTTTTGGATATTTTCTTTTTCTTGTTCTCTGTCCAATAATCATTTTAATCGTTTCGGACTTGGTCCTGTTTCCGGGTCATTCAAAGCACAAAACGTCCTTCTGCGATCGTTTTGCTTTTTGGTGCCTTTCGCCCCAAAACTGTTTGACTGACTTTGACGAAACTTGACATAGAATCCAAGTCATACACGCACGCACGCATGCACACACATACGTACGCACGCACACATACAAAAACGCACGCCCGCTCGCGCGTGGATGGATGGGTGGGGAGAGAGAGAGAGAGAGACAAACAGACAGACAGACAGACAGAGAGAGACATAGGGAGATTTTTCTTTTTCTTTTTATTTATGTTAGTGTCTTGCTTTGTTCTACTTTCGGTGTTGCTTTTTATATTTTATCGATATTAAGATTCCAGTTCAGCAAGAAGAAGAAGAAGAAGAAAGAAAGAGGAAGGCAGAAGAAAAAAGAAGAAAGGAAAGGAGGAGGAGGAGAACAAGAACAAGAAAGAACAGTAGACTCATAAAAGCAGACACTAAAAATCAAGAGCAAAATTACGCGTGTGTTTGTGTCTGTGTCTCTGTGTGTGTCTCTGTGAGTGAGTGAGTGTGTGTGTGTGTGGGTGGGTGGGTGGGTGGGGATTGGGGCAGGGGAGGGAGGTGTGGGCGTGTGTGCACGCGTGCGCGGGCACCTTGCAGCTCAAGTTCCTGTCCTCTCACCACGGCGTTACAACCCTTTCCATTAAACAAAACAAAACAACAACAACAACAACAACAACAACAGAAAGTCTCTCTCCACTCTATCCACTTATTTGCAGTACCACTGTGTTCTAAATAGGGGTATCGGGTTAATGGAGGGGTGGAGTTGGGGTGAGGAAGGGCTTCAATGGCTTCGATAGTGGTGATCGTAAAAGTGATCGAATGCGCAAGGCCTTTGCACTTAAGAGTGCCTTACACAGCCTTTTGTCACTGTCCCGGTCACGTGAGCCTTTCTGCTCCAATGGCTTCTCACTACCTTCCTGGTCGTTTCTTTTGTCAGAGAGAGAGAGAGGGGGGGTGAGGGGGGGTGTTATTAAGGGAAAGGTGGTGACACTGATTAGATGCTATAGTACCTGCTGGGTTTTCTTTCCGTGGGAGTCGGGTGTCATGTTGAACAGATTGCTCTCTTTGGGTGGGGTGGGTTTTTTTAATTTTTTTGGGGGGTGGGTGGGCGTGGAAGGGGGTAGTCGGCGTAAGAG
>NC_134894.1:45354721-45357221 GCF_041734735.1 Babylonia areolata | reverse complement strand
ATAGGCACATTCCATAAGCTATCAATGTCAGAATCAATATTGAAAACGAATTACAGTCATAAACAATATCATATGAACAAGTTATGTTTTTTGTTGTTGTTGTTGTTTTTAGTTCTACATGAAATGTTCACGAACGATTTTCTTCAATGCAGGCAGATTTTTTAAATATTTTTTTTTTTAATTATTATTATTATTATTATTATTTTGTTCATGAATTTTAATAGCCGGCAGATAACAATAATTCTACAAACATCCAACTGAATAAATCAGACTAGATTTGAACAGATCGACTTTCGGGAGTGGTACTGCGTGATCTTGTGTGTATGACGGAGTGGGTTCGTTGCGAAATTACTTCTTAAAGAAGGCCGAGGAACAGTGCCAGAAATAATTTTTGATACAAGACGTTCCTTTTTATAAATAAGCTTCGATTTTAATAGGAAGAATAATTGTGTGTAATCAGATATAGATAAAGACGAGACACACACACACACACACACACACACACACACACACAGAGAGAGAGAGAGAGAGAGAGAGAGAGAGAGAGAGGAGCGGAAGAGGAGAAACAGACAGAAAGAGAGGAGAGACAGACATACATACAGACAGACAGGCAGAGAGAAAGAGCGAGACAGCGTTCACACGACCGAAATGTGAATAAAGAATTATGCTGAATTGAAAACAACCAAAAAAATAATGAACCTTTGTGAAAAAAAAAAAAAATTCTAAGGTCAGGCTCCAAATAAAACTAAATAACAACCGAACGCCGTCTCTGCCCGCCCATTTAACGTCAAAGAACTCTCCGTTTCTAACACTGGAATAAAAACCAAACTGGTTTCAGTTCTTTACCGGCTATTCTCTCTTTATTCTTTATCGTCCGTTCCTCGTGCACCTCTAGACTATCTGTACCTCTCTTGGGGTGCGTTCAGTGAGTGAGCACTATTGCTTTCCTCTTTTAAACGCATCCGAAGTTTTAATTTCGCTTCCGTCGGAGCATTGACTGGCTGGTGGTTTCAGTAAAGCATTCACACAGTCACAGGAAAGAAGTAAAGGGAGATAAATGATCTGGCGGCATTCACGACACATTTCAAACTAAATCGGTGCTATTTCGCTATGATCTGTGTCACGTTTATTTCTCAGGTGCTGGTTATGACGCAGTGTTGGTGACGAAATTTGAGCAACACACCCATTGAGGGTAATGTCCACTTTTAGCATCCTAAATCATTGCACTCAATGGTTACTTTTCCATAGTTTGTGGAACGAAAAACGTGGGTGGAAAAAAACAAGATCATGGCTCGTTATATTGTGACTTAATCCGTGGCTCGTTATATTGTGACTTAATCCGCATCAAAATTGAGTCAAATAACGTACAAAATAAGAGTCGAAATCCACCTAAAATGGATCGCAACATCTACTAATGGTAATATGGTTTCATACATGCACACAAATTGCCGAATAAATAGGTACAATAATGCAGGATGCGAAACATAGACGTATACGTGAAGCAGATGATTCTGGACCATGTAGTCCCTGTCTTCCCCATTTGTATTTATATTTGTATTTGTATTTCTTTTTTTATCACAACAGATTTCTCTGTGTGAAATTCGGGCTGCTCTCCCCAGGGAGAGCGCGTCGCTATACTACAGCGCCACCCATTTCAGGTTTTGCACGGTATTTTTTCCTGCGTGCAGTTTCATTTGTTTTTCCTATCGAAGTGGATTTTTCTACAGAATTTTGCCAGGAACAACCCTTTTGTTGCTGTGGGTTCTTTTACGTGCGCTAAGTGCATGCTGCACACGGGACCTCGGTTTATCGTCTCATCCGAACAGTGACCAGCGTCCAGACCACCACTCAAGGTCTAGTGGAGGGGGAGAAAATATCGGCGGCTGAGCCGTGATTCGAACCAGCGCGCTCAGATTCTCTCGCTTCCTGGGCGGACGCGTTACCTCTAAGGCCATCACTCCATGGCACACTCTGCTGTGGGTACGAGGACTAGCCGGCCATGGGCCGAAAACCCCTCTACTGGGACTGGAACCTGCGTCATCCCAGTCGTCAATCCCGGCGACCCCATTGTCGCTTCGCCATGGTGGGCTAGTGCAAAAATCAACTTCGGCTACAAACCTCAAAAGCTAACGTCGAACTTGTTGTACTCAATTCTATCACATACATAATGGTTGGAAAGTTTCTTTACTGTACTGAGAAAGCCAAGAAGACGAACAGAACAGTGTGTAGTGGTTGCTCTTCAAGGTACCATGCAGCTACTGCTATGTTGTACTGTAGCTGTGGTCTACAAAACTGTATCATCATTCAAGAGCGCGAAACAAAGTAAGAGAGAAAGAAAGAAAAAAGTCTCGTCAGGTCATTCCTGGTCCCTCTTCCGCATTTTCCAGGGTAATTATATCGGGTGGCGGCCGGGAGCAACGACGTATAGAGGTTAAAAAAAAATTTTTTTTTAAATTTAAGACAAGGAAATTATCGGTTACACAATACTAATGCGGTTGCT
>NC_134894.1:45309721-45349721 GCF_041734735.1 Babylonia areolata | reverse complement strand
TTCGCTGAGAAACTTTGTTGTTATCAATTGCCCGAGGATCGTACGATTGTTACGTCACAAGGCGCGTGCTTTTGTTCTCCTTTTTATGGAGAGGGTCGGGGTGGGGGTGAGGGTTCTTTTCTGACGTCAAAATGCGTCATCGTCGTTCTTTTTATCTCTCTCTTAATACAGGAACACTTGATGATGAGAGAGATCACGAGCAGAAATAAGAGCTTCTGCCACTGCTAATTGCATACGCGAAAGTATGGAATTATCGTAAATCACCTTGCACAGAACCAATGACAAAGATAGAAACGATCTCAGAGATGAGCCGTACACATTACGTCACATCCTTGATATTCATTCTCTGGCATGTGAAGCCTGTGTTACGAGTCACTTGCAGACTGCTACAGTGCTAGCTCTTTAAAATCCTGTTTTACACCCGTCAATGTTAGCACCTTAGTAAATGGTCTACTACGAGCGCAAAAACGTGAATGTATTTTTTGTTTATTTGTTTATTTATTCATTAATTTATATATTCATTTGTATATTTATCTATTTATTCGTTTATTCGTTTTCGCGCTCAATCGATTGAAACGTGTTCAGAAATGCAGTATCAAGATGTTGATGTGTCTGATGAAGCTGCACGGTTCTTCAAATTTTAATACATCAAGGGAGGTTGAAGAAGATGCTAAGTACTTAGAAAACGGGACCGGTAAGTCTACAACAAGAACTGGAAGAGGGGAGGCAGCTGCTCAAGGAACTTGTGGAAAAAAATGTTAAGAAACTTCAGCCCCACAATCCCTCCCAACGCTGATGACATGGAACACGCCTTTGAACCTGTCTTTATCGATGGTTCTGGAGGGAAAAAAAAGGTCTGGCCAATGTGGACATGAAGAGTCAGACCTTAAACATCACAGCCTGGTTCCAGATAGACTGGTAGGACCCTGACTCAGTTCTCCCGGAACACAGATGTCCATCCCATCGACGTGACTGTTGTCAGTGAGCAGGATGTCCGGCGTCCTGTGACTGCCGTTGCCAACGCCTTGTTGCCACGTGATTAGATCATGCAGTTTGAGCTGCCTCGTGCTGTATTTTTTTTCCAGATGGCAATTTTCGTTGGATTCCAGGTGATTTTTTTTTTTTTTTTTTTTTTTTTTTTTTTTTTTCGTACATAGTTATGTAAACTTGAACTTTTATCCCTTTGATATGCTGACATGCAATGCAGCAATAACCCAATGGAGCTACCAGAGTCACCACTTTAACTGCACACGTGTGGAAGGAGGATCCGCTGTGAACCGGGAACGGGGGAAATGGAACATCACAGACGTGGGTTATCAGTGTGACGTGATGCAGGAATCCGACTGCAGATACCGGGCTTTGACATACACCATTACTACGAAAAGAAAATGGCTGTTCTCAATACCTCAGCCTGATCTCACCCATCGTTCTACTGTCCGCAATGACCAACGTGGTGTTCATTTTGCCTGTGGGTTCTTCAGACAAAAAAAATGTCAGCGAGTTTCACCACTTTCCCCCCACTGGCCATTTTACTGACCATGATCCAGGATTCCCTGACCAAGAACTTGGGGACCACACAGCCGAGTGGATTGAACATCAGAGTCACTGACGTCTAGTGCCTGGGCCCTTCTGCCTTGATCTCTCTGTCCTTATTCTTTCTTTACCTCCTATCCCTCTTTTTAGAAGCAATATATATGTGTATGCAATTTGTGTGTGTGTGTGTGTGTGTGTGTGTGAGTGTGTGTGAGTGAGTGAGTACGTATGGCACTGAATGGTGATCAGCAAGTGTTTAGTGTGCATGGCCCATCAAAACAGAAAGTAGTGAGATGTCATCACCCTTTCCTCACATTGGCTTTCCTATTCACACTGTCCTCTTCTCATCACTTGACAACGGGCCTATGGTCCGAAACGTCGTGTCAAAACAAAGAGGATTCAACTACCACCCAAAAGGTTGTTTGTTGTTTTTTTTATAAACTTTAGTTTTTTGTACACAATGAATGAATTGTTATATTTGTAAATATGTAGCGGAAACACATTAAATACGCATGTACATGCTATATATTTACTTCTCTTTTTCATCCATTTATCGAATACCCATGTACAACAACACAGGCTATTTTGATTGTCTGGGTGAGCGAGATACGTATCATTTCTGCACGATGAATCAAGTTGTCCCATTGTAACCCCCTCCACCCACCCACCCCCTCCCAATCTCTTCAAAGTGAAAATCGGTGACAATTAAATCAGTGTCAGTGTCTCCTGTTTTTGTATGTCTGTCCGACGCTCTGTCTGAACGTGTGGATGGGGGGGGGGGGGGGGGAGTAGAGGGGGCAGGGGGGGGGGGGGGCGGTATCAGTGAGAAGCCAGATTTACGTGACCACAACTGTAATGATATTTGCACAGAAACAGCACGCGCTCGGTAACCCAGTCAAGCGCATATCCTTCGGCAACGATATTATTTACTTTTAATAGACCACATGATTGCTCGCCTCTCTCTCTCTCTCTCTCTCTCTCTCTCTCTCTCTCTCTCTGTCCGGAGTCTCTGTCTCTCGCTCTGTCGTCCTCTATGTGTGTGTGTGTGTGCGTGCGTTCGTGCTTGCGTGCGTGTGTGTGTGTATGTGTGTGCGTGTATGTGTTTCGTACTCTACTCGTATATGAAGTGTGTAAACAGAGAGAAAAAGGAAGAGACAAAGAAGAGAGAGAGAGAGAGAAAGATGGAAACAGAGAGACAGACAGAGACAGAGACCGAACCAGAGGGACAGAGGAGAAACAGGAAAGTGGCAGAATTTTTAGCTATTTTCCTGTGTTTGTGATCAAAACAAACCCGAAGCAAAGTTCTTCGAGAAGCGTTTGTTCACACGTTCGCTCTATATTGAAACAACAGAACTAAACGCCACTCCCACCCTCCCTTCCCCCCCCCCTCCTCCCGTCCCCCGCTCCTTCAATCCTCACCCCCACCCCCCACCCCCTCGTCCCTACATCTCCCTTTCCATGTTCCCTTTAACTAGTGCTCTGAAGGTATTGGTTATTTCCTGACCAACACAGCTAGCCATGGACCAAAATTCGGACTTTTTTTTTTTCAACACTGGGCTGCCTTTGCTTGACCAGCGCGAAACTAGTTAGTTCGTTTTTATTCGCGTTTCAGTTTTTAATTTAAAAAAAAAAACCCATCAAAGTCAAGGTTAATCAAGGCTTTGAAGGGCAAACTTTGTTGTTGTTTTTTCTGCCCACCTTCTCATATTCGGGTGGTTCATATCTGCAACTCTGCAAATGTAGACTGTCAACAAGATGGTCTAGCCGTATTGATGTTTCTTTAGCCATGTTTTACACGTCAGTTTTTATGTTATACAGCGAAAGTGAGTTTCAGTTTCAGTTTCAGTAGCTCAAGGAGGCATCACTGTGTTCGGACAAATCCATATACGCTACACCACATCTGCCAAGCAGATGCCTGACCAGCAGCGTAACCCAACGCGCTTAGTCAGGCCTTGAGAGCAAAAGTGAACATGTTTTAAACGGAAAAGTGCTAAACGGAAAGGCGCTATAATTCTTCTTCTTCCTCCTCTTCTTTTTCTTCTCATTATTATTACTATTATATTATTACTGTTATATTGGTCTTAGACGTTCGTTTGACCATATTGTCAGTCCTGACAGCAAGATGAACTGAAGATGTTTTCTCTGTGCAAACAGGCGTGGTAGAGGACCCATGTCACTGAAAGGTGACCATTCATTGGTCTGTTATCCATGAACCTACTGCTCTTAATGTTCGGTGATAGGATAGGCCATATTTTCTATACATCGCAGGGGGAATCCCCAGCTGTTCTTAGCCACTGTCTTTTCTGTGTTTATACCACAAGGGAATTTTGTACTCTAAATCGACTGGCGGTGAAAGGATTAAGAAGCATTGTGGCTGGTAACATGTATAGTCCGTTAGTCATAACATATTGAAAAGAGAATGGACAAACTGGATGGATGACATCATCTGATTATTTTGCCTTCAAGACTACGGTTGGAGATCGGTGATGGTGACTGAAAAAAACTGATATGAATTAACCCTTTCGCTGCCAGGAAAATAAGATTTAAGTGAAATCTATTTGCCAGGGTTTTTTCACAAAAAACGGGTATAAATTTTCAAAAAATTCTGTGCTCTTTGTTATTGGAGAAAGACCCATAAAAGTATATATTTTCTGAAAGGGAAATGAATAAAGAATACAAAACACATGATGTTTTCCCATTTTATGCATTTTAAGTGACATGCTGTTGTTTTGAAATCAGTGTTTTGTTTTTTGTCACATTTTCAACTTGTTCATTACAAACATTAGTCTGGTAATTTGCACAAAAATATCATTTTCTGGACAAATGGATATCTGCACACACAAAATCATACTAGAACAACCACAATATAAAAAAACTGAAAAAGAAATAGATGCATTGTGACTTCTGCAAGTGATAATATGGATGTGAGGCCACGCCCCCTCAGTCTCCATCCCCCTCCTCTTCACCCCTCTCACACCGTCACTTCATCAGACCGTGTTGGCTGAGTGCCAAGAAAATAGCTCATACGGTGCCCTGCTAAAAATTCGTCTGCTAGAGTTGAACAGCCTGCATCACTCACTGATAGTTGTATCTTGGCCACTCTCTTGATTGCTCCCTTTATTTTCTATCAAATCGTCCTATAAATGTTCACCACTGTCTTCTCCTTCGAATTTATGCTCCAATTCTTTCTGAGCATTAGCTGAAGAAAGTAATCTTGGTTGATTTAGTTCGCCACGAGCGCATGTCTTGAGCACGGAGTCAGTCCGACATTTTGTTGAGCGAGCGAGGAGAGGAGCCAGGCAAAGACTGCGGCCAGTAACCCAACCAAAACGTTCAAATAAAGGACTGCCTTATGACGCAGATGGTGTTTCTAGCTATGAATAGAATCCAGAAAGATTCCCCAAGCTAAAGCTACCAGCATTTTTGTCAACGAACTGAATGCAAAGCAGGGAAAAGTCAGAATATTTCGATGACGAGTTATCTCGTCATGCAGGCAGCGAAGCATACATGCTTGCCATGACGAGTTATCTCGTCATGCAGGCAGCCTAGGGGTTAAGTAAAACGCAGTAGTTTCCATATTTGGGAGTCTTTTGGGGAAAGTTACGGATGAGAGGTGTTTTTGTATTAATTTTATTATTTTGTCACAAAATCATATTTTGTCAGGATCTACCAGACATCCGAATCGCGGAGCAGCAACAATCCTATTCTTTTAAAATGCGTGATCTGTTTTGGGTTGGGTTTTTTTTAAAAATTAGAGTATACCTGCTGTCTGTGCCACTGATAAGTCGTTCAAACTGTGGTCTGAATAAATGTTCTAACTGGTTTTCTAACTCGTGTTTTGAACTGAAGACATTCAACTCGAAATGAGTTAGAAATTTACACGTTTTATTATCAGACTATGGCCGCCGTGGTGGTATTTTGTTTGTTTGGGTCTATATATATTTTTAATGTCCCATCATCTGCGCCGTTTCAGTGGCATTACTCCCCAACTTCTCATACCGACTCCCCCATACACACCCATACCTGAGTCCACCGGGGATCGATGTTAGGTCGCCAGAAGGCCATTTACCAGAGGAGACCCTGCACTGCTGCTGAGTCACTTCGGTGGTGTTCAGTAGTGCATGTTCTGATTTAACGTACTAAAGACACCACCTACTATGCCCCCTACTGACGACAATGATAGCTTTGTCGCAGAGCCAGACTGATTGAGCGTCCTCCAAATGTGGAGACCGCTACCACGTCCCCCCAGCGACACGGTCTCCCAGTGAATCTGTTGACACCGAAGACGTTGACAGGGCTCACTCCAAGCACGGAAGTGGAGGAGGATCGAAACTGAGGACACCATGAAAGCAGGGCATGAAAGACCGCAGATTTCTCTCTCTCTCTCTCTCTCTCTCTCTCTCTCTCTCTCTCTCTCTCTCTCCTCTCTCTCTCTCTCTCTCTCTCTCTCTCTCTCTCTCTCTCTTTATGAAGGAGGAAGATAGTGATGATGACGATATTGCTATGAAGGTCCATTTAGGTTTGGACTTCGTAACAAGGCTGTACTCTACGCTTCCTTTCATAATGATATCCCGGTGATAACCAGGCCTGCTGAGAGATACAGACACTTGAGGTGTTGGTCAGGAAATTTGAGCAACATACCCCAAGACGTATTCGTGAAGTTGGTGATACTCGACTGTGTGGTCCCAGTCTTCCCATCAGTTTAAGCCCACAGCACACTCAGCTCTGGGAAGAAGCCTGCCGCGGGCCGAAAAACCACATCCGCAGGGACTCGAACCTTCGTCCTCCCAGCCGTTAGTCCGCGGCACTAGTCACTTCGCCATCGCAGCCGGCCTCTTTCATTCTTTCTTTCTGTTGGCTTTCCTATGTTCTGTATCAGTCATCTCAGAGACGTACCCGCCTACTATTCATCCTGTTTTCCATTCAAACATCATCATCAACAACAACACTGTTAATTGTATTGTGGCCCACTTAGTACAAAGAAAAGAGTTAACGTTCTATTCTGTATTTTCATAACTGTAAACACTCAGATACACTATGTATAAAAAAAAGGATACACAATATAAACAAAAAGCTACATTATGATTCATTTATGTCGTTAAAGCCAAATGCTGGAACCCTGTTTTTGTCATAGAAGTCTCTTGTTCTCTCTTTCTCTGTCTCTCTGTGTGTCTCTCTCTCCCCTCCTACACAAACTCTGTGTGTGTGTGTGTGTGTGTGTGTGTGTGTGTGTGTGTGTGTGTGTGTGTGTGTGTGTGTGTGTGTGTGTGTGTGTGTGTGTGTGTGTGTGAGTGTGTGTGTGTGTGTGTGTGTGTGTGTGTGTGTGTGTGTGTGTGTGTGTGTGTGTGTGTGTGTGTGTGCCGGGTCTCTCTATGTCTCCCTGTCTCTGTCTCTCAGTGTCTCTCTCCGGCTCAATCATCTCAGCCGATTTCCGTACTATTCCGATAACTGTATGTTCAGAAACGTTTCAAAACCGTCTTCCCACGCTGAATGATTGATGATCGATGTATTGTACCCATTCTCATGCAAACTGACAGCCGTGGCGAAGATTTGACACTTCCTTTCAAGTGCCTTTCTCTGTTACCGAAAGATATATTGAAGTGTACGTACGTGTCTTTAGACTGATGTGTCCCCCCCCCACTCCCCTCTCCCCCGCCCCCCTATTCATTTTCAAATACCGCACTGAATCGCGGTCATGTATGCGTTTATTTACCAATGCAAAGAAAAGTATTTTTTAATCAAAGCACGACTCCGCGTTACTATGTGAAACGTTGATTGTCAGCGTCAGTTCTGTTGCTTGTATATGAGTATGTGAAGTGTGTGCGTGCGTGAGTGCCTTGTGTGTGTGTAGTGTGTAGTGTGTGTGTGTGTGTGTGTGTGTGTGTGTGTGTGTGTGTGTGTTTCACTCAGTGAGTGAGAAGGGCGGTTAAGAGAGAGAGAGAGACTTTGTTGTTTCTTTTTCTCGTAACGTGATAGAAGGTGTGTAATTTGAGTATGTGTGTCAGAGAGAGAGAGAGAGAGAGAGTGTATGTGTGTTTGTGTGTGTGTGTCAGTGTGTGTGTGTGCGTGTGCGTGTGTGTGTGTGTGTACATGTGTGTGTGTGTGTGCGCGCGCGCGCGTGTGTGTGAACTTGAAGCCGGGGCGGTGTATGCGCGCGCGTGTGTGTGTGAGAGAGAGAGAGAGAGAGAGAGAGAGAGAGAGAGAGAGAGAGAGAGAAACTGACAACGAACCTGCTTTTGTTTCCTCCATCACTCAGATGTTTGTCATTCTCTATCTGCATTTTTTCTGTGATCGCACCAAAGCCTATCACTAGTATCTCTGCCTGCTCGCCTGTCTACAATACCTCTATTTCTGTCTGTCTCTGTGTCAGTTCTCTGCCTGCTCGGCTCTCTTCAGTGCCGTCTGTCTCTTTTTCTGTCTGTGTCCGTCTCTCGATCTGTCTGTATGTCTGCCTTGGCCCTCTCTCTTTCTGTGTGTGTGTGTGTGCGTGCGTGCGTGCGTGTGTGTGTGTGTGTGTGTGTGTGTCAGTGTGATTTCGAAGTAGTAATCATAAGCTGGAAATAGAAACAGGGAGACACAAAGGCATACCACGAGTTACGGCTTTGTAAGGTTTGTAACATGTCTGTGATTGGTGATGAGTTTCATTTTATAATGGAATGTACCCAATTATGATCAGTTACGAAATAGATATGTTCCTAAAAAATATTTGTCTCCAAAATCGGTTTTTAATTTTTGTAATATGCTCAAATGAGGCAAAAAAGTCATTTTAGCCGTAAGTAAGATGATTAGATTTGCAAATGTTGCTAGTTATACTTTTGGAGTTAAAAGACATTTGTGTTTTCTCAACTTTTATCTTTTTGTTCTGGGCACGAAAAGATTATTTTGCAGTAATCCTCCATACTCCAATAGGAGTGAAAGGATAATTAAAACTTGAAACTTGTGTGTGTGTGCGTGTGTGTTGGGGGTTGGGGAGTTGGAGTGTAGTTGGAGGTGGTGGGAGTTAAATTTCTTAAAAGCAAGTCTACCTGAAAACAGAAATATTGATACGTGAATGCGATGTAAGGGAGGCGACCGAGTCAAACTACATCATTCATAATGTGAAAGAATAGTTTCCCTTCTCTTAGTTCCGGTTTGGATGTTTTCAAAACCTGCTCGGTCCTCACCAACATGCAGAAGCGTGAATGACAAACAGGTTTATACGTTAGTTTTGAAACGAAATTAGTATCTGTTGATTACCCTGTGCTGTATATGGACTTACCAAGTAAAGTACAGACAGAGTAATTCACAACCCAGATGCAGAAATAGTTCTTTCTCGAATGTGCCTTGTCTGCTTTCAAGGCCAGCTGACGAGTTGTGTTCTAATTTCCGCTTTCGATTTCTTATCAAAACGCACTGTTGATAGTTGGGACGTACTGGCGAAACATCACAATCTGTTACATTCTCATGGAGCACAAAACAAGCTGAAAGAAGAACGACACCAACGTGCAATTATGATTGACAGCAAAATTATCATTTTTAGTATACTAGCATGTGCTTTAGCCTGCAGTTACGTTTATTTTGCACCGTTGCTGGAAAGCATGAAACGGCAGAGCACCAAAGAAAACGCAGAAAGCGCAGCAAATGATAGTCTGGAATACGTTTCACCAGATGCGCAGAAGAGTGAATCGACACACTCACAGGTAGACGGCACAGATAGGGTCAAAGACGCAGGTAGTTTGGACAGAGACAACAGAAAGGCAGATCCAGATCAAGAAGCAAGTATACCAGGTGGTTCACCAGACACTCAGAAAAGAGATCACTCACTACCACAGGTAGACGGCTCAGACAAAGCCCAGACTGAAGATGAAGATTTGAACAAAGAAAGTGATAGCAAAATTGCAGATCAGGAAATGAACAGACCAAGTCACACAGGGGCCACTTCTGTTGAGGATGAGAAAGGGCAGGGTGATGATAGCAACGTGTTGGGAAGAGACGAACAGCGTGATGAAGAACTGCCGGTGTATCCGTCGTATGATGAACTCTCTGTGTACATGCTGGGTATGCTGGACAGTGAGGAAGAGGAGGAGGAAAGGGCTGCTGGTATGTTGAACATGTACTGACACATTTGATCATAATGGAAAGGTACATATGTTGTATGTAAAACACCTGTGTACTCTCTCTCTTTACACACACACACACACACACACACACACACACATTTCTTTCTTTCTTCATTATGTTCTTTTGTTGTGTCTATTAATCCTTAAGGATTTCATGATAATGAATTAAGTCGAGTCAATTCAAGTCGAGTCGAGTCACACACACATTCATTATATTGTTTTATTAACATGTATTGGTACATATATCTGGACTTAATGTGTGCATGGTCAGCCTGTCTAGCTGTCTCATTCTCTTCTGTTATTTCTGATTTAAAGTGGTCTGTCTGTTTAATAAGTAAGAGTACATATTTGCTCTCTATGCAGTGTAATGTCTATCTCTGTCAGTGTCATACCCAATTTGTCAGTCTCAAGTTTCTTACATGCATCTCTTTTGCTGGTCAGTCTCATTTGATGATCTATATCTGGCAAAATATAGTTGCTGTTTTTCTCATTTATTTTTCTACTAATGGAAGTGTACTAATGCACTTTTCATCAAATTTTTTTTTCCCATCATAATTATTATTTATTTATTTATGTATGTACGCTTATATATATATATATATGTGTGTGTGTGTGTATATATATATATATATATATATATATATATATATATATATATATATACATATGTATATATATATATATATATATTTTTTTTTTTTTTTTTTTCTCAAGGCCTGACTAAGCGCGTTGGGTTACGCTGCTGGTCAGGCATCTGCTTGGCAGATGTGGTGTAGCGTATATGGATTTGTCCGAACGCAGTGACGCCTCCTTGAGCTACTGATACTGATACTGATACTCATCAACTGTGTTTTGTTTCAGGTATGAAAAGGCATGGATTTAACGAGTTTGTCAGTGAAAAAATAGGTTTTCACCGGAATATACCAGATGAAAGAAACAAGATGTAAGTGATAGTCATTGCAAGTTGTGCTGTTCTCAGTTTACAATTCAAGCCTTATTGGTGTTTGTGTAATAATATTTTTTTTTGCAGATTATAACTAAATAGGTTAAATTTGATACAGTTTTAATACCTGTTGCTCTTCATGTATCCACTGTCACAGTCTTACTCTTCCTTTTTATTTCAGTTCTGGAGTTGTCATTGTTCTAATTCAGTTGTATTCACTGATAGCACGATCATAATCATCATTATTGTCATTGTTCTAATTATATTAATTAACTTCCTTTGTCTCTTACATATTTCTTTTTGACAGATCAAATTTTGTCTGTTGATAGAGTAAAGAATTCTGTTACTGAGGAAAATTGACTTGTTGATGTGTTAAGTTTGCTTGTTTGCTTGAGTGGATTTTTTTGTTGTTGGTTAGTTTAGATTTTGATGTCACTCTTTTTGTTGATATGGTGTGTGTGTGTTTGTGTTTGTGTGTGTGTGTGTGTGTGTGTGTTCGTTCTTTAGTTTAGCATCTTTTCACTATCAGTGTGTGTGTGTGTGTGTGTGTGTTCGTTCTTTAGTTTAGCATCTTTTCACTATCAGTGTGTGTGTGTGTGTGTGTGTGTGTGTGTGTGTGTGTGTGTGTTTGGAAAAGATGCATGTGTTTATTATTGTTCCTGATGTATCCAAAGGGAAGGGGATGTGCGGGGGTTGGGGCACATGAGGCAAGCTTTTTACTTTTTACCTTTTCCCTGCCTTTCAATTCTCTCCTCCAGATGTAAGGAGCAGCAGTACCCTCATGACCTGCCCACGGCCAGCGTGGTGATCTGTTTCTACAACGAAGCGTGGTCCACACTGCTGCGAAGCGTCCACAGCATTCTGGACAAGACTCCGCCACGCCTCCTCAAGGAAATTATCCTGGTGGACGATAACAGTGCCATGGGTCAGTGTGCCCTTTCACTGTGTGTGTGTGTGGGGGGGGAGGTGCAGGGGGGGAAGAAGGGTGTGCGGTGGGGTGGATGGATTTGGGGGGATTGTGGGTGTGTTGTGTTGGTGGGAATGGGGGGGTGGGGGTGGGGGGTGGGGGGTTGTGTGTGTGGGGGACAGTCTGGGGGGAGGAGGGGGGAGGTGTCTAGGTGTTTGTGGGTGTGAGGGTTAGGGTGGATTGTGTGTGTGTGATAGAGAGGGGGGAGGGGGCAGGGGTTGTGTGTGTGTGTGTGTGTGAGAGAGATGAGAGGTTGTGTGTGTGTGTGTGTGTGTATGTGTAGTGTGTGTTGATGGGGGGGTTGTGTGTAGGTGTGTGTCTGGATGTTTGTGAGTGTGCTTGTGTGTCTGTGTATCATATTGTATTGTATTGATTTTGTATTGTATTGTATTGCGTTGTATTGTCACAACATATTTTTCTGTGTGAAATTTGGGTCATTCTGGGTGAGAGCTCATCACCACAGTAAAGTGCCATCCATTTTTTTTTTCTTTTCTTTTCTTTCCTGTCTACAAGCATGTTTGTGTTCACCATCGATAGGGTTTTTATTAAAGAATTTTGCAAGGGACAGACAACCCCTTTGTTGCCGTGGATTCTTTTACATGCACTATGTGCATGCTGCACACACAGGATCTAACTCTGTTGGAATAGAATATGTCTTTATTACCAAGTGTGCCGGGGTCACAAGGAATATTGGGGGGGATAGTACATAACAAAATATGAACATAAATCGAAAATCATACACAAACACAGATACAGTAGAAATAAGATACATACAAGTGCATATCAATATAAAAACTTGTGCATACTCACGCATACACACACTGCACACACACACACACACACACACACACACACACACACACATGCACGCACGCACACACACACAGACACACACACACACACACGTTTGAACAGAAGCTGCATATTACATGTGGATGGGGCTGATGACTAGATATTCGGGTAGATGGTTGTTGGTTGCATAATTCTATTTATTATCATCTCATCAAAAACACTAGCACCTGGACAACCACATAAGGTCAAGTGGAGAAGTGGAATAAAAATCCTGGTCTGGTGGGGGACTCAAACCTGCGGACACTTGCTTCATAATCAGTCACATTTACCACTTGGCCACTGTCTTGTCTCCACCCTTTATGAACTAACACAGTACCCTACTTCACTGTAATAATGCTGTGTGGACTAATAAATAAAAGAAGACAGCACATGTCATAAAGTTATAAAATCACTTTCTAAAATCAAAGACGCAGTTCAGAAATAACTGTCATAAATCATTTTCTAAAATCAAAGATTATGTACGGAAATAACTGTCATGGATTAAGACGACAACAACAAAAAAGACAACAACATGATGATGATGTAAGTCTATAGTTCATATTGTATGAATGACCTCATGGGCTGTGGGTTATGTTGTGATTGACAGGGCACTTGGGTGTTCAGCTGCATTTCAGAATGTACGAATTACATCATGGGGCTGTGGGTTATGTTGTGATTGACAGAGCACCTGGGTGTTCAGCTGAGCAACTATGTGGCCAAGCACCTGCCGAAGGTGCGACTGATCCAGAGCAACACGCGACTGGGGCTGATCAGGGCCAGGACTGCAGGCGCTCGTCTGGCCACCGGGGACGTGAGTCGTCAGATGATAAGACAAGAGACTCTGTAGGCAACAGGGAGGGTAGTTATAAGAATGAATATTTGGGTGGGGCTTATATGTATGTATATGTTTAGTCACACATGGATGCACGCTTGCACATACACACACACATACACTCAACATACTCACACACACACATGCGCACACATGTGCACACGCACATATACACATCACACACACACACAAACACAAACACACACACACACACACACACACACACAAACACACACACACACACACACACACACACACACACACACACAAGCACCAGTCTATTTCTTTTTTAGACAGACAAAATCATTTGTGATAGGAAAATCAGCTGTCTGAATAATGAATCTGAAGAATGGTGAAGTTACATTTTCATGCAGCTGACACCTCTTCATGACATTTGTTACCTTTACATTAAAACCCATCAGACTCCATTCCAGCTGAGGTCTACAAAGAAGGTTGTATGGTGCTGACTGAGAAGTTTCATCAGCTATTCCAGCTCATCTGGCAGCATGAGGCAGTTCCACAGGACTTCAAAGACGCTTCCATCATACACCTGTACAAGCGCAAAGGAAATCTTCAGGCCTGTGACAACCATCGTGGAATATCCCTGCTGTCCGTCGCAGGCAAGACTCTGGCCAGAGTGCTACTCAACCGTCTCATAGTGCACCTTGAGCAAGGTCTCCTACCAGAGAGCCAGTGTGGCTTCCGGAAAGAATGCGAGACTATCGACATGGTGTTTGCTGCCAGGCAGCTCCAGGAGAAGTGTCAGGAACAGAACACCGACCTTTTCTCCACCTATGTCGATCTGACCAAGGCCTTCGATACTGTTAGCAGAGATGGCCTTTGGAGAATCATGGCAAAGTACGGATGTCCCAGAAAGTTCATCACCATCATACGGCAACTACACGATGGGATGCTGGCCCGAGTCCAAGACAACGGAGAGACTTCAGAACCATTCCCTGTCTCCAACGGAGTCAAGCAAGGGTGTGTTCTTGCCCCCACCATGTTCAGTCTCATGTTTTCAGCCATGCTGACAGATGCCTTCAGAGACGCAGACGTAGGCATTGGCATCAGGCACCGCACAGATGGCTCACTCTTTAACCTCAGGAGGCTTCAAGCAAAAACCAAGGTGAGGACAGACACCGTCAACGACTTCCTGTTTGCTGATGACTGCACTCTCAACGCTGCCTCCGAAGCTGACATGCAACACAGCGTCGACAAGTTCTCTGCTGCCTGTGACAACTTTGGCCTCACAATCAGCACAAAGAAGACTTAGGTGATGCACCAGCCAGCTCCAGGAAAGCCTTATGTTGAACCAAACATCTTCATCAACGGGCAACAACTGAATGCGGTGGACAAGTTCACATACCTGGGCAGTACACTCTCTCGCACAGTTGTTATCAACAACGAGGTGAATGCCAGACTCGCCAAAGCCAGCGCTGCCTTTGGCAGATTCCATTAGAACATTTGGAGCAGGAGAGGCATCACCCTGGAGACGAAGCTCAAAGTATGCAAGGCCATAGTTCTCACCACACTGCTCTATGGATGTGAATCATGGACGGTCTACAAACGCCATGCCAAAAAGCTGAACCACTTCCACACCACCAGCCTCAGAAAACTTCTCAGCATAAAGTGGCAAGAGAAGATCCCTGACACAGAGGTGCTCACTCGTGCAAACTTGCCCAGCATCTACACCGTCTTGATGCAGGCCCAGCTGTGCTGGGCAGGCCATATAGTTTGCATGCCAGACCACCGGCTCCCCAAGAAACTGATGTACGGCGAACTCCAACATGGCAAGCGCTCCCATTGAGGCCAAAAGAAGCGCTTCAAAGACACTCTGAAAGCTTCTCTGAAGGCCTTCAACATCAGCCACGACACATGGGAGCTGAATGCAATGGACAGACCAAAGTGGCGTTCAGCTGTCCACAAAGGCGCCAAATCCTGTGAGGCCAATAGAATCGCTGCAGCAGAGCACCGCAGACAGGCCAGGAAAAGCAGTGCCAGCAAGTCCCCGACAGCTGCCACCATCCCCTGTCCACATTGCGTCAGAACCTTCCGGGCGTGGATTGGCCTGACCAGTCATCGGCGCACCCACAGAGCCCAACTCACCCACCCCCAGGATGACTAGATGGTCCTCGTCGATCCCAATAGACGAACCACACCTTTACATTAAAACCCGAAAAATCTCCTGACAGCTCTTACAGATACTCAGAGGTGAAAGTGGAAAAATCAACCATTAATTCATTCTCCATCCACTGTGTGTGCAAAGGATATGTGTGTGTATGTGTGCTGGTGTGCATACGTGTGAGGAGGAGGAAATTTGTTAAATGTCCCGTCACACATATCGGTGATTGAAGACAATGTGTGTGAGAGAGTGCATATGTGTATGTGTTCATGCATATTTGTGTACACGTGTGCATGTCTTATACACTTGTGTTCTAAAATCTTTCATTCATCAATTCCATTTCAGGTCCTGGTGTTTTTAGACAGCCACATAGAGGTCAACGTGTTCTGGCTGGAGCCTCTGCTGGCTCGCATTCAGAGCGACCGTCGCACAGTGGTCGTGCCCTTTGTGGACACCATCGACGCGGACACCTTCGTCTACAGCCCTTCCCCGCTGGTTCGGGGCGGCTTCACCTGGACCATGCTGCACAACTGGGACCCTCTGCCTTCGGGCCACGAACTGCACGAGAAACAGATGTCCGCTGAGCCCATAGTGTGAGTGGTGGGGGTGGGACGGTCTCTGGGTTTTGCTTGAACGTTTGAGCGTTTTTGATTTGATTTGATTTGATTTGATTGGGATTAAAGCGTTGGACTTTCAATCTGAGGGTCCCGGGTTCGAATCACGGTGACGGCGCCTGGTGGGTAAAGGGTGGAGATTTATACGATCTCCCAGGTCAACATATGTGCAGACCTGCTAGTGCCTGAACCCCCTTCGTGTGTATATGCAAGCAGAAGATCAAATACGCACGTTAAAGATCCTGTAATCCATGTCAGCGTTCGGTGGGTTATGGAAACAAGAACATACCCAGCATGCACACCCCCGAAAACGGAGTATGGCTGCCTACATGGCGGGGTAAAAACGGTCATACACGTAAAAGCCCACTCGTGTACATTGAGTGAACGCAGAAGAAGAAGAAGATTTGATAGGGATATTTTATATAGTTTCAGTTTTATTTTTAAGGAGGCGTCAGAGTTTGCGGATTGATCCATATGTGGTACACAACTTCTGTTTTGAAAAGTTATGATAAAAAAAATTTTTTAAAAATGTGGGAGCAGAGACACCTTCCTATACATAGACTCAACTTTCTGCTCAGGCCTTTAGAGCCTTTCAAATGCTGTACCAAAGGAAAAAATGCAGTGAGAATGTACATATATATACTGTATGCAATGTTTTGTTGATATATATATATATGTGTGTGTGTGTTGGTGTGAATTTTTCTGGCTCATGGTACATGAACTCTCCCCCGAGAAAAAAATGTTACCAGAAAAAGAGAGAGAGAGAGAGAGTGTGTGTGTGTGTGTGAGAGAGAGAGAGAGAGAGAAAGAGAGAGCCAAAGAACAGAAAACAAGAGAAGCAAAGTGCAACAAGAAAAAACGACCAAAGTAGCATACACAGTTGGACTTTGCTGGATGTATTCATTCTGTGAAGTTGGCATAAGGTGAAAGGTTAAAGGTCCCATAGCCTTCAATGGCCAGCAGGAGCAGTGAAATCATGTCCCCTGTGTCTGGGGCTTGGTACAGGAAGGCAGGGCCCAATCCTCTCCTTTCTGCTGTTTTAACGTTCCCCAACTGAAGTCAGATACCCCTTCACGCCTGGTTCTGCTGTTTTAACGTTCCCCAACTGAAGTCAGGTACCCCTTCACGCCTGGTTCTGCTGTTTTAACGTTCCCCAGCTGAAGTCAGGTACCCCTTCACGCCTGGTTCTGCTGTTTTAACGTTCCCCAACTGAAGTCAGGTACCCCTTCACGCCAGGTTCTGCTGTTTTAACGTTCCCTAACTGAAGTCAGGTACCCCTTCACGCCAGGTTCTGCTGTTTTAATGTTCCCCAACTGAAGTCAGGTACCCCTTCACGCTTGGTTCTGCTGTTTTAACGTTCCCCAACTGAAGATAGGTACCCCTTCACGCCTGGTTCTGCTGTTTTAACGTTCCCCAACTGAAGTCAGGTACCCCTTCACGCCTGGTTCTGCTGTTTTAACGTTCCCCAACTGAAGTCAGGTACCCCTTCACGCCTGGCTCTGCTGTTTTAACGTTCCCCAACTGAAGTCAGGTACCCCTTCACGCCTGGTTTTGCTGTTTTAACGTTCCCCAACTGAAGTCAGGTACCCCTTCACGCCTGGTTTTGCTGTTTTAACATTCCCCAACTGAAGTCAGGTACCCCTTCACGCCTGGTTTTGCTGTTTTAACATTCCCCAACTGAAGTCAGGTATCCCTTCACGCCTGGTTCTGCTGTTTTAACGTTCCCCAACTGAAGTCACGTACCCTGGTTGGAGTGAGGAAGATCGGAGTAAAGTGCCTTTCCCGAGGACACAGCACCAGGGGGTCGAACCCCATTGCAGACTGGAATGCTGCTGCCCGAAACAGCAATGGCAGCCGACACCCTTGACACCTTCAAGTCAAGAGAGTCCCAAGAAAACTGAAAACGGCAAAAGTAGTAGTTAGATAGAGTAGGTAGGATTAGACATCCCCCTCCCAAATAACCCCCCCCCCCTCCTTCCTCCCACCCCCACTCTTTAGAACATTCTGATTTTTTAATTTATTTTTGGGCCCAGCCCTCCCTTCTGGAGGACTGGGATCAGCTAGCCCCTGAGTGGGTGAAGAGCGAAAAGTAGTAGTCTGCTGATAAAACCCACATAGAGCAGGTGTAATGTTAACTTTTTTTTTTTTCCTCATCTGTCCAGTTCGTTATCTTTTCTATACGACAGCATCTCTATCTCCACGCAACCCTCAAGTCACGGCAGAGTAATTGACATGACGATTGTGGCCGTCAGCTGGATGATGATGATGATGAACCCTGACCACTGGATCACTGAAAAAGGCCAGCCACGGTGCC
The DNA here is from genome assembly GCF_041734735.1 of Babylonia areolata. Classification (NCBI taxonomy): domain Eukaryota; kingdom Metazoa; phylum Mollusca; class Gastropoda; order Neogastropoda; family Buccinidae; genus Babylonia; species Babylonia areolata. The sequence continues at coordinate 45,331,466 of NC_134894.1, read as the reverse complement.
TCCTTGCTAGAAGATGGCTGATTTATGATAAATCATCTTCCTGTGGTTTTTTTAATCAGATAAGATGACTGAAACCCATGTTTTCTGGCGCTAGCTAGCAGGACAAAGGGGAGGTTACCTACTTCCAGGAGGTTATTGGCTGTAGTTGCTCTCTTTTTCTCCGCATAGGTGGATAGTAGTGTGCACAGGACAGGAATGTCAGACCCCTGCCGGAGTCTGCACTAGTTGGGTCACGGTAAGTATGTTATTTAAACGTAATTTTAGATAGAAAATTTCTTTTTCTTCCTATCGTGGCAGAACTTTGGTATTCCATTGTCTTTTTGAGTTCTTTGTTCTGTTTTTTTTTTTTTTGTTCAGTCTTTCTTTTCTTCTCTGTCCTTGTCTGTACCTGTCTGTCTTTGACTTTCTTTTCATTCTTTCTTCCTTTAATGTTTATTTATTTTCAAATGGTCTTCTCGTCACCCCATTTGATTCCTTCTTTTCATACCTTCCTTTTCTTTTCCATACATTCTGTCTTCCTTTAATGTTTATTTATTTCAAATTGGTCTTCCCGACACCCAATTTGCTCCCTTTTTTTTTTAATACCTTTTTTTTTTCTCTCTCACTCACTCACTCATTCCCTCGACCGCTGGGGTCGTTGGGGGGACATGAGGAAGATGTCATAGCTCGCCACGCCGTTCTGTTGGCAGCTGTCGTGAGGAGATCTGGCATCGTCATTTTGGTCCATTCCTTGACGTTGTCGGACCAGCTCTTTCTCTGCCGCCCCCTGTCTGCGCCCTCCCTCTACAGTCCCTTGCAGGATGGTTTTGGAGAGGGTGTTATGTCGTATGACGTGACCAAACCATGCCATCTTCCGTCGTTTGACAGTTGCCAGCAGTGGTTCTTGGGGCCCAACAAGGTTGCTGACCAGGTTCCGCACATAGTCATTTTTTTTCTCATACTGAGTTATAGTTTCAGCTTTTCATGTCATCCTTAGCTAAATCAGTGTTTGTTGCATGAGTTTTTGCTGCGTGAGTCAGTGTTTTGATGAATTAAATCGTGACCTGTGTCCAGTTCTCCAACGATGCCTGGAGGTCTGTTTGCCATGGACAGAGCTTACTTCTTTGAGCTTGGAGAGTACGACGAGGGCATGAACATCTGGGGTGGGGAGAACCTGGAAATATCTTTCCGTGTAAGTGCCTTCTTTTACATATATCTAAATCAGTCTACCTATATATATATATATATATATATATATATATATATATATGAACCATGTTGGGTTATAATGTTGGGTTGGGTTGTGCTGTTCTTTGCTGTGCTGTACTGTTTTGCATTTGTGTTCATGATTGATGCACACACATGAATATATATACTTTTACATCAAAATGTAAAAGACAGGCCAAGGAATGTGAGTTAACCCTTTCACTGCCAGTCAATTTAGAGTACAAAATTCCCGTATGGTATAAACACAGAAAAGACAGTAGCTAAGAATAGCTGGGGATTCCCCCTACGATGTATAGAAAATATGGCCTATCCTACCACCGAACATTAAGAGCAGTAGGTTCATGGATAACAGACCAATGAATGGTCACCTTTCAGTGACATGGGTCCTCTACCATGCCTGTGCATAAATGCGAGCTTGGCGGTGAAAGGTTTAAAGTAAATAGGCAAATTTTTTTTCTATAAAAGAAAGCTGTTGCTGATAGTTTAGGTGATGATGAATGTGATGATATTGGTGATGATTATGTCAGTGTCATCAATGATTCAGATGAGCAGATTGAATTAGTTTACAGACTATGATGATTATATCAATGATTCAGGTGCGCAGATTAAATCAGTTTATGGACTAATATTTGTGGGTGCTTTGTTTCCAAAGGGTTGCAGATCTTGTGAATTTTATATTGTTCAGAAACAAACAAAAACAAAGAAAACAAAAACAAGAAATGTAAAAGGAAAAGAAAAACGTTACTGATTATTGATAACCTTGGTTATTAGTAAAAGATCATGATCATAATAAAAAGAAATTGGAAAGTTAGCTTTTCTTCTTCTGATCTTTTTATTTTATTTTAGCAATTAAAGAAAGAAGTCTTTTATGTACACAACACACACATTTTATATATATATTTCTTTCTATATAGTTGTGTCTTATTTTAGCAATTAAAAAAAGAAGTCTTTTATGTACACAACACACACATTTTATATATATATTTCTTTCTATATAGTTGTGTCTTATGTTTGCTTATGTTCTTGATGTAAGTGATATATGATTAACGGCAAGAAAGAGTTGAACACAATCAAGAACTAATGTAAAAAAGAAAACCAAAATCGTATGGACAGATCTGGCAATGCGGGGGCCGACTGGAGATCATTCCTTGCTCCCGCGTGGCTCACGTGTTCCGCAGTTTTCGGCCCTACAGCTCCCCCACAGGGGAGGATACCACCACTCGCAATGCTGCCAGGGTGGCCGAGGTGTGGCTGGATGAGTACAAGGTGAGTGTGGTTGGATAGATTTTTGTGTGTGTTTTTTGTTTTTTGTTTTTTGTTTTTTTTTGTCAATCGAGATCTAAACGGGTCAGTTTGTTGCTGTTGTTTCAGTTTCATATTTTGCAACTTTTGGTTGTTTTGGGGATGGCTTTTAAAGCTGTGAAAAAAAAAAAAAAGATAAATGACTAAATGAATATGAAGAAAATGATTTGCAGGTGAATAACATAATTGATAAATGAATAAAAAAAAAAAAAACCCAGCTGATATACATATTTTGGTTTTTGGCAATTTTTGATGGTTTTCTTTTTCATGTGAAGTTTACGTTTTCGTTGTTGTTTTAATTTCTTTCTGTTTGCAGAAACATTTCTATGACCTGAGGCCAGGTGCGAAGACGATGGATATCGGGGACGTGTCTGAGAGGAAGGAGCTTCGTCGTAAGCTGGGCTGCAAGTCTTTCCGCTGGTACCTGGAAAACATCTACCCCCAAATGGTACATAATCAGAGTGTTGATGATGATATGATGATGATGATGGTGATGATGATGATGATGATGGTGTTGGTGATGGTGATGATGTTGATTAAAGTCTAATGCTGTGATGAGTTGGCTAAGATTTCCATAGAAAACGAAAAGACAGTTGCAAATAAAATAAAGATCTGGAAAACTAACAGAATGAGTATAATGTAATAAATGAAACAGAAATCATATGCTGTACACACACACACACACACACACACACACACACACACACACACACACTTCAGTCAAGATAACCCAGTCACCACACAAATATCAGCTTGGCTTTTAAAGAAGTAGATTTAAAAATTCTGAAAATTTTTATTTTGAAAAATTCTTCAAACAGTATTTAAAGTGTGTAACCCCAAAATTAATGCACATGTGTGTGTATTACACTTGCAGAAAATGTTGTAAAATATACCATAGTAACTTCCAAGTTATAAAAATAAGTATTGTTTAATGTTTCTTTACCTACACAGAGATAATATTTTGTTTCAAATCTGTCAGATTGTTTCAGACATCAATCACAACACTGATTTTTTTTACAAAATGCCACACACTTTGTACAAAACATGCAAGAAAAACTGACTGAAAACAGGAGAAAATCATAGAATTTCATCTCAGAGGGAAAGCAACGGCTATAAGATTTTTTTAAGTTCATATTTCATCACATTATCTACCGTGACTTACATTATGGAAAAAGTGTAAACATCAGATGAATCGAACGTGAAACACAAAATAGCCATTTATGAAAAAAGAAATTTTTTCAACCAGAATGAAATACGGTTCACCTGAGTAAAGGTACCGTTTATTTATTGATGAAAGCATGATTTGCCCGAGTAACAAAAATATTTGTGGCTATCAGTATGGGTGATTTTTACAGTGAGAATAACACAGCTTGATGAGTTAGTATTTATTAAAGATTAGAGACTAGCAGTTGTGTCTGACCTTGCCAAGAAGCACGCACTGAACAGACTTTCAATAGCTTGGAGAACAAAGAAGTAGGCTACTTGCAAGAATGGTTCAGAGCAATGGAAGCCAGGTTGTGTGTGAGGACTGGCCCATGAAATTATTTGGCTGAGAGTTCGACCTTGACTTGAAACTAAGGGTTTTTTTGCGATTGGCTGAATGTGCAAGTTTAATCGCATGTATCTGCAGTGTGTCATCAGCAGATGAGTTAACACTGATTACTCTTATTTAACCCATTCATCCCTGCAGAGTTCACAGCCTTGGACAGCTTCCTTGCCATACTGGTGCAGAAAAAAACACACACAAAATATACTGTTTTTTCTCCAAATTATATTTGGATACATTCAGAAATATTGAAGAAGTTACTTCCCTTTCTGGATGGCTTATGCATAGGCATGAATGTGAAAACCATTTAAGTGAGATGAATTTTGATACCAGAGCAGTGCTCAGGTGCAGGGCTTAATGAGTCAATGAGTCCCCATACCTCAAAACGTGTGTGATCACTTGGTCATTTAGTGTTTTCAAATTTGGAAACATGAGACTAGCGGATGTTCACAAGAAGTTGGTGCACAAAAAAGTAACAAAGGAAGTGTTTATCTAAGCCTGACGATTCTTTTTTTTTTCTGTGACTTTTGTTGTTGAATTTTCAATTGTTCATTCAAGGGCAGAACAGCTAAGCCATTTAACTGGGGTATAGGTGATTAACATGTGTGTATGTGTTGGTGACAGCGTGTGCCGGGGGAGGAACCAAAAGTGAAGGAGCCCTTCCGACGTCTTACCGAACATCGTCCTCCTGATGTCACCTTATTTGTCCTGGTCAGTGTGTGTGTGGGGGGGGTGTTGGGGTTTGGGGGTAGGGAGACACGGGAAGAAGGGAAGGGGGAGGAGGGGATATGAAGAAGGGACAGGTGTGTGTGTGTTTGTGTTGCTTGGCAGATGTTGTGTAGCGTATATGGTTTTGTCCGAACGCAGTGACGCCTCCTTGAGCTACTGAAACTGAACTGTGTGTTTGTGTGTGTGTGTGTGTGTGTGTGTGTGTGTGTGTGTGTGAATCGGGAGATACGGAAGTGTATGTGTTCTTTGCTTTAACAGCCTTTCATTATAAGTGATATTAGATGAGGGGAGTGGAAAAAAAAAACTGCAAAGGAGGAAACAAAAAATAAGTGTTTGTGCATACAAGTGGGATGTGTGTGTGTTGTTTGTGTATGTTTTGTTGTTGTTGTTGTGTGTGTGAGTGTGATGGTACACCTGTGCTCCAGTTTAACATCATTTCACTTTCAAGCTATATTAGAACCACCACCCCAACACCCACACACACACACACACACAAAAAGGTATGTGTATATACTTGTGCATACTTGTGTATGTGTGCATGTATGTATTTTTTTCATGAACAAGATGAATGTATGTATAGTGCATCTGTGTGTGTGTGTGTGTGTGTGTGTGTGTGCATATTCATATGCTTGGATGTATTCTGTTGTTGATGCATGGAAGCACTCTTTATGCCGGTCAGTGTGTACTGTATTTGCTGGTGTTGTTTACAGATAGAACACACCCCTTCCAAGATGTGTGTTGTTCCCCGTGACAAGGAACCCGGCAAAGGCAGCTTGCTCAAGCTGTCAAAGTGTTCTGCAGGAGATAAAAGTATGGTAAGTGCACAGTAGTTTTTTTTTTGTGTGTGGTGGTGGTGGTTGTTTTTGGGGTTGTTTTTTTGTTGGTAGTGGTGTTTTTTGTTGTTGTTTTGGGGGGATTTTTTGGGGGGTCAAGTGTACAAGAATTGTCTCAAAAAATGTATGCACATTAAAAACTGCATTGTGGTAAAATGTAGATAAGTAAATTTTTGTCAGCTTGCTTTTTTTTCAGTATTGAAAGAGTCTGTGTGTGTGTGTGTGTGTGTGTTTGCTTATGCATGTTCTTATGTGCATGTGTGTATGTATTCATGTGTGTGTGTGTGTGTGTGTGTGTGCGCGCACATTTTATGATGATAAGATCTTTCACACACACAGACACACATCCCTTCTTCCCAACTTTCATTCCCATCCATGCCTCCTTCCACATACCCAACACCCATGTGCACACACTCACACACACCACACACACAAAATGCATACGCTTTTCACACCTGTACTGACAACCATAATATGTGTATATATTATACTTGAAACTGACATTTTCAGATCCAATGGTAATAATTTTCAGCAAAGTTGAAGTTTAGACCTTTGCCTTAGATATCAAATATCCATTTTCCCCCACAGACATTTCAGTTGGTGATTCTGTTGATGGGTGCAATAGCCGAATGGTTAAAGCATCGGACTTTCAATCTGAGGGTACCGGGTTTGAATCACAGTGATGGCGCCTTGTGGGTAAAGGGTGGAGATTTTTACGATCTCCCAGGTCAACATATGTGCAGACCTGCTAGTGCCTGAACCCCCTTCGTGTGTATATGCAAGCAGAAGATCAGATACGCACGTTAAAGATCCTGTAATCCATGTCAGCGTTCGGTGGGTTATGGAAACAAGAACATTCCCAGCATGCACACCCCCGAAAGCGGAGTATGGCTGCCTATATGTCGGGGTAAAAACGGTCATACACATAAAAGCCCACTCGTGTGCATACGATAGAATGTGGGAGTTGCAGCCCACGAACGCAGAAGAAGAAGAAGAAGGTGATTCGGTTATCATTTAGACAGCAAACAAAATCTGGTTAATTTCAACCTTGGCAATGTTTATTATCCAGTCAGAATGTCTTGTCACCAGATGTGGGAGGTGGCCACGAACAACGATCGACACATCAAACTGGCAGGGACACGACTGTGCATTGAAATCGTTCAAGACGGCTCACGTCGGGGCTCACGATTCGTTCCTGTCCTGCAGAAGTGCTATGGCTCAGGGGGGTCACAGTCCTTTGTCTGGATTGACCAGGTGAAGTCAATACATTCGGGCCTGTTGTCCTTTTACCTTTCAGTAGAGCACAACACAATACAGTACTGTAGAATGCAGTGCAGTACTGTACAATTCGATACAATATAGAACAATACAGTAAAATACAAAATGCAATCCAGTTCAGGACAGTACATTACAGACTGTACAGTACCATGCAGTTAGTACGAGACAAGCCATGCAAGGCAAGTAGTTAATATGTATCCTCTGGAGGCATTGGGGCATTAAAACATTACACACATATCTTTTACATAGTTAATATGTATCCTCTGGAGGCATTGGGGCATTAAAACATTACACACATGGATCTTTTACATAGTTAATATGTATCCTCTGGAGGCATTGGAGCATTAAAACATTACACACATGATCTTTTACACACAGCACACAACAAAAAGAGTGATGTCAAACAGTAAACGTAAGTAAGTAAACAAGCAAATATACATGAACGCAGGACAGTACATTTCATTGAAACCCAGAGCAGCAGAGTACAGCACACTATTCTGCATTGCGCTGTACTGCCTTACACTGGTGGTATGTGTCCATCGAGATCGATGATGACCATCGTTGTCATCCAGCTGGGGGATGGGGGGAGGGTGGTGGTGAGGGGGTGGGGTTTTTTTGGGGGGAGGATGCCTTACACTACACCACATCACACCACCATACAATACCATACATCACCACACTCCACTACACAGCACAGCACCACACTACATCCCTAAACGCCTCACCATACACCACACACCACACCACACCACAGCACCTCAAACCACATTAATCCGCTCAAGCACAAGTGCTGACAGTCTATGGGACACATGTTTCAGGGGGCCAGAACGCAGGCGTTTCACCCAGGCAGCGGGAGGTGCATGACAGTGCCGGAGAAACCTGTGATGAAGGAACAGGTGATCATGGGCCTGTGTCGTCAGCACCTGACAGGTCAACACTTCCAGGCTGTCCCTGTCTGATGAGACCCTACCTCATCTTAGGACTTGTTCAGGGGAGGGGAGGGGAGGGAGGAAGGGAGTCTGTGAGGGGGTGGGGGGGTGGGGGATGCTGGGGGGTTGGCTTTGGTTTCCTTGTTTTCTCATTTTGCTGAGCTGATGGTGATGGTGCTATTACTACTGCTAGTATTCTCATAAAATCAAAAAAAAAACTTTGTGTATGTGTGTCTGTGACTCTGTTTTTGCCTGGATACTGCTTTTTTGTTTGTTTTCAGATTGGGAGCATACATGTACTCCAGTGGCCAACAGATGTGTGCGTTCGTATGTGTTTGATGGCATTGGTACTGTGTTTTTTAGGGTGGAAGAATATGTCTCAGAGACCACTAGATTTGTATAAAAAAAAACGTGGCTGTGTGTGTGTATGTGTGTTTGTTTATAAATGCAGAATGGATGTTATATACCAAAGAACTGTCAGAATATTGTATCTTTTTTTCAAAATGTGTTGGATTCTGGACATGTTTTAAGCTGCAAGATGACCTCCAGAAGTTCATGAGTTTAAAATGTCACGTGAGATTTTCATAAAAAAAAGATTACATTATCATTTTATTTATCAACAAAATTATGATATGAATTGTTTCTGTTGGGTTGAAGAAAAGGCCTATAATTATGAACTAGTCTCACCGAATCATGTTGTCTTGATTTACATAGCTCATGTGCTGTGTTGGTCCAGTACATTGTACACACCCTCATCAGTACGGCAGACGTTTAGGTTACACTTTGTGCGGTTGTCTCACATCATTCATAAACAGGATGTGTTTTTCCACGTCAACATGACAGGGAAGCCTGCCAAGGCTGTAAACACCATGGGGTTGAATGGGTTAACAGGATTCCCAATGCCATTCACTGTTTTCTTCAACATGTACAATGCTTGGGATAAAAATGCTGCTCACACTCATATTTAAAAAAAATTTTAAAATAAATAAAGAGAGAGAGAGAAAAAAGAAAATCACCTTTGACATAAAAAGCAAATTCGAAACATTTTTGTAGTGTTATTGCGTTAACATTGGTCCCTTTTTGTGATTGTGTGTGTGGTTTGTTTTTGTGTGTGTGGTTTGTTTATGTGTTTCTATTTTATGCAGTTTCAGTGGTATTAATCTCAGTGCTTTTTTTGAGACCCACAAAAAAAAAGAAAAAAAAAAAAGAAGAAGTCATCTTTGACATGGAAAGCAAAAGTCACATATTAGAAACATTTTTGTTGTGTTATTGCATTTATATTGGTCCCTTTTTGCGAGTGTGTTATGTGCGGTACGCTTTTGTTTTCGCTGAGTGGCATTACTCTCATGCTGCTTATTTTGAGACCCACAAAAAAAAAGAAAGAAAATGTCATCTTTGACATGGAAAGCAAAAGTCAAATACAAAAAACATTTATATAGTGTTATTGCGTTTACATTGGTTCCTTTTTGTGAGTGTGGTGCGCTTTTGTGTTCGCTGTTCCATCTCATGCACCATTTCAATGGCATTACTATATTCTCATTTGAATCCTTACATGACCATACCCTTGTTAATCTGATGCAGTCTCCACAGGGATCTTGTAAGTTTAGGTCGTCTGGTGGCCACACACCAGAGGAGACCCTGCTGAGTTACTTTGGTGGTGTTCAGTTGATGAAAATCAGTCTTTTTTTTTGCCATGCTGCCTCATTCATTGCAGCTAACTATTCAGGCCAGTCATCTGCCTGTTTTTAAAGAGATGCCAGAAGCTATTGCCTGACTTGCCTGTAGTTTGTATGCTACCTTTGTATTTTGTTACCGAGTATGATGGCAGAGGTTTGCAAGTTCAAGATGAATGATGTATTTTTCTTAACCCTCTCCCAAAAGGACCCCCCACCCCCACCCCCACCCGATGGGGAAATAGTGTATAAACAGTATCCCCTCCTGGAAATTATAATTATTTTCTATCGCTCTCTTCAGCCTTTTCTTTCTGTCACCTCACCCTTCTGCCTTGCTGGTCCATTCACCGTTTTTTTCCTTAACAGTCTGGAATATTTATCCATCTGTTTCAAAACCTTGACAGTTGGGTATTTGTAATCTTTTTGTACTGAGGGGGACATGTGAGATGTATGCTGGGTAGTTTTTGATTTTGTATGTCTGCTGTGTATTATTTTTGTGTTTTATATATATTATTTATTTTCAGATTATGATTTTTAATCCTCTGGTGAAAAAATGGATAGAATAGTCAGTATCTGAAGTTAATGTTGCCTGAATGTGACTGACATGTTAAAGGTTTAAGGTCCTGTAGCCTTGTATGGTCGTCAGGGCAGCGAATACATATCCACTTGGTCTGGAGATTTGTGTAGGAAGGTGGGCCCAGTTCTCTCCTTCGGCCGTTTTAACTTTCCCCATCCAGGTCAGGTACCCGTACACACCTGGGAAGAGAGGAAAATAGGAGTACAGTGCCTTTCTCAAGGACACAACACCAGGCTGAAACTGGGGATCGAACCCTGACCACCGGATCAGAAATAACGCCTTTACAGATTCCAACTGTAACTGTGCCTAGTTTTCTTTTCCAGATATTTCTTTTTTCTTCTTACTAGTTTTTATTGTGTAGAGCTTTGTTGTACATTTCTATCAAACATCCATTTGTATTGATCTGTCCTTGAACAACACGAATCCAAGGAGACCATATTACAAAAAAAAAAAAAAAAAAAAATCTTGTGTAGAACTTAATAATAGTAATAATAATAATAATAATAATGGATACTTATACAGCACACTATCCAGAAATCTGCTCTAGGTGCTTTACAAAAACGATTTTGTTAACATAAAACATTATATCTATGTTACATACACACACCAAAATGTGACTACACACACACACACACACACACACTCTCTCTCTCTCTCTCTCTCTCTCTCTGCATACATACATTTTAACATACATGTGTAAGTAACAGCTACCCTAACACATACGCACACATAGGCAGGCACAAACTTACATAAACACACGCACACACAATACACATTCATATACATGCATTTGCCTTTGCACCATGCCGGAAATGATCTGTTTCACTAATGTGGACATTGTATGCTGCTGTTCAGAAGATGTAGCCAGGACTTGTGAAGATAGCATCCAGGTGATGTAAGTGTTTGGAGAGGCAGTCCGTTTTAAGAGACATGAGCTGAGACTTGATTGCTTGTGAACCATTTTCATGATATGAAAAAAAAAATTATATACCGCTTTGTTCTCAGCCAGCTGATGTAAAAATCTAAGAAACTAGTCTGTCGTCAGACAGGTACCCAGAAAACGTGTGTTTCTTCTTGGTGGCCACATTGTTTTAGCTGGTGCTGATGATTCATCATGAATCAACCTGTAAAAGTCTAAGGTGTATAAAGGAGTTTTTGGAACTTTTAAGTTTGTCATGTATTAAAGTTGAAGTTGTATGAAATAAAAAGAAGAAAAATATAAAGTAATGTACTTTAATGTATAAATTTACACTTGCCGTACATGCTGATTTGTAAGTTTGCACTTGCCATACATGCATTTTCACAATGGTACTGATTTTTTTTTTTCAAGATATATGTTTAATTTTCTTACTGCTGCTTCTTTTGAGATTATTTTCATTTAGTTATATAAAGGGCAATGTATATGGTTGTGATAATCGGATTGGCATGATTATAATGTGCCATTGCAGAATTATGGAGGCTGAAAAAAAACCAAGGAAATCGAGATCTGTGTGAATAAATATTGATGCAGTGATGAGAAACGAGTAATATGTGAGAGAATGAGAATATGCATGTGAACATTCATCATTTGTGAACACACATGCTTGCACACACATACCCACGCCACATGCACACAGTGTGCATCACAGTCCAGTCACTGAACATTTGTTTCGGTTACCTATTAAATTTTAATTATCTATGTGGTGTGTTTATTTTCGCTCGCAACTTTCATTTTATCAGGTTCTGACTCCTTTATGCTTAAAAAAGTGGGGTTTTTTTTATCATTATTGATCACGCTATGTGAATAGATTTGAATAGACGTTAAACTACACACACACACACACACACACACACACACACACGTGTGTGTGTGTAAAAGACAGAGCCCAGACTTTCTCGCAATCCCACGATTTCTGTCAAAGTGAGAGAAAATCGTAGGATTGTGAGAAATCGTGGGCTTACAGGGGAACGACTACACTTTCTCGCAATCCCACGATTTCTGTCAAAGTGAGAGAAAATCGTAGGATTGCGAGAAATCGTGGGCTTACAGGGGAACGACTACACTTTCTCGCAATCCCACGATTTCTGTCAAAGTGAGAGAAAATCGTAAGATTGTGAGAAATCGTGGGCTTACAGGGGAACGACTACACTTTCTCGCAATCCCACGATTTCTGTCAAAGTGAGAGAAAATCGTAGGATTGTGAGAAAACGTGGGCTTACAGGGGAACGACTACACTTTCTCGCAATCCCACGATTTCTGTCAAAATGAGAGAAAATCGTAGGATTGTGAGAAAACGTGGGCTTACAGGGGAACGACTACACTTTCTCGCAATCCCACGATTTCTGTCAAAGTGAGAGAAAATCGTAGGATTGCGAGAAATCGTGGGCTTACAGGGGAACGACTACACTTTCTCGCAATCCCACGATTTCTGTCAAAGTGAGAGAAAATCGTAGGATTGTGAGAAATCGTGGGCTGACATGGGGTTCAAAAGGAAACATAGTGCTGCGTCGTTCTCATCCACGTTGCGTTGTCTGAATCGAACTTCAAACAATCCGGACGGAAATTCAGCTTATTGACCACTCGGTTGAGGCCAGGTCAAGACTCCGGATCAGAGGACACTTGACAGAGACAGTGGGGGGTCTGGTCAGACACGGACAATGGAGGACGAAATTGGTATCGATGTCGTTGTGAGGCTGTCCGGCTTCAACTGTCCCGTGTCTCTTCCTTCTTCCAAGACCTACTCGGTCACTCCATCAGGAAATGCGACCCGGGAATTTTCTGTTGTTTGCACCCCTCTCTGTGCGTCAGGTTTCCACGAGTGCGTGTGTGTGTGTGTGTGTGTGTGTGTGTGTGTGTGTGTACGAATTCTCTCTCTCTCTCTCTCTCTCTCTCTCTCTCTCTCTCTCTCTCTCTCAGCATTATTATCCTTTAACATTCAGCAGTTGATTAATGTGTCCGTTGCGCAAAAGTGGAAATAAAGATGAGCTGCATTTTGTTTTATGTTGTTCTGATTTAACCAGTTTGAGAGTACGATATATCCCACCTGCTATCCATATATATCCCAATCAATTTCGTTAAAGCCTACATCTAGCATCTGAAAAAGAAAGCGTCATAAGGAATTTGTCAATATACTTGTACAAGACATTACATTTCAGATTTGTTGCATTTTCATAATTTTCTTCAGTGACTGTGCTTGTTTCTTCTGTATTGTACCCTTTCATGAGGGGCAAGGGCCTTTATATGAATAAAACACCCGCATCTCTCTCTCTCTCTCTCTCTCTCTCTCTCTCTCTCTCTTCTAGGAACCACCTCTGATTTGACCATCAGTTGGCAGTAACTTTTCTTCTTCTTTTTTTTTTCCCCCTTCCTTTTTTTAAACTCTTAACTTGCGCCTGAGCCCATAATCAAGTTTACAACAGAACAGACCACCTCCTCAGACAGTCAAGACGCTCTGCGTAATCAAAACTCATCTCTGACAGGCGCAATAGCCGAGTGGTTAAAGCGTTGGACTGTCAATCTGAGGGTCCCAGGTTCGAATCACGGTGACGGCGCCTGGTGGGTAAAGGGTGGAGATTTTTACGATCTCCCAGGTCAACATATGTGCAGACCTGCTAGTGCCTGAACCCCCTTCGTGTGTATATGCAAGCAGAAGATCAAATACGCACGTTAAAGATCCTGTAATCCATGTCAGCGTTCGGTGGGTTATGGAAGCAAGAACATACCCAGCATGCACACCCCCGAAAACGGAGTATGGCTGTCTACATGGCGGGGTAAAAACGGTCATACACGTAAAAGCCCACTCGTGTGCATACGAGTGAACGCAGAAGAAGAAGAAAACTCATCTCTTACTAACTTACAAACCTCTGAATCCCGAGGGAACATAGTTCTGCGATAACATTCATTCGTCCAACGCACACATCTCTGGGAGATTCTCTTCGCAGCAGTGCCATGTCGTTCCTGCTGCCTTCACCTCCAGTGCTGTGTCTGCCTGTGGGCACTAACATCTCATAATCATTAGTGTCTGTGGTCTGCCTTGGTCTTCCCACTCCACATTTGCCCTGTGGGTTCTGGTCAAGAGGGCCTGCCGGGTGTTGTTTGAGGGAGACTTCTGCAGAGTGTGGTCTGCCCACCACCCCCACTTCCTGAAGAAAGGTTGTTGTTTTCATTTTTTTTTTTAAAGGAAGTAAACTTGTGGGGATGAAATAGAGGAAACAGTTGATTTGGTGTCATATACTGTACCATGTCAAACTGATGTCAAACCAGGCCTATCTGTTTGTTCCTTTTGACCTAAATTTCGCGGCAACTCAGTGATATGACGTCTCGGTAATTGTCTTGCGTCTGCTCGCCAATTTAACGCCATTTCGGCTCATCTTTGTAATGATTTCGTTTGAATAAAACCAGAAGAAGAAACAGTGTGGTGCCGGATGTTAGCAGCGCACTCATGATCCCCAGAAACAGCAGCCAGTATTTCACACAGAGAAATCTACCGTGACTGAAGTGCAGTACAATACAGTACAATACAATGAATTATGTATGTACCTGTGTGTGTGTGTGTGTGTGTGTGTGTGTGTTTGATGTGCCTGTTGATACGTTTGATCCGTCAACCGAACATAATCCACATCCCCCCCCCACCCCCCACCCCCCGATCCCTTCTGCCATTTCTGTGAAGGAAGACACGGGCTTAGTGGGTGCACTCGGCTCGGACATAAAGAACGACTCTCTCTCTCTCTCTCTCTCTCTCCCAAGAGATCAGCTCCCAAACCCAACAGCAATTCGATATGGTGTTTTGTATGTGTGCCTCAATTTCGCTTTCAGATTGTCTGCTTGTTTTACAAATAGGGAAGGCAAGTTTGAAGACATTCTACACCTGGTCTGGCTGATATCACTATACTTTTTTGTTTTTTAATAAATCATGGCTGAACAAATGATGTTGCGCACGTGTCCCAGAACAAAACAAAACAAAACGACCTCAGATGGTATCGCGCTTGATTGGGTCAACTATTTCAAGGAGTGCCACAGTAGAGAGAGAGAGAGAGAGAGAGAGAGAGAGAGAGGAGAGACAGACAGACAGACAGAGAAATATCAAATAAAAATATGATGTTCAAAAGCAAACAAAATATTTCAAGTCATACATAACCATGCAACATTTTTTTCCTTAATATATATGCACTTCTTATATTGCATTAAAACTGCGCGCGCGCGTGTGTGTGTGTGTGTGTGTGTGTGTGTGTGTGTGTGTGTGTGTGTGTGTGTGTGTACAATATTTCCAAACCGCCCGATTGTTTTTTGGTTTCCTTTATAAAGAGTAATATTTGGGTTTAGTCACGTGACAATAACTGTAGCTAATTTTCTTTTCATATATATAATTTATCACACTTTTGACCCGGTTTATTGGCGGATGCGGCTTATGCCACATAGTTTGGTTGCAGCGATTTTCAGGGACATAGTTTGGATGAGGCGGTTTTTGTGACGCAGATTTGTTAAAGCGGTTTGGTTGAAGTGGTTTGTGTGACGTGGTTTGGTTGAGGTGATTTGGTTGAAGTGTTTTGTAGTTGACACTATTTGGCTGAAGCGGTTTGTGTGACGTGATTTGGTTGAAGCGGTTTGGGTGTGACGTGATTTGGTTGAAGCGGTTTGGGTGTGACGTGATTTGGTTGAAGCGGTTTGTGTGACGTCGTTTTGTTGAAGCTGTTTGCGTGACGTGATTTGGTTGAAGCGGTTTGTGTGACGTGGTTTGGTTGAGATGGTTTGTTTGAAGTGTTTTGTAGCTGAGACTGTTTGGTTGAAGTGATTTGTGTGACGTGGTTTGGTTGAAGCGGTTTGTGTGACGTGGTTTGGTTGAAGCGGTTTGTGTGACGTGGTTTGGTTGAAGTGGTTTGTGTGAAGTGGTTTGGTTGAAGTGATTTGTGTGACGTGGTTTGGTTGAAGTGATTTGGTTGAAGCGGTTTGTGTGACGTGGTTTGGTTGAAGCGGTTTAGTTGAAGTGATTTGTGTGACGGGGTTTGGTTGAAGCAGTTTGTGTGACGTGGTTTGGTTGAAGTGATTTGTGTGACGTGGATTGGTTGAAGTGATTTGTGTGACGTGGTTTGGTTGAAGTGGTTTGTGTGACGTGGTTTGTTTGACATGGTTTGGTTGAAGTGGTGTTTCTGACGTGGTTTGGTTGAAGTGGTTTGTGTGACGTGGTTTTGTTGAAGCAGTTTCTGTGACGTGGTTTGGTTCAGATGATTTGATTGAATATACCGAAGTGGGTTTTTCTGTAAACCTTAGCGGCGGACAAATCTCTTGTCGCCATGAGTTCTTTGACGTGCGCGAAGTTCATGCTAAAAAACGGGAGTGCGGATTATCGCCTCATCCGAAAGACTAGCACCCAGATCAATAATGTACGTCCGTAAGTGATTTGAAGCCGGGACCCTGGCTTCCTTGCAGAGCGCTTTGCGCGCGCGCGTGTGTGTATGTGTGGGTGTAGGGGCAGGGGAGTTGGCTTGTGAGCGTGTGGAGGAGGGATCGGCGTGTGCTTTGTATGTGCAGTTTAGACTTTAATGCGGTTATCTCCGGAAGAACGCACGCATGCAGCATTAGACATTGATAGTGCGGAGGAAGGTGGCAAAATGGTTGATACTCTAATCTGCCACAATACACAGAGCTCGCGAGTGTCTGGTTTCGGATCCCGTCTCGCCCTTTCTCCCAAGTTTGACTGGAAAATCAAACTGAGCGTCTTGTCATTCGGTTAGACGACAATAAACCAAGGTCCCGTGTACAGCACGCATTTGGTACACTGAAAAAGAACCCATGGCAACGAGAGTGTTGTCCTCTGGCAAAATTCTGTTGAAGAACTCCACTCTGATATGTACACATGATTATATGCATGTACTCAAGGCCTGACTAAGCGCGTTGGGTTATGCTGCTGGTCAGGCATCTGCCTAGCAGATGTGGTGCAGCGTGTATGGATTTATCCGAACGAAGTGACGCCTCCTTGAGAAACTGAAACTGATAATGCCGTAAACAGCAACAACAACTACTGCAACGACAAATCTTTCTCGATATGAAAGTGAGAAATCACCTTGATGGTCAGCAGTACAGTATGCTGAAGGTCTGGACAGACAGATGATTATGTATTGGAGGAATGTGAATTTAGAACGATGTTTGTTGTGTCTGGTTTCGAACTGTAACATTTTCCATGCTATCGTTCCATGTTCAAGCACCATCCACCCACTTGCCCATTCACCCACACAGACAGAGACAACAAGAAACAATCAAATATCTGCACAATAGCCAACACACACACACACACACACACACACACACACACACACACACACACACCACCTCTTTCAAAGAACAAAAAAAAACCCCACACAAACAATCGCAATCGTGGTAACAAGTGCAAAGATGTTTCCCAAGAAGTTTTATTTTTATTATTTATTTTTTGCACCCACATCCGGATTATTTGCAAGATTAGAAGCTTTGAATTTTCTGTCTACTGTTTCTCTTGTTGCAATGAAACAATTCTTTTGTTGTTGTTGTTGTTGTTGATTCAAAAACAAATGTTTACTGCAATGAATGGAACACTCAACCAGTTTGCATTTCATGTCATAATTTCTGAAACAGTTAACTTCTTAAGGCGTTGGTCTACACTTTTGCCAAGGATTCCCCCAAACAGTGGTTCTCTAATATCGTGGAATGAAATAACATTGTCATCATAACCAAATCATCTCAGACCATGCCAGTCAAGTATAAATTTTCAGTGAACACTTTTCATTATTTGAAACGAGTTATATCTTTTCATTTTCGGTTCAAAACCTACCAGCCACCGTGGCGAAGTGGTTAACATCGCAAAACGACGACTGGTTCGAATCAGTCCCCCATCAAAGGCGTGTCATTCTGAGAAGACGACCCTTGGACAACCAGTGTCAACTGGAACTGTGTGTATCATGGGCTCAAAATTTAATCGGAAAACTGGGACATCACAATCGAGACTCACGCAGTCTTCGGATGGTTCAGTTTCAGTTTCAGTTTCTCAAGGAGGCGTCACTGCGTTCGGACAAATCCATATACGCTACACCACATCCGTCTGACCAGCAGCATAACTCATCGCGCTTAGTCAGGCCTTGAGTGCATGCATATATATATATATATATATATATATATATATATATATTGGATTTCTTCTATAGAATTTTGCCAGAGGACAAAAAAAACACTCTCGTTGCCAGGGGTTCTTTTTCAGTGCGCCAAGTGCGTGCTGCACACGGGACCTCGGTTTATCGTCTCAACCGAATGTCTAGACGCAGTTCGATTTTCCAGTCAAACTAGGGAGAAGGGGCGAGAGCGGGATTCGGGATTCGAACCCAGACCCTCACGGACTCTGTATTGGCAGATGAGTAAGTGTCTTAACCATTCTGTCACCTTCGGATATGTCTTAAGAGAGCCTTCCACTTGCAATATTTTGATGGTGGTAATTGGGTTAAACGCTGTTAACGTCTTCTCTTTCGCCGTTCGTATGGAGAGAGTTAAGGAGCGTCGTGGCATGTGCCTGTATCACTGGAGCGTGGTTAATGTCTGGATAGGCCTGAAGTCTGAAAGAAAGCGAAGAAAACCAGGATTTATCACGTGAAACCAGAATACAATGGAAGATAACGTAGCAGCGTTGTCATTCTCCTGAACCTCGTTCCTTGCCATAAAGGAAACAGACTGAATTGTCGTCACATCCGAAAACGGAGTATGGCTGCATATATGGTGGCACGGTCATGCACGTAAAAGCCCACTCGTGTACGTACGTATGAACGTGGGAGTTGCAGCCCACGAACGAAGAAGAATGATTTGGCATCAGGTTTCGTCACTCTGAATTTCTTTCATTCATTCTTTTTTGTTTTTGTAGTTGTGGTAGTTGTTGCAGTAGTTGTTGTGGTAGTAACTGTTGTTGTTGTTGTGCATATGGATTTATCCGAACGCCGAGACATCTCCTTGAGTAACTGAACTGAACCGTTGTTCTTGTTGCTGTTGTTGTTGTTGTGTTTTTGTTACTGTTGTTGTTGTTGCTGTTGTTGTTGTTTGTATTAGTACCCACTTTTTTTTCTTCATTCCCTTTAGTATCATTGTTAATCGAATCCTTTGTTTAAGTATCATGTTTATTTATTCACTTGTTCTTTTTTTATTAAAAAAAAATTAGATTTATTCATTCGTTTGTTTATATATTCATTTTATCATTATTTATTCATTTATTTATCTATTCATTTTATTTACTTTTTTTTATTTTTTTTATTTCCACCACCAGGGGACCATGGACAATGCTGTCGTACGGATCACGTCGTGTGAAGTGATTGCAGGCTCCCACGCGGCACCGAATCAATATCTCTCGCTAGCTGATTCCTCCCCCCCCCCCCCCCGACCCCCCGCCCCCACACCCCCATCCCCCGCCTCCCTCTCCTATTGCCATCATTCATCCTCTCACACAGCGTCTATAACACCAATTCCAACGCCAATTCCAAAACACCCACCCGCGTTTCAAGATGACTGATTTTTTTAAACACTTTTTTTTTTTTAATTGAAACAAGAATAAATAAACATACGTACATACATACATACGCAAAAAAAGCCCGACCTTCCCCAACAATGAAAACAACAACAAACGCAAAACAACCCATGAATAAACGTGGTATCAACTTCAGTCATCATTCGCCTACCTTTTCTCACACTCTTATGACGCTTCCCCGTTCCCTTCCTATCCTCTAACCCCCCCCCCCCCTGCCCCGCCCCCCCCCCCCCACCCCCCCATTCCACAACGCCCACCTTCTTTCTTCTCTACCTCACCCCGCCTTCCCCCTTCGAAAAGAAAAACGAAAAGAATAAATAATAATAATAATAATAATAATGATAATAAAAAGTGGAAAATAAAGAAAGAATGTGCAGACCAGCTCTTTCCTTGATTGTCTTCAGTCACCGATATGTGTGAGGGGACAATGAACAACAAATTCCTCCTTCTCTCCTCCTCGTTCCTTATAATCCGCTTCGTGAGGATGACACAAGCAAATCAAAATAGGCACGTAAAGGGACTGGAGTCCCTGATCCATGTCAGCGCCTAGTGGAATACAGAAACACAAACACTTCCGGCACGTTTATAATTGAAAACGGACTATGGCGTGGTAAAAACAAAAAACAAAAACAAAAAAAAAAACAAAACAAAAAACCAACATCAACAACAACAACAAAAACCCACGGTCAAACACGTTCCGATAACAATGACAACAATAAAAGTAGTAATGATAATCATGTTGACAATAATGGTGGCCATAAAAAAATACTAATGAGAATGCTAATAATGCTAATAGTAATAATAGTAATAGTGATGATAGAACAAGAACAAGAACAGTAAGAAGAACAAGAAGAGCAAAAACAATAACAAGACGAACAATGGAACACGAATAATAAGAAGAAAAGAACAAGAAGAACAAGAAAAACACGAAGCATAATTATATATATATATATATATATATATATATATATATATATATATATATATATATATATATAAGTATATATATAAGAGAAGAATGAAAACAAGGAGAATAATCATTTTTGTTGTTGCTGTTTGTGCTGCTGGCGCAGTTGAACCTGTTGGCTTGATGTTGCGGATGACGTTAAACGGTACATACATACATACATTATAATTCATTTATGTATTCATTCATACACACCAGTTACCCCAAGGGAGCTCCCCCACCCCCAGCCACCCCCAAATCCCTTACGACCTTATTCCCATTTCTCTGCCTTCAGAACACATCAGACACAAAAGGAAAAAAAAAATTCCACCCCTCAAAACACACAACACAAACAAGCAACAATTCTCGTGATTCGAACCTACTGCCCCAACCCACCCCCCCACCCCTCCCCCCAAGCCCCCCTCCGCCCATCTCCCCTTCTATACCATATAGCTCAAGAGTGGACGAGGGAGGCCGCGAGGGGCGACCTCTTGTCCACCAAGCACTGGCAGCCAGTTCGCACCATGCCCTGGTACACCTGCCAGTCGTCCGTCAGCAGCGACTGACCGCTGGTCAGCTGGATCTTCATGCAGCGGTCAGGCACGCGACGCAGGAAGGTCATGGGGACCAGGCTCTCTTTGCACAGTCCTTGGGCTTAAAGGAAAAACAGAAGAAGAGAGAAAAAAAGGACACATATGGTGGGTGAGTCTTTCAGTGAGGTCTGCACTTTTTTTTCTTGTTTTTGTTTTGTTTCGTTTGTTGTTGTTGTTGCTGTGGTTTTCATTCGTCCATCGTGCGTCGCTCCCTCCTCCTCTCCAGACATGTTCCATTCGTCTTCCAGTCCATCCCACTATTCCGTCTACACACCCTTCCTTTCCTCCCTCTATCCACATCTCTCTCTCTCTCTCTCTCTCTCTCTCTCTCTCTCTCTCTCTCTCTCTGTCTCCGCCACCCCTCTCTCCCTCACTAAATTCATCCATGCAACCCTCCCCCCATCTCTCTGTCTCTCTGTCTCAGTCTCTTTCTCTCTCTCCACATCCATCCACCCAACCACCCCTCTCTCTCTAACCACATCCATCCAAACACTTCTCCCTCCATCCTCATGCCCACCCCTTCCTCCTTCCCTCCCATCACACTCCACTCCATTCCTCCATCTCTCACCGCCCCCTCCCCCACCCCTCTTACCCTAGGGGCGATAATGGTCACTGGTGGTC
>NC_134894.1:45282221-45299721 GCF_041734735.1 Babylonia areolata | reverse complement strand
ATCCACCATGTTTACCTCTGCTTCTTGGGCAGTCACCCTTGGCAGGAAGTAAGGGCAAATTTGCCCTTTGGGTTTGAAAACCCTCGGGTGGACTCGAGTGTTCCTGAAGATCGGATACAACTTAACCTCGAGCAGTTTACCTTGTACTCAAGTAAATTTGCCTGCAGGTACACCTTTACCCACAGGCCCGATGGTACATGGTCTCTTGAATAAGGCCCCAAAACAACAACCCACCCACACCCAACCACAACCACACACCATCTACACCCCCCCCCCCCCCCCCCCTACCTCCACCCCAATCCAGCCACGTTACCACCACTGCAGGGCGCTCACCATAGCCAGAGATGTCGAGGCAGGGGCCGTCAGAGTGGTGACACACCACCTCCTGCACGTAGCTGGGGAACACATCGTCTCCCAGGTGCCGCACGTGCTGACACTGCGTGCACAGGTGCACGTGCGCGGCCTGCACGTGCGATGATGACGAGGATGTCGAGGACGAAGACGAAGATGAAGACAGCGAGGATGTTTGGCAATAGCCGCTGACAGTCTCCTGGGCTGTCCAAACGAGATGATGATGATGATAATAATGATAATGGTGGTGGTAGTGGTAGTGGTGATGAAGATGATGATGGTAATAATAGGAATGTAATGATGATGATAATAATAATAATACAACAAAAACAACAATGATAATAATAATTAATCATCATCATCATCATGATAATAATAATAATAATAATGGTAAGAAGAAGAACAAGGAGGAGGAGGAGTAGAAGAAACACAAACAGCCACAAAAAAATCATCATCATCATCTTCACCATCACCAATACCTCCACCACCACCACTACCACCACAACACCAACAACACCGCCACCATCACCACCACCTCCACCATCACCACCGCCACCACTACCACCACAACACCAACACCACCAACACCGCCACCATCACCACCACCTCCACCATCACCACCGCCACCACTACCACCACAAGACCAACACCACCTCCACCACCTCCAGCGCCAGCAACACCACCACCACCACCACCACAACACCAATACCACCTCCACCACCAACAACACCACGTCTACCACCACCGCTACCACCACCACATCACCACCACTACAACCACAACACCAACACCACCTCCACCACCACCACCACCGCTACTACCACAACACCAACACCACCTACACCACCGCCACCACCACCACCACCGCCACCACCTCGCCTCACCCTTGACATCTTTTTGCGAAAACATAATGTCCTCAGCACGAACAATACAACTCACGGAAGGGGTGGGAGGACGGAGGGGGTAGGGGTAGAGCTGGTGGTCATGGTACTGACAGTGACATGTTTTTTTCATTCGCCCATATACTGATAAATATTCATACAATGTAACACACACACACACACACACACACACACACACACACACGTCATAACAAGCGCGCGCACACACACACACACACACGCGTCCGCACGCACACACACACACACACACACTATACCTCCTCCCCCACCCCTCCTACACACACACACACACACACACACACACACACACACACACACACACACACACACACACACACACACCTTACCTTTACATTGACAAGTATGACAATTGTTATCGTCCAGAACCATCTCAGTCTGGTTTCCAGGGCAACCACTGGCGTCAAAGTGCTGACAGTCCACACTGTACTCGCACGCTGCACCGAAAAGACAATGCTTACATCAACCAGTGCACGAGAGAAGGGTGGGAAAGGAAGGAAAGAAGAAAGAAAGGGGGAAAAAAAGACGAAAAAAAGAAGAAAGTATTCTTCTTCTGCTTCTTTTTCTTTTTCTTCTTCTCATTCTTCGTTCGAGGGCTGCAACTCCCACGTTCACTCGTATAAACACCAGTGGGCTTTTTACGTGTATGACCGTTTTAAAGAAAGTAAACAAAAAACTGCAGAACTCCAGAGAAGAATCCAGGCCCTGGAAATGAGATGCTTCCGCAAGATCCTGAACATTACATACAAAGACCACATCACAAATGAGGAAGTGAAAAGAAGAGTCCAAAACGCCATTGGCCCATTCAAAGACCTGCTAACCACAGTGAAGGAACGCAAGCTCCGCTGGTATGGACACGTCACACGATCAGACGGCCTAGCCAAGACCATCCTGCAGGGTACCGTACAAGGAAGGAGGAAGAGAGGCAGACAGAGAAAGCGGTGGGAGGACAACATCAAAGAGTGGACGGGCCTGCCATTTGCCACAACTCAAAGGGCCGCTGAGGACCGAGGCAGGTGGCGCGAGCTGACCAGGCAGTCATCCATGGTGCCCCAACGACCCACCCACGGGTCAAGGGATAGATGAGATGAGATGAAACAAAAAAAAACAACAACAAAAAACAAAAAAACAAAAAAAAAGAAGAAAGAAGTGAGTCATCGTTTTTGAAAACAGGAAGGAAAATAACAACAACACCACCATCACCAACAAGAACACAAACACCATCGCCACCAAGAACAACATTAACACCGCCACCGCCACCGCCACCAACAAAGAAGAGAACAGAAAGAATGTAAAGACAGAAAGTAAGAAAGAAGTGGGTCACACGAAAAAGGGGAAGAAAGAAGAAGAAAAGAACAGAAAAGATAGAAAGGAGGGAAGAACGAAACGTAAATAAACAAACAGGGCAATGGATCAATTAGTGCAGGAACGAAGAAAGGACAAGGCGAAAGAAGACAGATAGATAACAAAAGAAAGAAAGAAAGAAGGAATGAAAGAAAGAAAGAAAGAAGGAACAGAAAGAAGGAAAAAAGAAAGAACAGAAGGAACAGAAAGAAGGAAAGAAAGAAAGAAAGAAGGAACAGAAAGAATGAAAGAAAGAAGGAACAGAAAGAATGAAAGAAAGAAGGAACAGAAAGAAAGAAAGAAAGAAAGAACAGAAGGAACAGAAAGAATGAAAGAAAGAAAAGAAGAAACAGAAAGAAGGAAGGAAAGAAAGAAAGAAAGAAAGAAAGAAGGAAAGAAGGAACAGAAGGAAAGAAGGAACAGAAAGAAAGAAAGAAAGAAAGAAGGAAAGAAGGAACAGAAGGAAAGAAGGAACAGAAAGAAGGAAAGAAAGAAAGAAGGAAAGAAAGAAAGAAAGGAAAGAAGGAAGGAAAGAAGGAAAGAAAGAAAAAAAAACTAAGAAAGCGAAAGGAACGTGAGAAACAGTACATCGAAAAGGAGACATTTCAATCGTGCAGTGAAAGAATTAGGTCAGGAATTAATTTAAAAAAGAAAGGACGGGTTCAATAGTCGAGTGGTTAAAGCATTGGACGTTCAATCTGAGGGTCCCAGGCTCGAATCTCGGTAACTACGCCTGGTGAGGGGGGCGAGGGGGTGGGGGGTTAAAGAGTGGAGATTTCTCCGATCTCCCAGGTCAACATATGTGCAGACCTGCTGGTGCCTGAATCCCCTTCGTGTGTCAACGCAAGCAGAAGATCAAATATGCACGCTAAAAATCTTCTAATCCATGTCAGCGTTTGGTGGGTTATGGGAACAAGAACATACCCAGTATGCACACCCCTAAAAATGGAATATGGCGGGGTAAAAACGGTAATACACGTAAAAGCCCACTCGTGTACATACGAGTGAACGTGGGAGTTGCAGCCCACGAACGAAGAAGAAAGGAAACGAAAAATAAAAGACAAAGAAAACTTCTTCTTCTTCTTCGTTCATGGGCTGCAACCTCTACGTTCACTCGTATGTACACGAGTGGGGTTTTTACGTGTATGACCGTGGTTTTTTGACTCACTTGTGTAAACAAAGTGAATCTATGTTTTAACCCGGTGTTCGGTTGTCTGTGTGTGTGTTTGTGTGTGTGTCTGTGTCTGTGTGTCTGTGGTAAACTTTAACATTGACATTTTCTCTGCAAATACTTTGTCAGTTGACACCAAATTAGGCATAAAAATATGAAAAATTCAGTTCTTTCCAGTCATCTTGTTTAAAACAATATTGCACCTCTGGGATGGGTACAAAAAAATAAAAAATGAAGTCTAATTATATGCAAACTGCATTTACTGCTATATTTATATTTTTTAAATATTTTTTGTATTCTCTAAACTTGGCACTTTGATCTGATATTCTTACCCAAAAACAAGAGCAGTCATTATTATCATTTTTTGTTCAAACAGAAACTTCTTTTGCTAAGCATGGAAGTTTTATTTATTTTGCAAACGTTTTGGTGCAGATAGTAAAAAAAGGGAAATTACTCTGTAATTAATGCTAGGTGACTTAATTCGCTTTAAACTGATCTTTCTCATCTTAAACATTACATTTTGAAATTATACACAATACATAAAAAGCTTGGGTTTTTTTTTTTTTTTCGGTGTATCACAAGTGAGTCTTGAAGGCCTTGCTTCTCTTGTTTTTGTTTTTTGTTTTTGTTTGTTTGTTTGTTTGTTTTAACCCTGTCATGAAGCTATGCTCCGTTTTCGGAGGGTGAACGAAAAAAAAAACTGGACAAAAAAAAAAAAAAAAAAAAAGCCAACAATTAGTACATAAACAACGGATGAATGAGTGTTAAAAGAAGCTTAGAAGAACGAACGGTACGAATGAACGGATGAAGAAAAAAGAAAAGAAAGAATAGACTGCGCTCCGACATGGACACGCCCCTATGGACCAGTACATGATAGAAAGGATGAGAAAGCACAAAGAAGGAACGATAATGATAAAGTTATCGATATCAAAAAGAAAAAAAGAACAAACAAAAGAAAGAAAAGAAATGCAACGAAAAGGTAAACGATGCATATAACAGTTTCAAGTAGCTCTAGGAGGCGTCACTGCGTTCGGACAAATCCATATACGCTACACCACATCTGCCAAGCAGATGCCTGACCAGCAGCGTAACCCAACGCGCTTAGTCAGACCTTGAGATACAACAACTACTGTATAAACGAGGGATGAAAAGAAATGAAAAGAATGAACGTAAGAAAAGAAAGAAAGAAAATGTAAGACAAATGCACTGGAAGGGAACATCACAGCTGGAAGAACCAGGTGAAAAAAGAAAAGAAAAAGAAATGAAGAATAAGAAGAAGAAAAACAACAACAACATGAAAGTCAAACAGAGAAAGAAAATCACCACAAAACGGACGCTTTGAATCAACCACTGAGTCAACCAAAGGAAGGAAATGAATCAATGACAGAGAAGAAGAACAAAAGAAAGAATAAGAGAAAGGACAACGCGAGAGAGAATAAAATCATCAAAAGAGGATATCCCCATAAAACAAGGCAAAACGAGAGGGTGAAAAAAAAACTTTAAAAAAAGGAGAAAGAACGAAAACAAAGAAAGAAAGGAAAGACAGACAAGGAAAACAAAATACATCTTAAGAAGACATCTTTTTCATCCAGTGCATGAACAAAGGAAAGAAAATGAATGAAAGAACGAATGAAAGGAAGGAAGAATGCATGGAAAGCTGGGACACACACACACACACACACACACACACACACGAACGCACGGACGCGCGCGCGCGCACACACACACACACACACACAACTATCACAGCTAACTAACTCACCGTAACTCTCTCTATCCTCTCCATCGAACGATCGTTTTCTCAGACGGGTCGAATCTCTGGGGGTAGGCAAAAACTGAGCCGGAACCATTTGTTGCACAAAGGCAAGAGGCAGCTGCGACAGACCTTCTGAAGATCCACGAACAAAGTCACTGCTCGCCATGCGTTCTCTTTGTCCCTTGGTGCTGTGTCTGTTCTTCAGAGTATGCCCAAATGCCGATCTGTCGTTTTCTGAAGGCAGTTTTGGGATGGCGAAGCGAGTATGGGACTTCGGTCTGTGGTGTTCCTCCAGCATTTTCTGGATCTGGTCTCTGGTGTACTTAAATTGGATGTGTTCGTCCTGTTTTAAAGAGAAATAAAGAAAAGAAAAACATTGTTGTACATACGTTTATGTCAGAATTGACAACGGTCAGTTTGATTTTTGACTCACTTGTGTAAACAAAGTGAGTCTATGTTTTAACCCGGTGTTCGGTTGTGTGTGTGTGTGTGTGTGTGTGTGTGTGTGTGTGTGTGTGTGTGTGAGAGAGAGAGAGAGTCCGTGGTAAACTTTAACATTGCCATTTTCTCTGCAAATACTTTGTCAGTTGACACCAAATTTGGCAAAAAAATAGGAAAAATTCACTTCTTTCCAGTCATATTGTTTAAAACAATAGTGCACCTCTGGGGTGGGCACAAAAAAAGCCAAATTATATGCAAACTGAATTTACTGTTATAGCTATATTTTTTATTTTCTAAACTTGGCACTTTGATCTGATATTCTGACACATGAACAAGAGCAGTCATTTTTATCATTTTTTGTTCGAACAGGAACTTCTTTTGCTAAGCATGGAAGTTATATTTCTGGTGCATGTCTTTGTTGCAGCTAGTTAAAAAAAAAAAAGGGGGGGGGGGTAATTAATCTGTAATAATGCTATGGGGGTTAATTTGCTTAAAACTGATCTTTCTCACCTTAAACATTACATTTTGAAATTATACTCAATACACAGAAAGCTTGTGTGTTTTACTCTCAGTGTACAGGGCTTTCACAATGTTTATTCGCCCAAGTGGTCTTTTTCGGAAAATACTAAAATCAATACTACGAGTGGACTTTATAGATCTGTTGGCTGAGCCCTGAAGGTCATGGGCAAAAATCAATTGCGTACATATATTTATACATATTCAAAGCGCGTGCTCATATTCCACGCGAGCGCGAAGGACGCCATTTTGTTTCAAGTTGTTGACCTGCCCGTTCAATCCTATATTCAATGGACAATACACGATAACATGTGATGGAAAGTTGGAGAAGGAGATGGTTAAATATTCAGAGAAAGATTTGTGAACGCCTCATCACTTACTGGATTATGCCCAAAACTGCCATAAAAACATCAACAAAATCAGTCGGGATTCACAGTTAAAAATAATAAACCATGAGAGTTAATACCCTTGATGAAACGTAAAAATTTCCAGTCTTGACTTTTCTCAAAATGAAGTCCTTTTCACTTCATACGACGTTTAGAAGTACTTGTACTTGGCTCTACATGTTATTAATTTAACAAAATACTAAATTTGCATATCAACTTTAAAACTATAAAACTAGAATGAACATAAAAGAGAAATTGAATCGACCGTGTCATACGATTCCCGGCGGGTGTAACTAAACTTGTACATCTATCTAGATCCAGAGAAAACGGCTAACTTTGCAGTGTGATTGCGGCGATATCCACGTCTCCTTTATCGCGGACTTAAAAAGAATTTTTAATTGTCCTTAAAGATTTTTTGAATGCCCAAGATACACCAGAATAATATGATATGAACAGCGTTCTCACTGCGAATACCGCAATCGATGCGCAATCGCATGTTTAAATGTTAAATTTTTTAACGTCAGTTAAGGAGCCACGATAGTGTATTGGGTAAGACAGTTTCTTCTCACCTGAACACGCAGGGTTCGAATCTGCTGTCAGGACTTTTTTTTTTTTTAACCGGAAGCTTTATAATAACAGATACAGAACACATTTTAACGATTAGATTTTTTTAAAAGTGTATCACAAGTGAGTCTTGAAGGCCTTGCCTCTCTTTTTGAGAGATGTTTTGATGCACATGTTTGTTTAATTGATAATTGATGTATTGTACTTATATGGCGCAAACTCCCCCTATCATAATAGGCACTAAGCGTCTCACATGAAACAATACATATACTAATAGTGCATTATACTACACAAGAGCGCATGAGGGCACAGAAGTGAAAAACAAAATCTTTATACACGAGTACAATACCACACATTGCAGATATGGAGAACTACAGAAAAAAAGGCACAAAATACGCCCTTCCCACACGCGCGCGTACACACACACACACACACACACACACACACACA
Source organism: Babylonia areolata (assembly GCF_041734735.1). Lineage (NCBI taxonomy): Eukaryota > Metazoa > Mollusca > Gastropoda > Neogastropoda > Buccinidae > Babylonia > Babylonia areolata. The sequence continues at coordinate 45,291,822 of NC_134894.1, read as the reverse complement.
CACACACACACATTGCAGTTATTTGTAATGGTGGGATTCTACAGAATATACCATTATGTATTAAATTATTTTGATGACTTCAATATATATTTTTGTCCATGGCACCAATGGAAAAACTGCTTGTCCTTATAGGATAATAAATAAACATCCCACTGCCTCCCCCCTCTCCCACCCTCACCCCCGCAAATAAAAGCAACCAACGAAAAAACGAACAAAAAGAAGAATACCAAACAAACAAATAAAACCCCAAACAAAAACGACAAAATCATACACATAAAATTAATATGCAGTTACTTTTCTTGTTCAAACAAGCCCCAAGAATAACAACATGTGTATGCTGTTTAAAATCTCTCTCTCTTTCCGTCTGTATGTCTCTGTCTGTCTGTATCTCTCTCTCTCTCTCTCTTGTCTGTCTGTCTGTCTGTCTGTCTGTCTCTCTCTCTCTCTCTCTCTCTCTCTCTCTCTCTCTCTCGCTGCCTTCACTTGGTTTCTAGTCAAGGTGAAGCAAAGTACTCCAGACTCACCATTTCAGGGACACCTAGCGGCATAAGGTTCCGGAAACTGCTGGAGGCAGCCTGCAGGGTGGGGGCGGTGAAGGGGGAGGAGGCTGAGCCGCCATGTTGTTGCAGCAGCAACGTAAGGTGCTGCTTGTCGAGGACGTCACGACGTTGACGTGTTCCGCAAGGGAGATCATGCTCCACGCTCACGTACTGCAAGCAGGCTAGCTCGGAGTGCTGCGCCCCTCCAGAAACTGCTGCAAGAGACACCGTGTCTTCAGGCTGCGTGGCCCCGAGAACTGCACCAAAAGAATCTGTGTCTCCAACAACAAAGTCTCTTGCATGAACCAACACGTTGGGGATCAGATTCTCAGAGGAAGACGAGCCCCCTTGACCGAGCGACATCGCTGAATGTGTCTGGTTGGGATCACTGGGGGTACCAAAAGGGAATTCGGAAGGGAAAACATTATACCCTGATTGGACACCGGCTGCTGAGGAGGAAGTCAGCCGAAGGGGCGCCAGTGTAGGGACGAGGGGCAGTTTGTGAGGGCCCGCTGTTGGGACTTGTAGTGTGGCTTTCGGGGTGGCGGGGGTGTGCGGTGTGGGGTGGAGTGTGACGTTCTGGACCGGCGGGCTGGGCGTCGGGTAGTCGTCGTAGCGAACGTTGGGGTCAGCTTCCTGGCGCTGAAGCCTCCTGAAGAGGTCTAGAGAACGATGTGGTGCGTGACTGGAACTTGTCTGACGACCGTTTTCTCTCGCTTCCATCCAGTCTGCGGATATTCCGCTGAGCAAAGGTTGATCGGCGTTGACTGCGACGGTATCAGCAACCGAATCACCTGTCCGCGCTACACTGTCTTTATAAGGCCTTTCAACGCTGGGGAACTGCCTGCCACTGATGGCTTCTGCGGGTCCCCAACCCTGCATATGTCTTGGATTGAGGCTTGATCTGGTGAGCGAGCGTGAGACCCCATCCGTCTGAAGCAAAGCTTCGTCCAGACCATCGTCTCCCAAAACCGTTCGTCTCTTAGTAACGGCAGACGGTCCGTTCAAAAGAAAGAGTGATAACAGATCGGTGTAACTGTTCCTGCTGTTGTAATAGAGATCACGAACACGGCTAAGCTCAGAGTCTGAAGGTTTAGTGTCAAAGAGGAAATGAGGTCTGGTAGATTGCATCAGATTCCGACTATGTTTTGGAGGGTGGTTGGCCATACCTTTTCTGTAACTGGAAGCTGTCAGCAGTTCATCGGTGAAAAAATTAGGTCGGTGCCCTGCGTTAAGAACTGCCATTGCTGAAGCACTGGCCGCTTTTCTTTCTGGGGCTTGTCCACTGTGACGTACTTGCTGCATGTCTTGATCCCAAGAGCTGAGGGAATTCCGTGGACTCGCCAGCCATTTCTCTTCTGCAAAAAAACCCACAAAAAAACGGTATAAGGTATGAGAAGTACTCATGCGATGTTACGTTTCAGTTTAATTTGAAGCATTAAGTCATAACGCACGTAACTGAACCCAAGTCAAGAGAACTGGTCTTTACAAAACGAGATTGAAAACCTTGTGTTTCCTGCATTGTTCAGCATAACTGCCGTTTCGAATACCACCGGGACGTGGCGGTTATGTTTAAGAAAGTAAAATTTTAAGTCATAAACATGTCGATGAGTATTATCACGGTACTTGTTTTGGATATTTTTCAATTTATTACTGACATATGATTATTCGTGTATTGTTATTGTCCATGCCTCCTAACTGCATTGCCTTAATTAACTTAGTGATGTACATTTCATTGAAATGGAAAAAAAAAGACCATAGTCACTGTCGTTGATGAGTTCGATTCATAATTATATCCCACTTTCTTCTTTTTTTGTACTTTTATCATATACGATATTTTTATAATGACAAAAGAGCTCTTCACTTGTACTAAGGAATTCATAATAAACGAGAAGGAAATAACGAAGAAAAGGAAAAGAACCAGCAAAAGAATAATCTCTTTGTCAAATATCTCTGACTTGCAAAAAGATGAAACCATACAACTAAGAAACGATTGGCTGCTCGTTAGGCACAGAAATTTGACACTGGCGAACATTGCGTGATGAAAGAAAACTGTTTTGATATGAACACAGAGACAGAGACAGACAGACAGACAGACAAACAGACACTGACACTGACACTGACATACTATATTGTCTATGTAGCAGTTAACCCCTTTATACAAGGGAGGTAATCAATTCATTCAATATTATCATCAGCAGAGCTCAAACTTCTAAGAGAGAGAGACAGACAGACAGAGACATTGACACTGACATACTATATTGTCTATGTAGCAGTTAACCCCTTTATACAAAGGAGGTAATCAATTCATTCAATATTATCATCAGCAGAGCTCAAACTTCTAAGAGAGACAGACAGACAGACAGAGACATTGACACTGACATACTATATTGTCTATGTAGCAGTTAAGCCCTGTAGACAAGGGTCGTAATCATTTCATTCAACAATTATCATCAGCAGAGCTCAAACTCCTAAGAGAGAGAGAGAGGGGGGGGGGGAGGAAGACAGACAGACAGAGACAGAGAGACATTGACACTGACATATTATATTGTCCATGTAGCAGTTAAGCCCTGTAGACAAGGGAGGTAATCATTTCATTCAACATTATCATCAGCAGAGCTCAAACTCCTAAGGGAGAGAGAGAGAGAGAGATACAGAGACAGGGAGACAGAGACAGAGAGACAGAGACAGACAAACAGACTGACACTGACATACTATACTGTCTATGTAGCAGTTGACCCTTTAGACAAGGGAGGTAATCATTTCATTGAACATTATCATCAGCAGAGCTCAAACTCCTAAGAGGGATAGAGAGACACACAGACAGACAGACAGACAGACAGACAGGCAGACAGAGACAGAGATACACTGACACTGACATACTACATTGTCCATTCAGCAGTTAAGCCCTGTAGACAAGGGACATAATCATTTCATACAACAATAACATCAGCAGAGCTCAAACTCCTAAGAGAGAGAGAGAGGGGGGGGGGGGGGGAGGGGGGGTCTGGGGGGTCGGGGGGGGGGGGGAGACAAAGACAGAGAGACAGAGATACAGAGAGCCTACCAGACATTATTCCGCAGGCCACTTGCGAAATAAAAGTGAGTAGCACCATCCAACCACTGCCGATGTCACGACGCAGAAAATACCTCATCACCGACATCACCAATGCTCCCTCTTCACTATAAAAAAAACCCAAACGAGTAAATAGATAAAAGCAGCCAAGAATCGATGACGTGTTGTTGACGTAAGAGACTCAGAGAAGCCCAGGAGGACTCGGTGACGTCAGAACAGGAAACGAGATTAGGTCAGATGGATGGAAAGGATGTCGTTGCAGACGTGTGCTTCGTTCCTGTGTCTTATACGTGGCGTCACAGTGGTCTTCCCGTCTGCAAAATATAACAGCATGGGTGGGTTTTTTTTTGGTTTTTTGGTCATGGCAAAACGTATCGAGCGTTTCCTACAAGATGACGAGGGATGGTGAGCAGAAAAACAGTGGACTGGTCATCGTAGGCAGAGTCGTACACGGTGATAAAGAAATGCACGACCAGTGAAGTAACAATGAAACTGAGCAGTAATAATGATAATAATAATAATGATCTGGTGATAAAGAAACACACGAACACTGAAGTAACAATAGAATTGAACAGTAACAATGATAGTAATGATGATCAGAAAAAGAAGGAGGAGAAGGAAGAGGGGGAGGAAGAGGAGAAGGAGGAGGACGAGAAGAAGAAGAAGAAGAAGAAGAAGAAGAAGAAGAAGAAAGAATTAGAAAAACAACAAATTCAACATCATGATAAGTGTCAGTAGAAGTGGTAGTTTAACAGCAGCAGCAGCAACAACAACAACAGTAGTAGTAGTAGTAGTAGTAGTAGTAGTAGTAGTAGCAGCAGTAGTCGCGGTAGTAGCAGAAATAATCGTTGCGGTCGTACCAGTTGTCGCAGTGGTGGTGGAAAGACAGTGCTGCGTACAATTGTCATCTGTGACTGCACAATATGGTTGTCCTCAAAATCAACTTGTTTTTTGTTTTTTGGTTTTTTTTTGTTTTTTTTTAATTATTATAGTTTGTTCAGTGCTGTTTCTTTGAACGGAAGCGGACGTTTCTCGATGCTAAAAGTCATTTACCACTGCAAAATGAATACAAAATACAACTTCCAGAAGCGTTCGCGATAAAAAACCAATGGTCCCTGCGTCTTATCTTGTATGTTCTGAAGACAATAGCACGTGCACTATGTCTTATGTGTGAACTTATATATGAAATCTAGAATAACTCTGAATGGGTGGGTCTAGGATGCGAAACATATTGAAAGTTAAAAGTATTGAGTAAACCCAGCAGTCAGTTATTATGAAACAATTTTGTTCATATCGATATATATATATATATATATATATATATATATATATATATATATATGCATGTAGATAGATAGATAGAAATGTGATACTGATATATTTCAAATAATATTTTTCGTAATAGTCTTTAAAGAGAATCAAAATATGTTGTTGTTGTTTTTAATTTAGAGATGACTCGAAATAATTTTTAACAAACACAAAGTATTTATCACACGAAAATACAAGAAAATTCAGGTTGGACTTTAAGACGTTCTGAATTGCCAATTCAAACGAAACCAAAATTCACAACTTTAATATTGTATAGATATTTTACTTTCCAAACATAATACAAACATTTGAGAGTTAAACTAAATCAAGTTGTCTTGTTAAAGCCGATGCAACATATCGCTAAAGCTTGGCATCAATGTGCTATTGTAAAGCATTTTAAACAAGAGAGGCAAGGTCTTCAAGACTCACTTGTGATAAATTAAGTCCCCTAGCATTAATTACAGAGTAATTTCCCTTTTTTACTTTCTGCACCAAAACGTTTGCAAAATAAATAAAAATTCCATGCTTAGTAAAAGAAGTTCCTGTTTGAACAAAAAATGATAATAATGACTCCTCTTGTTGTGTCAGAATAAGAGGTCAAAGTGCCAAGTTTAGAGAATACAAAAAATATAAATATAACAGTAAATGCAGTTTGCATATAATTAGGCTTCTTTTTTTATTTTTTTGTGCCCATCCCAAAGGTGCAATATTGTTTTAAACAAGATGACTGGAAAGAACTGAATTTTTCCTATTTTTATGCCTAATTTGGTGTCAACTGACAAAGTATTTGCAGAGAAAATGTCAATGTTAAAGTTTACCACGGACACACAGACACGGACACACACACACACACACACACACACACACACACACACACACACACACACACACAGAGAGAGAGAGAGAGAGAGAGAGAGAGAACCGAACACCGGGTTAAAACATAGACTCACTTTGTTTACGCAAGTGAGTAAAAAATCACTCTGGTGCATCTAAAAACAGTACACACACAAAAAAAGAAAAAAAGAGAGTCCTGTTATGTCCATCTGCATATGGAATCAATAATAACTAATTAACTAAATGAACGAAAAGAAACAGAAAAGTAACTTTGCTTACCAAATCTCAAACACAGGCGTGATGGTATCTTTCACAACTGCACAGAGATAATGACCACGATCATCACTCTCACTCTCAAAGGAAGGAACGGACTCGCGACAGTCGACGAGTCTCGTCTGTCACTCCGCTCCTGCCTTTTATTGCGCCTGGACCCGTGAATCCTTCACGTTTTATTAAAAAGAAAAAGAAATATTCCAACAGGTGGGATGTGACAAAGTCAGAGGAGCGATTTTGAAGAATAACGCTGCTCAGTTCGCAGCATGTTGATGTGTCGACACTGGGTAGAGACTTGCCGAAAAACCAACCAACCAACCAACCTATTTACTAACTAACTAACCAGCTAACTGACTGACTAACTAACTGACTGACTGACTAGCTAACTGGCTAACTTACTAACTAACTAACTCATTCACTCACTCACTCAATAACTAATTAACTAACTAACCAACCAACCAACCATCTAATCAACTAACAATCAATAACCAACAACCAACCTACGTAACTAACATTATGTGGTGATGTGTCGACACTAGGTAGAGACGTGCCGAAAAAGCAACCAACCAACCAACCAACCAACCGACTAAGTAAGTAAGTAAGTAACTAACTGGCTGACTAACTAACCAGCTAACTGACAAACTGACTGACTAGTAACTGACTGACTAACTAACTAACTGACTAGCTAACTGACTAAGTAGCTAACTAATTCACTCACTCACTCACTCAATAACTAACTAACCAACCAACCAACCAACCAACCAACCAGCTAATCAAATAAAAATCAATAACCAACAACCAACCTATGTAACCAACATTAGGTGGTGATGTATCGATTCGTTCAACAGTGCACAACAACATAAACTAGAAAATAACAGCAACAGCATTGAAGTATGCGATATGGCCATCATTAATGCTTCTATCTTACTTTATGACAGTCGGTCTTTACAACATGAATCTTTTTTTTTAATGCACCAAAACAATAACAAACACGCCAACAGCAAACATCAGAAATAGCGACCATGTCAGAAAGATGCGGCATGATTATTAAAAATTCTTCAATATGAATTTGCGTTGGTGGCTGTCTATAATTATAATACATGGGTGTTTCGAAACATCACTCACACAACAACAAAGAAACAAATAAATAAAACAGCAACAAGACCAATACACTACCAAGTGCTAGAACTGCAAATCAGAACTGCACCAAAAAAAAAATCACTTTGTGAGTAATGTTCCCAATAGATTCATTCAAGATAAAACCAACCAGCCAACCAAAGAAATCGCCAACAAAAATCAAACACACAGACAAACAAACAACAATAACAAAGGCCTCATTCGGACTCCAATCAAACCAGACATATCGAGATAGCAATGTATTTACTCAGTTTCGTTTTGTCCTGTTTCGTGAAGCATTCTCCAGACCAATAGGCGTTGTCTGGTGTGGAATAAATGCTGTTCGTGTTTTCACATTTCTTGCACTGTTTCTACTGTGTGTACATGCCAAATGTGAGGATGGGAACGAACTCATGGCTTCGTTTCAAATGGGTTATTTTTCTGTACATCTTATATAGTTATTTGTATGCAGTATGATGAGAAGCGCCGATCTGCAATGACTTAAACTGAGAGTAACAATAGCACTTGCTGCTTGTTCGCTCTTTATTTCATTTACCCTTTTGGTCATATTCAAATTTCCAGTCATACAACAAAAGCAAACAACAATACCGCCAATAAATAAAAGACACTCTACGACAACCCAGTATCATCATCACTATCATCATCAACATCATCGCCAAAAACAACGACCACAACCATAACCACGGAGCCAACTTTCTCCGTTCAGCAACACACACACACACACACACACACACACACACACCATGTGGAGTGATGGCCTAGAGGTAACGCGTCCGCCTTGGAAGCGAGAGAATCTGAGTGCGCTGGTTCGAATCACGGTTCAGCCGCCGATATTTTCTCCCCCTCCACTAGACCTTGAGTGGTGGTCTGGACGCTAGTCATTCGGATGAGACGATAAACTGAGGTCCCGCGTGCAGCATGCATTTAGCGCACGTAAAAGAACCCACGGCAACAAAAGGGTTGTTCCTGGCAAAATTCTGTAGAAAAATCCACTTCGATAGGAAAAACAAATAAAACTACACGCAGGAAAAAAATACAAAAAATGGGTGGCGCTGTAGTGTAGCGACGCGCTCTCCCTGGGGAGAGCAGCCCGAATTTCACACAGAGAAATCTGATGTGATAAAAAGAAATACAAAAAATACACACACACACACACACACACACACACACACACACACACACACACCACACAGCTGTATGCTGTCGATGCAAGCATCGGGCCACTGATCTACCCGATGGCGTCTTGCGATTGGCCAGGTCACCATGACGTCACGCTGGTGTGTATTGATTGGCTGTTTGTTGGCATAGTACTTCAGAAGGGCTGGCAGCTTTTGAAGATCGTGCGCGCATGTGACCGGTGCGCGGGTGTTGGGGTGGGGGTGGCGGAGTGGGTGGAGGTAGGGATATTGAAACAAATGATCCAGTCTCCCTTCCCGGCCCCCCCCCCCCCCCCGTCTGAAGTCCTCACAACGCGCAATCCTCCCCCCCTCCCCCCATTCCCCCACTCACGCACCCCCTCCTGTCCCTCCTGCTCCTCCTCCCCCTCCTCCCCTCTTTTCCTCCAATCCTCATCCAGCGTTTTCCTTGTTGTCCAGTTTTATCAGCTTTCCACTATGTCCATAACGACCAGGTTAGGTTTCTTGCCTCTCCATCTTTGTCGCTGACTTTGGGTCTGCCTGCCTCTTGTCTCTGTGTCTGTGTGTGTGTGTCTGCCTGCCTGTTTGTGTCTGTGTGTTTGTTTGTCTGCGGGTTTGTATGTCAGTCTGTGTCTGTGTCCGTGTGTCTGTCTGTTAGTCTGTCTCTTGTTTGTGTGTTTGATTCTGTGTATGCCTGTTTGTATTTCAGTCTGTTTTTTCAATCTTTCTCTCTGTCTTTCTCTCTGTCTCTCTCTCTCTCTATCCGTCTCTCCCCTTTTCTCTCTCTCTCCGCCTCTACTTCTTTCTCCCTCCCTTTTTTTTTTATTTTTTTTTAAGTTGTTGACCTGCCCGTTCAATCCTATATTCAATCGACAATACACGATAACATGTGATGGAAAGTTGGAGAAGGAGACCGTTAAATATTTATTCAGAGAAAGATTTGTGAACGCCTCATCACTTACTGGATTATGCCCCAAACTGCCATAAAATCATCCACGGAATCAGTCGGAATTCACAGTTAAAAAAACATAAACCATGAGAGTTAATACCCTTGAACTGATAAAAAGTAAAAATTTCCAGTCTTGACTTTTCTCAAAATGAAGTCTTTTTCACTTCATACGATGTTTAGAAGTAATTTTACTTGGCTCTACATGTTATTAGTTTAACAAAATACTCAATTTTCATATCAACTTTAAAACTATAAAACTAGAATGAACATAAAAAAGAAATTGAATCGAGCATATCAACCCGGTGTGACTAAACTTGTACATCTATCTAGATCCAGAGAAAACGGCTAA
>NC_134894.1:45274721-45277221 GCF_041734735.1 Babylonia areolata | reverse complement strand
TGCAATGTAGTGTGTTGCATTGCATCGGATTGTAGTGCATTGTGGTGCATTGCACTGTGCTGTAGTGTACGCTTGTGAATCCTGGACCCTCCAGAGACCCATCAGAGCCCTTGAGATGAGATGCTACCGTAAGATCCTTACCATCTTAATAAACAGAGACCACATCACGTAATAAATAAGGAGGTCAAAAACAGAATAACTGCAGCCTTTGGTGGGCACATGACAGCCTGCTTGGCATTGTGAAGAAAAGAAAAAAAAGAAAACTGATGTGGTTTGGACATGTAAGGAGACCATCAGGCCTGACAAAAACCACCCTGCAAGGCACAGTGCCAGGAGGAAGACGAAGAGGCAGACAGAAGAAGAGATGGGAAGATAACATCCAGAGTGTGGACAGACCTGTTGTTCGCCGAATCGCAGAGAGCAGCCCACGACCGAGACAGATGGTGGAACATTGTCAGTTTCAGTTTCAGTAGCTCAAGGAGACGTCACTGCGTTCGGACAAATCCATATACGCTACACCACATCTGCCAAGCAGATGCCTGAACATTGTCAGAGAGTCATCAGTGGTACCTCCACAACCCAACCCGAAGTTTCCAGAACGATAACGATGACGTATAGTCATGCCATTGCCTTTTCTTCGCAGTTGATTTCAGTGTTGAAATCTGGCTCCTTTCTCCAGAGAAGGATATCGTCATATTTGAGAAAACCACGTTTTGGGGATTTGTGTGTGTGTGTGTGTGTGTGTGTGTGTGTGTGTGTGTGTGTGTGTGTGTGTGTGTGTGTGTGTGTGTGTGTGTGTGTGTATCTGTGTGTGTGTGCGTGTATGTGTGTGTGTGTGCGTGTATCTCTGTGTGTGTGCGTGTATGTGTGTGTGTGTGCGTGTATGTGTGTGTGTTCTTTTTTTTCTTTCTTTCTTTTTCACGCTTACGTGTTTATCATACATCTATTAATCTAAATGAACTTCTGAACAAACTTTTCCGGTGGATAATTCTCTCATCTTGCAGTGAGTCAGTTAACGAGCAATGCATACTATATCTCGGCAAACCATCTTATCAGAAACACTAGCACCCCGGACCACGATGTGATGTCGATCGATCTGTGCGGGAGAAATGAAAGAGGGTTAGGTCGGGATGAAGGAGGGGGAGGGAGAGAAAACTCTGATTTTATGTGGACTTGAACCACAGACCTGGGATCTTCTCGTTACCAAGACGAGTATTATCCAGTAGGCCACCGCCCTTTACCATGTATTCTGGAGAGAGAGAGAGAGAGAGAGAGAGAGAGAGAGAGAGAGAGAGAGAGAGAGAGAGAGAGAGAGAGAGAGAGAGAGAGAGAGAGAGAGAGAGAGAGAAAATCAACAATTTGCTTCGAAATCTGAGCTATTCCTGGTTTTGAAACTGTGTAAAACAAAATTGTCTTTGAAACATTAGAACGCTTTCTGACACACCTTGATTCTGTTTATATTTTCTTTTCTTTATTTCCTTCTCTCTTTTTTTTTTTAATTTGTTTTGATTTAGCGCTACTCCAAAACCGATTTTCCCCACTGTTTTTTTGTTTTTGTTGTTGTTGTTTTTGGGGTTGTTTTTTTTGTTTTGTTTTTTTAATTTGTTTGTTTTTGTTTTGTAACATTTATCGTTCATTTCCCGAGGGCGGTTTCTGTTTTGTTGCTTATATTATTTGTCAAGGTGTGGTAGTCGTATTTTGCACATCGCAATAAAATTGTTTACCTACAACCGACGTGCGTAATTGTCGAGTGGTCAGTGTGTCGGGGCTTTGAGAGTTGAGGGTCCTGGGTTCGAATCATGGTAGCGGTGCTTAGTGGATTTAAATATGAAGATAATTTCTTTTTTTCCCTATCTCACAGGTCTGCTGTGTAGATAGGTCTGTCCTCTTCGTGTGTGTGTGTGTACATGCGGAAGATCAAGTACGCAACATTAAAGATTTTATAAATGCTTATGACAGTTTTTGGTGGGTGATGGAGAAAAATGAAACAAACAAACAAAAAACACACACTACCCGAACATACCGGGAAAACGGAATATGGCTGCCTAAGCGGGAAGGGAGGTGGGGTGGGGAAGTTAGTTACATTGGGGTTTAACGTCGACACCCACCTCAGGTAAATCAGCCGACGGAGGGGTATTATATCACAGACTGACATACGTTTACAGTTGGGCGAACAGCAAAGTGAGAGCTGTATTATCAATGGTTTCTCTATTGCAATGGGAAATCACTTACCGCTTAGTCTTTTGTGAAGGACTATGACTCTCAAACTAGGAGGCAAAATTGCACTGACTCTTAGTGCTGCAGTCTTGTCTTAAAACCCTCTTGGCCGAGAGAGTGGGGATGCAACTTGGGCAGGACACTCTCCACTGTAATCAAATTCTAGCCCAGATAGTCGGGACAGCAGTTACCTCCTCTGCTGTTCTGATGGTCAGTGTGTGAAAACGGTTGACTATCACACCTAACAACCCCAGAAAAGTAGGGTCATGGAACCTGTCTAACA
>NC_134894.1:45254721-45269721 GCF_041734735.1 Babylonia areolata | reverse complement strand
TAATGCTAAAAAAGAAATCAGGCTTGTATTGTTTTCCTCTGTTGTGATATTTTAAACATAACTTTTAAAAATAATGGTTACTGGGATTTATTAAGTATGCTTAAAGTATTTCAGCCACTAACGTTTCCTTGTGAACCCCTTTACTATTATTGTAAGAATGTTTTTATTTTCGTTATGTTACCAAGGTCAAATTATCAGATGTTTTCTAAACTATCAGTTTTTTTCCCCCAGTTCTTTCAACGTCTTATGTACAATATCTATCAAAAAATGTGTTCACTAGTGAATGTGAAGTAGGGAGCTGTCAAACGGAATTTTATAGTGATATTTTATAATGCTGTTTTAGTTTCGTTAAATCTTTTGTTCATCACTGTCTTGCACGTTCATTGAGGGGGGGCGGGGGGGGGGGCAGGGGTAATCCTTCCAGAAGGATAATATAATTTATGCAGTTTGCAGCGTCCCACTTCCTGTGCTTTCCCCTCTTCAGCCTGTGTTGGCCAGACAGCGTTGGTGCTCTGGATGTCTGCGGTCTTCCTGCTGCCCTCTTCTCATCACCGTCGTCATTTGTGCTCTAGTTTCGTCTTCATCAGTTTTCACCATCGAAGTCGTCGTTTTCCTCTTGTGTTGTGCAGTGCTTCAGTTTATGTATTCATCAAACGTCTTTAGTTCACTGGTAGCATTCTACGGACTGTTTGCCGCTGGACGGCCGTGTGTTAAAGCTCTGTTTTTTTTTGTGTGTGTTATTATTTATCCATTCTGTCATTTAAGTGTTGTTGCAGCCAGGGTTGTGGTTATTGTTTATTAGTCAAGTTCTGTGTGTGACTGAATAAATGTGTGTGAACTCTGAATTATGTTTAGTCTGTGTCTGTGTCGTCTGGGTGTTAGTGCTGGGTTGGGTGGGGGTTTCTAGTCCGCTCTCTTACGGAGCATGACACTGAGTTTACAGACCGAACAAAGCAAACCAAAGAAACAAACATAACCGAAAGAGCGAATGCAAAGAGTTAACAAAACGAAATAAAACAAACGTCGCTGAGTTTACAGACCGAACAAAGCAAACCAAAGAAACAAACATAACCGAAAGAGCGAATGCAAAGAGTTAACAAAACGAAATAAAACAAATGTCGCTGAGTTTACAGACCGAACAAAGCAAACCAAAGAAACAAACATAACCGAAAGAGCGAATGCAAAGAGTTAACAAAACGAAATAAAACAAATGTCGCTGAGTTTACAGACTGGACAAAGCAAACCAAAGAAACAAATATAACCGAACCAGCGAATTGAAAGTATTAACAAAACGAAACAAAGAAAGACGGACATCAAAGAGTTAATATGAGAGTGTCAACCCACGATGGCAGATGTCACGTAACCCTCCCTGCCCACGTCATTGAGACACACGTTTGGCCAATCTAGTTTACAGCTGTCAGCAATTTATTCAAGGCGGGTTTGTTTCTTCCCTCTTCCTTCCTTCCTTTCTTTCGCTTTGATCTTTCGACATAACGTATTCCACAGGTGCTGAGGAAACAGATTTCTCTATGTCGCTGTGTCCTGAATCGGACAAAAAAACAAAAACCCAAAAAACCCCGGATTATATCACATTAAATTTGTAATGGAAAACGGCATCTTGCTCAATCACCCAAATGTGTGTTTTCTGATAAACAGATGTGCAAAATGTCACCAATACCGGTCAGCCCGTACTCAGTAAGGAGTGTCTGGCGGTAGACGTGTCATGTAAACCCAGGCAGTATTCTTAGAGCTCAGGAAATCCGAGGTCTTTGACGTGTACATGGCTGAATAGGGACATCCCACTCAAAAGTGTGCGTTCTTGTAGATATCATCGTGCTAACCAACACACAACACCAACCTTACATCGGATACCATCCTGCTAACCAACACACAACACCAACCTTACATCGGATACCATCCTGCTAACCAACACCAACCTTACACCGGATACCATCCTGCTAACCAACACCAACCTTACATCGGATACCATCCTGCTAGCCAACACAAAACACCAACCTTACATCCTGCTAACCAACATCAACCTTACATCGGATACCATCCTGCTAACCAACATCAACCTTACATCGGATACCATCCTGCTAACCAACACACAACACCGACCTTACATCGGATACCATCCTGCTAACCAACACCAACCTTACATCGGATACCATCCTGCTAACCAACACCAACCTTACATCGGATACCATCCTGCTAACCAACACCAACCTTACATCGGATACCATCCTGCTAACCAACACCAACCTTACATCGGATACCATCCTGCTAACCAACATCAACCTTACATCGGATACCATCCTGCTAACCAACACACAACACCGACCTTACATCAGATATCATCCTGCTAGCCAACACCGACCTTATAATAGTATACGAATTTCCAAGTTGCGCGTGGGACACATCAAAAGCAGAAGCATATAAACAATTATATTATTCGTAGATGAGGTAATTAATGATTTAAACGGAACTAATGAAGAAGATACATATTACCGGATGTAGATTTGTCAAAAAATCTATCTTCAAACAAAAATCCTTCTTTTACATAGGGGTGTCACGTGCTCCAAAATATTTGGCGGTGTTGCGGGCGGGGGAGGGGAGGGGAGGGCGGGGGAGGTGGGGGGCAAAACTTCATGCGACCGAAGATTGTGATGGGCTACACACACACACACACACACACACACACACATGAAATCTAAGAGAAGAGCAGTTGCACCTCACCACACAACATCTCTTTTTAAGCCACGCCAAGAGTTAAGGCGGGAATCTGGACCACCTTGCTGTCAAGTTTTGATTAAGTACAACTGCAGCTTCAGTTATAATTATTATTTATTTATTTATTTATTTATGTAAGCTTATCTATTATTTATTCACCTTTTTTTTCTCAAGGCCTGACTAAGCGCGTTGGGTTACGCTGCTGGTCAGGCATCTGCTTGGCAGATGTGGTGTAGCGTATATGGATTTTTCCGAACGCAGTGACGCCTCCTTGAGCTACTGAAACTGAAACTGAAACTGAAGCAGCTTCAAATGATGTGTCATTGTCTCCGCAGATAGTTTGATGGCTGTCAGTGCAGCCTTGAAAGCACAATTACAACTTCCCAAAAATCCGGTGATGTCTACCCTGACATGTAGTTGTTAAATTCAGTCCACTTTAAAGATGTGTGCCTTGGAAAAGCATTATTCCCTCTACCCCATCTCTCATCTCTTTTTTTTTTCAAAGAAATCTTGAAATGAGGGTTACATGGAATATGACACTTCTTTTAATTAGAATCTGTGGGGTGGTATCTGTCTGAGTGCTTCGTGTCTTTACACGCATCTCAGCTGGGGACATATGTAAAACAAACACCCCCTTCCCCCCTCCCCCTCCCCCCTGCCCCCTCCCCCAACCCCTCTCCCCCCCCCCCATACCCCCCCACCATACACACACACACACTTTCCTCCTTATCCGTCTCCTCTACCCATTTTGACTGGTCGAATTATTGTTGGTGGGGGAGGGCAGGGGGGGGGGGTGAACTGGAATTGGAATTTATTCATCAAGGCCAAAGCCCCATATGATGGGGTATGAACATAAAAACATCTCTCTTTTTTTCTTCTTTTTTTTCTTTTTTTTTCTTTTTTTTTAAGCAAGGAAGAAAATGGTATATATAAGCCAGGATGTACACATGAAAACGTAAGTGCCGAGACAGACAGACAGACAGACAGACAGACAGAGAGAAATGGTATGGAAATCGTGCGATGCATTTCAACCGTGTTTATGACCAATGGAAGGAACCTGAGCGACGACAGTTATTACTGCCAATATATGTCTATATATGTCTAATAGTGCAACAGTATTTACAGCTTTTCAGGTTATTGAAACAGCTGCTCGGGAAATGAAACTACTTATTGATGCCAAGCATATGAACCGCAGGCTAATATGTCATATATTGTATATACAATATATATATATATATATATATATATAGAGAGAGAGAGAGAGAGAGAGAGAGAGAGAGATAAGGATGGTGGCTGTTATTGAACAATGATTCTTAGATTCTGAAGGAAAATGATATGGAACGATTTCCGTTCGCCTGTCTTTGAATGCGATATCAAAAGTTCATGACACTATCAAGTACACTAACTTTCATTGGACGCGACAGATGTGTACCCAAGTACGGTGATAAAAGTTCAAGTTGTCAAAACTGAATGGGTAAACAGTTTTTTCTTATAGAATAAGTGAAGTTCCAGGAGTCAAAATGGTTTCAACTTCATATAACATTTGCATGGGAAAGCCATTGATATTTCTGCTTACAGGTTATTTTCTTGAAGATTCACCTGTGAATGACATTGAAGTTAAGCTTTGGAAATGTTGAAAGAAAAAAAAAACCGCATGAAAATGGCAGCGTTAGATTTACACAAAACCTCTAATATTTCCACTAGAACGCAACGTAAAGACTGATTCAGTCTTGAGTGAACAATTTTGCGAAGAAAATGTTATCTCTAAATTAAAGAGAGCAGGTACAATAAAACTTCTTCTTTTTTTTCAAAATGGTGGGTGGTTGTAAGATGGGGTGTGGGATGAAGGGGGTATTTGGTACACTGTAAAAACTGAAGGAATTACAGAAATTTCCCTTTTTTCAGGACGATACATGACAGCAGAAATGTACATTACACAGAGCTGATAATCATATCAAATATATTGAACGTGACTGTATCTTGTACTTAATCTGTTCTCCTGTTGTTATGTAGAGAGCTTCGCTAACGACACTCAGCTCTGTCAGTCGGCTTCTATTGCTGAAGCTGATCAACTGACGACACATGTGCAAGAGAGTGATAACAGACTTCCAAGTCTTGGTTGACCTTCAACAAACTACAGCTAAATGGTGAAAGACTGAACTGTTGCTCGCTTGCCCCAATAATTTTTTTTTTAAACTACCCGTCTCTCCCTCATTCTCTTCTGGTAAACAACACTGTTATTCCTGCCTCCCTATCAGTGCGGAGCTACGGTGTCAGTCTTATACACAGTCTATCATTTCAGCAACACCTGTTAAATATTTGCAAATCAGCTTATCCTGAGTTGCGAAGAATTAGTTCTGTTCGCCATTACCTGTCTATGGAAGCAGCCAAAGCATTAGTCTGTCCAGGATTGATTAAAAATCTATTATAAATCCCTGTTGTAAAGAAGAAGCAACAGGGTCCGAGATCTTTCTCTTTTCAAGCCCAGTCATTGTGGAACAAACTGTCAGAGAATTTGGGACATTCCGTCTCGCTGAAATCTTTTAAGCCTGCTCTGAAATCTTTTCCGACAACAGTAATTTTTCGGTGCTGGTCTTGGTATGATCTGGTTCCAAATGCATGCTTCATTGTAAGGAAGCTGTTAACCATTAGTGTGTGGCGGGGTGCTTGAGAGTGTCCGTGCATTTGTGTGTATGTGTGTGCCTGAGTGCGTGTTGCAGTGGTAAGTTTTCTGGAGCGCGTCATGGGCAGGTGGGTGGTTTCCATTCTTCAGTTACGTGAATGTATTCTGGCGTGTTTCTCTGTGTAAGTGTGTGAGGGTGGGAGGGCGGGGGGCCGGGGGGGGGAGTGGGTAACGAAACGTAAAGCGCTTTAAGCAGTATTTCTGGGGGGGAAAACAAAACAAAAATGCACTATATTAATGTCCATTATCATTATGATCATTATTGTCATTGTGACAACTCATAATGTACTGGAATACCAGACACACCGGGACAAATGCAGGATTATATTTTTTCGCATGATATTTGTATTCCAAGCATTTTTGCGTACTTCATTAACTGTGACTTCTGTATTTCGTGTAGAAGAGAATGCTTCGAAGTGGTTTTGAAAGACTTCAGAACGTACTACATTTCCAAGAATGAAATTCTCTTCATAGTCATAGGCAGAGACACCTGTGGCATGTTAGGAGGCGCCTTGTTAGACAAATGAATCTGTTAACGCTTTTCAGTACTGGCCACAATGTAGACCAAACAAAAACTTAGTCTTACACATTTAGACACATTTTCAACATTAGAATTTCAGTGTATACATTTTGAAGTGAAGTTGTAGCGAAAGTGTACATTTATATATACACAGCAGAAAACGGATTCTTACACAAGTAGACACATATTTGACACATATCTGATACTTTGGGTGTTTTTTTTAAAGTAGATTCTGAAGGGAAGGTGCAGCGAAAGTGTACCTTTAAAAAAAAATGCATTGGATAATGATCACCTGTGGGGTCATTGATTGCTCCTGGCCATATTCATCAAAGGAAGCAAAAAGTAAAGAATCTTTTCTTGGTAGAAAATGGGGGGAAAAAAGCTGCTCCAAACTGCGTTTCCCTCTCGTTCTTATTCTTTTCTTTCTGTTCTTGTTCTTGCTCTGGTTCTTGTTCTTGTTCTTCTTGTTCTGGTTCTAGTTTTTCTTGTTTCTGTCACTGTTGTTACTGTACTTGTTTTGGTCGTCGTCTTCGTTGTTGTTATTTTTCTTCTTCTTCTTCTGGTGAAAGGTTATTGCATTTATTCGTTTTTTTCATTTTTTTCCCCCGAATTTGGAGATCGTATGTGTAGCGGATGTTGGGTGGGCGTGGAAGGGGTCTGAATGGAGGGGATCTTCACCGCTGTATCACGGGTGCTACCAGAATCGAACCATGGAGACTGCGGGTGGTGATTTGTTGTACGTACCACTCAGCCCTTTGGGTCAAAATTCAGTTTCACACGAGAAACGCAGACAAAATGTTGATGAAACCGACGAAACAAGGTAGCCAACTTAATACGTGGGTTTCAACGTGTGTGGAGTCATGGCCTAGAGGTAACGCGTCCGCCTAGGAAGCGAGAGAATCTGAGCGCACTGGTTCGAATCACGGCTTAGCCGCCGATATTTTCTCCCCCCTCTCACTAGACCTTGAGTGGTGGTATGGACGCTAGTCATTCGGATGAGACGATAAACCGAGGTCCCGTGTGCAGCATGCACTTAGCGCACGTAAAAGAACCCACGGCAACAAAGGAGTTGTTCCTGGCAAAATTCTGTAGAAAAATCCATTTCGGTAGGAAAAACAAATAAAACTGCACGCAGGAAAAAAATAAAAATGGATGGCGCTGTAGTGTAGCGACGCGCTCTCCCTGGGGAGAGCAGCCCGAATTTTACACAGAGAAATCTGTTGTGATAAAAAGAAATACAAATACAAGTGTGGGCAATACGCTTTTGAAACTGATAGTGACCGTTCACTCGGGTGACAGGAAACACGTGGGCGACTGAAAGAGCCTCATTGTTGGTTTGCATTTTGAGACAGAAATGTAAAACGCTTCATCTTCAGCGAACTCGCCCGGGAAAACAATGTTATCCTTATTAAAGAAAGGTGGAAGTGAGAATGAAATACAACTCCTGCTTTGAGTGTAGGGACACCGATACTAGATGAAAATTTAAATTTAAAAAAAAAGTATATAAAGGGAGTGCTGGGAGGGTGCAGGTGGTATGTGTGGGTGTGTGTGTGTTGGGGGGTGGGGGGGGGGGTGAGGGGGCGAAGGGTCACTGATGCTGACAAGATACATTTTGATGCGAACAAGTGAGGGCCCACCATAGGTGCCGAAGAGTACACACGCTTAACGAGAGACAGATCCGTACGGTACTTCTGACTCAGCAAGGATACAAAAAAAAAAAAAAAAAAAAAAAAAAAAAAAGGTTGTTCTATCCCCTTGCAAAGCCTTTTCTTTTGGCATCGATGTATTACTGAATTAGCTTTCATTGTCGAGATTAGAGACGTATCTCCTATCCGCGAGCACGCTGACGTGCTAGTGGCTAGTGGCGAAGGAGCAAGTGGCGATGGCGAGAGGTACATGCGCAAAGAAACGGGTGCGAAGCGTGTAGTACTTTCACCCTTCCCTCGCGGCAAAGTTGCTCTGAGGGCTACCTGGTCTCGCCTTGACTCGCGAGAAGCTCGCCATTCTTGCCCCTAGGAGGGGAAAAACCACAAAAACAAACCCGCACCATCCTAACGTGTCTCGCGAGAACCTCACCTAACTAGCATGAAAAACAACATCAACAAACAAACAAACAAAAACAAAAACACACACACACAAAAAAAAGTCTCAGTTTTGGTCTGTGGGTTCAAACAGGAACGCGTGTGAACAACGGCACGTGTTTCCAGAAAGTGGAGTTCACGGGGAAAGGCTCACTGTTCTAAAAACAGGTGGACAGCGCATGTCTTCTTTGAGCCCCTTTGCTAACTGAAGCCAGCGGAAGTGTTCGATCAGCCATTTTGCTACTCGTGACAGTATAGCGCGAAGCGGTAACTTCATATATGTAGCCGAGCGCTCAGCTGGCTACGATGACTGCTTCATGGCAAGTTTTCACTTACTCGCGGCGTTAGTTAAGCTGACATTCTTGTATGTGACTCCGCAGCAAGTTTGCGCTGCGTGTCACTGCACTGTTTTCCTGTAATAACTTTGGTAAATAAACCATTGTCAAATAATTCAAGACACAACATTTGGCATGTCGTGGAGGCAAGCATAACACGATTCCATCGAAGACACACGGTTACAGTTCAGAAACTACCGCTAGTTAGCAGACAACAGCTGGATACGAGTCTCAGTATGGCGTCTAGTTGGCTTCAGCTTTCCTGGCCAGTGAACTATCCACCTATTTTTAGACAGTGGGGTAAGCAATATCGAAACTTGGAGATGTCGGCACGTGGCTGTGTTGCAGTGTGGGTGTTCTCATCAGACTGAAGCATCCCCAGAAAACTTGCCCAACCTGCACATAGAATCCGTATTAGAACTTAGCTATCGGTAGCATATCATCCGCTTAAAGAGGATCGAGTGCTTAACAATGTTTTTTTTCTGTCTCCGAGATTAAGTTCACGTTGCTTTTTATTGTTATGGTCATGTTGATTTCAAAGATAAAGAAGAAGAACAAGAGAGAGAGAGAGAGGGGGGGGAAGAGACAAGGACAGAGGGAGACAGAGGGACACACACACACACACACACACACACACACACACACACACACACACACACACACACACACACACACACACACACACACACACACACACACACACACACACACAGAAGAGCTCAGAAAATTTAAGTGTGTAGTGCCATCGACCTGTATGAAAGAAAAATGCACGTGTTGTCCACACACACCAAATCACAGACCAAACGCTGAGCAGAATAAATGATAATGATTAGTAAGGAACTATACACATAGCTATTCCATCTGAAAAGAAAATAATGACTTTAGTACAATTAAAAATTCCGTCTGCTAGTTAATGCTGGGAGCTCTCCTTGTTTTAACGCGTAAAAAAAAAAAGAAGAAAAAAAAAAGCACTGCTACAAATCTAGTCATAATCCAGTGTTCGTTTTTTAAGCAAGCGGGGAAAGAAAAGAATTCTTATATCATGCATAATATGTTTGGATACGTTTGTCTTTCATCAAACGTACTATGGGCATACTTCCAGTGCGTGAATTTCGTCTTCTTTGTTGTTGTTTTTTCCCCACAAAATGTAACAGTTTTTCAAACTATCTTTACAGCGCTGATTACCTTTAAGTTTTCATTAATCTGAATTGATTCTAAATGAACGAAGAAAGGAAGAAAGCGAAAAGAGAAAGAATAATCTTCTCGCTGCCAAACGTCTCCAGCTTTTCGAGATTTGATGGAAGAGACAAAACCGGAAGCAACATTTCACCGTTCACAGACAGCTACGTTTATTTAAATATATTTGCTTATTTTTGTTTATTTATTCATTATGATTATTGTATCTTTATGTTGTTCTTTTTTTGTTGTTGTTTTATTTCATTATGTATCTCCTTACATTTCTATGTTATTCGTTTATTTATTTCTTTATTTATTTATTTGTTTATTTATTTATTTATTCATTCATTCATTCATCCATTCAGTTATTCATTAATTTGATGATGTATCCGTTTCCTTTTTTTTAATGCACTCTTTTCCCCTCAAGGCCTGACTAAGCGCGTTGGGTTACGCTGCTGGTCAGGCATCTGCTTAGCAGATGTGGTGCAGCGTATATGGATTTGTCCGAACGCAGTTACGCCTCCTTGAGTAACTGAACAGACAGCTGATGACCGGAATGGGCTACATGCCCTGTAACTGTTCTTCTTTCGACCTTATTTCTCATGACTTCGTCTTGGAAAATAACGATAGATAGACAGGCATCCGTCGGTCCAGGGATCAGTATCAGTAGCTCAAGGAGGCGTCACTGCGTTCGGGCAAATCCATATATGCTACACCACATCTGCCAGGCAGATGCCTGACCGGCAGCGTAACCCAACGCGCTTAGTCAGGCCTTGAGAAAAAGAAAAAATGTAAATACATATTTGAATTATATATATATATATATATATATATATATAAAATGATGATGATGATGATGATGATGATGGTAATAATAAATAATAATAAGAAGAAGACAATAGTGATGATAAATAAGCAAAAAAGCAAATAAATGTAAAACATGTACACACACACACACACACACACACACACACACACACACACACACACACCATTCTCGGGAGTTCAGGGAAACGGTAATAATGATGATTATACAGATTTCTTTTATAGTATATCCACTCTGTCACAGACGGACTTTACGCTCAGATGTCTGTTTCATTTTCTCAAAGAGGCGTCACTGCCTTCGGACAAAATCCATATACGCTACACCACATCTGCTAGGCAGATGCCTGACCAGCAGCGTAACCGCAACGCGCTTAGTCAGCAGGTCTTGTGTATGCAATTTTATGCATTTGCCTACATATCAGAGTGGATTTCTTCTATATAATTTTGCCAGAGGACAAAAAAACACTCTCGTTGCCATGGGTTCTTTTTCAGTGCGCCAAGTACGTGCTGCGCACGGGACCTCGGTTTACAGCAGCATAACCCCAACGCGGTTAGTCAGGCCTTGAGTGCATGCATATATAGAGATATATTTGTGTATCTTTCACGGTGGATTTCGTCTAAAGAATTTTGCCTGAGGAGAACACTTTCGTTGCCATGGGTTCTTTTTCAGCGCGCCAAGTGTGAAGAAGACAGCGTCAATCTCAATACCAAATCAAATCATGTTAAAAGCCAAAAAGATCGTTGGGTCGCCATTTCAAGGCAGACTTTTTTTTCTCTTTTTTTTTAATTTGAGTGTGTGTGTTATTTTATTTTATTTCATTTATTTATTTGTTTCCTCAAGGGCTGACTAAGCGTGTTGGGTTACGCTGCTGGTCAAGCACCTGCTTGGCAGATGTGGTGTAGCGTATATGGATTTGACCGGACGCAGTGACGCCTCCTTGAGCTACTGATACTGATACTACCCGTCTGCTCTTCCAACCAGTCAGATAGAAACCAAAATAGCTGTTAAAAAGAAAGGTAAATAAAAACAGTGTTAAAAACACCCACGCCGTGCCGAGGTAGTATTTCTGAGTCGACGGGAACATAAGTGTGTGTTTTTTTTATTTATGTAATTGTTCCTTTAATTCTGCTTTTTTGCGCACATCAGCAGTACAGATTCTTTTTATGTTCCTTTGATTTTCTTTAATCGTTTCATTAGGATTGAATTACAGGAGGGGGTGGGGGCGATCCCGTATTCTCCAGAAGCATCAGCTGTCTTGAGTGTCTGTAGCAAACGTCAGTTTTATTTTAACTCCCCCCCCCACCCCCCAGCCTCCCCCTCCCTCCCCTGCCCCCTCTCCTTATGATATTGCTGCCCTTTCACCAGCCGTCTTCATTTAATTGAGTATCATTTCCGCGGTTTTACGTAACATGTCATGATGTCACCTGTTTCACCTTATCAGATTTCAATCAGACATTCGTCATTGTGCATTTCCTTTCTTCCTCCAGTCTCCTGGATCTTTTTATAACTTGTTTTGTTTGTGTGGTTGTTTTTTATGTGTATTATTTGTTGTTGTTGTGGTTTTTTTCTTGTGGCTCTTATTTCCACCAACTGTTCACACAGTCACACAGACCTTTAACTAAAGGTTGCACAGTTTGTGGAACGGAACCTTGATTTTTCTGTTCAGTGTTCTTTCCTTTGGTATCAAAGATATTTAGAGGCCTGGTCACAGACAGAGACAGACAGACATTCACACACGCTCTGCAAGGCAGATGCCTGACCAACGCCGGCGCTTTCTCAGGCCTTGAGCGCACGCATATATATTTGTGTACCTTTCAGAGTGGATTTCTTCTGCAGAAGTTTGCCTGAGGACAACACTCTCGTTGCCATGGGTTCTTTTTCAGTGCTCCAAGTACGTGCTGCGCACGGGACCTCGGTTTACAGCAGCATAACCCCAATGCGGTTAGTCAGGCCTTGAGTGCATGCATATATATAGATACATTTGTGTATCTTTCACGGTGGCTTTCGTCTAAAGAATTTTGCCTGAGGAGAACACTCTCGTTGCCATGGGTTCTTTTTCAGCCGTGCGCCAAGTGTGAAGGGAGACAGCGTCAATCTCAATACCAAATCAAATTATGTTGTTTATAGCCAGAAGAACCATTGGGTCGCCATTTCAAGGAGGACTACCCGTCCACTCTTACAACCAGACAGACAGAAACCAAAATAGCTGTTAAAAAAAGTAAATAAAAACAGCGTTAAAAAAACCCACGCTAAGGTAGTATTTCTGAATCTACAGCAATAAACGTGATTTCGCTTCTTTTTTTTTAAATGTTCCTTTAATTCGACTTTTTAGTGCGTACCAGAAACATAGATCTTTTTTTAACGTTCCTTTAATTTTCTTTTTAATCTTTTCATCAGGATTGAATTGCTGGAGGGGGTGGTGGGGTGGTGATCCGTATTCTCCAGAAGCATCGGTTGTTCTGAGTATCTGTAGCAAACGTCACTTTTATTTTCTCAGTTTTTAAACTTTTTTTTTTCTTTTTTTCTTCTTTTTTTTCTATTTGTGATATCTGTACTGTCCTTTTGCCAGCCATCTTGATAGTCACACACACACACACACACACACACACACACACACACATATATATATATATATCTCAACAACAGTAGACATGGCATGTCTTCCTGACTTTCACTCACTGGTTGCTATTTAACTCACTCAGTTCGGCCAGTCCTCTCTTCTCCTCTACACAGACCCCTCGGATGTCCAGTGGGTGTCTGTCTCTATGACCCAACCTTTAGCTTCCGTCGTCAGAATTGTGGTATTCTTTGTCAACATTCACCTCTTCAGCATAAGAGCCTTCCGCTTGCAATATTTTGATGATGGTAATTGGGGTGAAACGCTGTTAACGTCGTCTCTTTCGCCGTTCGTATGGAGAGAGTTAACCTGCCTCTGAAGCTTACATTTCTGTGCCGTGCCTGAAGAAGCAGTCAAACAGCGAAAATTTGCTGCTTTTAAAATTACAAGTTTTGAAGACAGGCCTGTCTACTGTTGTTGATATTTTTTTTAAAGATATTTTATGGGTCTCAGTATTTACCACGTTTAGGTGTGTGGATGGGGGTGTTGATGAGATGGAGATTGGGTTTGGGGAGGCTTCGCTGTGGATGGACTTGTTCACGGGAATTAATTCGCATAAGGTTTACTCGTGATTATTTTTCATAGATTATCGCCCTTGAATTGTTCACAGTCAATCTCTCTCTCTCTCTCTCTCTCTCTCTCTCTCTGTGTCACTATCTCTCTCTCAGGCACACACACACACAGACACACAGACACACACACACACACACACACACACACACACACACACACACACACACACACACACACACTACATTTTGGACGACGCACTCGGTCCTACATTTTCTATACATAGCCACATGGAAATCACAATTCGCGTATTTTTAACTGATAGCGCACTGAGTCAGAACTGAACGAGAACTGCTGTTCAGCAAACGCAGATAAATAGGATTCGACACGTTCTGGCCTTTACTGCCCTGCCTTTCCACGGTAGCTCAGTAACGGTGCTGAGGTTAAAGGTAACTAAAAGAAAAACACAATAAGTGTACGTGGTAAAAACGCAGGGTTTTGTTTCTTTGTTTGTTTGGTGCGTGTGTGTGTGTGTGTGTGTGCGTGCGTGTGTCTGTTTGATTTCTTTCTTCTTTTTTTCTTTTTTTTTAATTATCAGTGTTCTTTTTCTCTTTTTTTTCTTTTTTTTGGGGTTTGTTTTTTTTGGGTTTTTTTCGAGCTGAATGTTGTTGACATGACAGACTTGAAGACTTACTCCACTGCCGGAGTGGGGGTTCAAGAGGGACATTGCACTTTCGCTCTGCACTGCTGTGTCCGGATACAATCGGGTTACGGGCACACACACACACACACACACACACACACACACACACACACACACACACACACACACACACACACACACACACACAGTGAATTATGACGACCTCTCGAGACCCACTCACACTCAACCCCGATGATCCGGAAAAACATCATCGCCGGGGGCTTGGCTGTGAAACTAACTACCACTACGTCGTCATTGGACTTCGTGACTGAGAACGAAGTTTCTGTGTGTGTGTGTGTGTGTGTGCGTGTGTGTGTGTGTGTGTGTGTGTGTGTGTGTGTTTCTGTGTGTGTGTGTGTGTGTGTCTGTGTCCTCTGTGTGTGTGTGTGTGTGTCTGTGGCTGTGTCCTGTGTGTGTGTGTGTGTGTGTGTCTGTGTGTGTGTGTGTCTGTGTGTGTGTGTGCCTGTTTGTCTGTGTGTGTGTTTGTGTCTCTGTGTCTGTGGCTGTCTGTCTGTGGAGAGAGAGAGAGATGGGGGGGATGGGGGCGTGGGAGGGGGGGGGCAGATGAAAAGAGAGATGCAGAAGGAAGAGGGCGAGCGAGAGAGAAAGAGACAGGAGAGAGAAAGAGACAGACAGACAGAGATATTTATCGTGCCTTTGTGAAATTATATTTCAAGACTCTCTCTCTCTCTCTCTCTCTCTCTCTCTCTCTCTCTCTCTCTCTCGTGTGTGCTATTGTAACTGATGTAGATTAACAAGGAAAGATTGGAAGGGTAGGTTATGGCTAAAATCTTAATCCTTAAAATGAAAATCTCT